>NC_083738.1:18767500-19077500 GCF_033458585.1 Syngnathus typhle | reverse complement strand
ACAACTATCACAACAACAATACTATTATTGGAATAAATGTCTCGCAGTGTCACTTATCTTTGTGCCACCACTGTGCATTGTGGCGTTGATGAGTCCGTAGCTTTACACATCCCTTTTGTGTGTGTGTGTGTGTGTGTGTGCCTGGACGTGCGTGTGTTGTGATGTCCAAAAGAATGTCCCAGTAGAGCTATTAAAGACTCCAGACGTGAGTCATTGACTCCAATTATGATTTAATCTGCATGTGGGTGAATAATAAGAAGGAGGATGTTAGTCACAGTAAGACTAACTGTGTGTGTACACAAACACAAACAACACAAACTGCTCAGCCAAAAGGTTCGACACCTTAATAGCGGACATCTGTTCTCCCGATCAAGTAATTAATTGCCATGGTCAAAACACCGCTGAAACTTGGAGCCACAAATTCACCGGTGGCGTGTTGAGTGAAAATAATTAGTAATGCTCCAAATAATTACTTAAGTAAGAGGTACATACCCAAGGTAGAAAGTAATGCGTAACGATTCAGAAAAAAAACAAAATCCTGTTGCAGATTTGGAATTGGCCCCAAAAATGTTTATTTGCATTCCTGATTAAAGAAAAAAATAAAATAAAAAAATCTGACCGCTGTGTAGCTAATTTGTCATTTCAGTATTGTGTATCATATGTTAATATCGTGTATTGCTTCACATAATCAATAAGCAAGAAATACCGTAGTTTTCGTTTTCAAAAAAGACCTCATGCAGTATACAGCAGAGAAGAGTATTTCAGAAATACACAATGGCATCATCAAAGTAGCTTTTTGCATCTTTCTATCATTTTAGAGATATTCTCACATTCCTCCACTTGTCCTGGCACAAGAAATTACTAACACCAAGTTTTCTAAATTTAGTTTCATCTAATTAAGGCATCAAATAACAGGGAAAAGGTTGTAATGGCAGTTTAAACTAATGCAGAGGATCGCCTCATGTTCCGGGGGCAAAGACATAAATTAGAGTCTTGTTAAATCCCAGTACTCAAAATGTTTTCTGTGGTAAAACACAACCTAGAAGCAGAAGCGATGTGCTCGGGTTGCTTCAAACTCTTTATTGTTGTGACTTCAAGAGATCCATAATATTACGACTTCAGCCCAAATACCTTAGAAGCAAGTCTCGAGTTGCATTCCCGACTTGCTGAAATGTGGTTAGATGGCGCCAAATCACAAATCGGCACTTTCCACATGGCTCGAGTCTAGAAATTAACTCAGCTTTTTTTAAGAGACCAAATAAACCTGCACTCGGAGATGGAGGAAAGCAAAAACTCCCTTTGAGGACCTCAATATACAGTTAGAAAGATTAAAAATTATATTGTATTCGCTGATAGAACAGATGACATCCTCATAACCCCAAAATGGGGGAAAAGTTGATCAACAATCTCAACTTTACTGAAGAAATAAAAAAAGGAACAACTCCTTGACCATATATGCCCTCGACTTTATTTTTCCTGCATTTATAAATAGACAATTCATCCTCACCCATTACATACTTTGTTTAATTCCGCGACTTCCCATCTTGTACCCAACTCAGATGATAAAGACGTTTTTTGCCCATTTCTCACCAACGCCCACAAAAAAGTTCCAGCGTTGAAAGAGATTGGTCTAATGATTATTAGAATCTTACACGATCCATGCCATTTGTTATTTATTATTTCTGAAAGTTGAACTTCCAAACAAAGAGTCATCCAAGGGCTGCAGCATGTTGCAGGATTGCGATACATAGCTTTGCAGGATTAAACCCACACAAGAATACGTTTCCACTTTTGTTCATGACCAATAAACTGGACAAGGCTAAATCACAGAGCAGAATGCATGAGACAAAGCAAAACGTTGAATATTGCAGCAGGCAATTTATTGCTCTGAAGCACCGAATCTTTTTCTTTCTTTGTGCAACTTTGCTGATAAAAAAAACGACAAGTGATAAGACGCTTTGCTTTAATGTGTTACCCTTTGTTGAAACGTTTATATTTTCCTTGATTGTTTTTTTTCCCACCAAATGAGACATCAATTCTTTGTAATACCCTACTCCCTACTTAATCTGCGTGCGTCTTTATCCGAAAGCCACACGTTCTGAAGAGAACTTAAGTCATTTGCATACATCCTCACATTACAGTTTGCACAAGAACCGAATACTTTGAAAGAAAATTACTTTGTCTTGCTTCAAGTAGCGGTCCAACTTTACACATCCGTCTGGCTGCAGGCAGGGTCAAACTGGGAAATAACTTCTTCCCTGACAGCTTTTGTTATTCTGTATGCCCCTCCAGTTTACTCTTGACTTCTGCAAAAGCGCCTGGGGATGTTTTTGTGTCATGTAAGCCCTCAAATTCTTTTTTTCCAGTCTTGGACAGGAACAAGACCAGTTGCTACTGGAGAAGAGTAAGAAGTGATTTTCATACAGAGCTGAGCAATTAGGACCAATTTTCCTTAGGCAAACATATTCTTCAATAGCCAATCTGACAGACGGTTTGGGAGTGGGGCTGCCTTGGAAAACCCCTACTTTCTTTCATTTTTTGCCGAGTGGACCATTTTCTAATGACGACAAGAGTACCTGAGTCACGTTCTACTTCCATTTGCTGCATAGGCTTGTTTTAAGAGACCTTGATTTGACTTTGCTTTATGCAACCCTGTTTGCTGAGTAGACTCAGTTACAATGTTGTCTATATGTACAAGGCCCGTCTGCCGCCGGCTGCATGGCCTACTTTTAACGGGGTCTAACAACTGTATTTTCAACTAACTAGAGTTTGAACCAAGGCTTGCATTATAATGGGATCCAAAATTAAAATAAAAGCCAGACATCACGCCGGGCCTAGCAATTCATCTATCCTTTGCCATATTTTCTGTTTGGGGTGCTATAAGCCTATCGCAGCTGATATAGTTTACTCAGTTGTTCTTCTCTTTAGCTCACGAGGAATGTCGGGCTTCACTACGGAAGCTGTCATAGTGTTAGCGCTAAGTGCTAACATTGAGTGCTAAGACTAGATCCTGACTGTACAAAGGGGCCATGGCTCTGTGCCTCTACAAATTGCATGTCCATATTCAAAATGTGTAAAAAAAAAACGAGTTTTAAAACTATTAATAAAGTAAAAAAATTGTGAAAAGCTCACAATGAGGAGAAACCATTAAAACAGGCTGCCACTCACACAGTGACGTTGATTAAATACATTTTCGCTCATTATTATTTCAGACTGTGCCAGCTTTGCTGTGAACACTATTGTTTTTTTTTAGTTACACATTATTTACATCTGAGGACATTTTTAGTGTCACAACTGCAGCTACTTGGTGTCTAATAAGATACAGAGCAGAAAAACACTAACAGCCTGCTTTCTCCTTGGTACGAATAAACAAACATTTAAAAGCTTTATCGAGCAGCAGTGCAGTAATAGGGAAAATGAAGATGGCAGGAGGTAGAGAGAAGCAGTAAAGGACTACACTAAACATTAGTTAGATGTGAAAAACATTTTTCAGAATTGCTCAAACAAGCAACTGCTGGAGCCAGCATCTTTTAAACCAAAGATGAAAAACATCTCACAATAATTTAGGAAGCTAAAAATGCAAAACTAAACATAACCCCTTTAGTGATGGCACCAAGCCAAAGTTAGTGATGTATCGTTTGGAAGAACAGAATGTAAAAACATGGCCTCTAGAGGTAGCGAGGCTTCACGTGAATTCTAGCAAGTCACTTGATGATTGGAGCACAGATGGCTTGTATCAGAGTTGCATTTACACGTTCTAGCCTGGGAGCACCGTTCTCCTCACTGAGGATCAAATTGATTCAGCAGCCTGTTTTTATAGAGTTTAGTTGAGAAAAACATGGAGAAAACAAATTTATTATACTGTTATTAATGAACTATCAATTCAGATTTAATTTCAGTTCAATCACATTGTTGATGATGATGTAATCTCGCATCGTCACCCGTAAAGACAACCTCTGCAAACTGTATTATAATAATGTGAGATTATCTCATTTAATATCATAAAACTGGATCTTTCAGTGTTCGGGATCAAGCATTTTGTCATATTTTATTCATTTGTTACACATACCAGATTAGGAGGAAATACTATGGATTAGTATGTATTGTCTATCGATAAATTAGATTTTTTTTTCTTTAATTCAAAAGGGAAGGTCATGTTATAAAAGACATGGGAAAATATTCTTCAAAAGGCTGATTATTACTCAATTTGTATTTAATTGTATTATTTCTTACAAAAATAATTTCTCGATGTTGAATTTCTGTTCTGCGTCAACTGTAAATTAAAATCATCAAATTGTAAAAGAATAAAACCATAAAATATTGTGTAATGAATCTCTATCCATCTCAATCTTTGAATGGAACTGCTGAAATAAATTTAATTTCCCACGATATTTAGTTACTGTAATGTAAATGTACTTGTATATCATGGAATTGAGTGACGCTTCAGGACTGTGGTGTGTGAAGCTCTGTGATAGCTGAGGGAAATTTTTATTAGACTCAATGATTGAACTCGAAGCCCGAATACAACCTTTGGTCCCCAAATCAGGACATATATTTGGGAGGGGCACAATACTAATGGAACGATGATACAAGGCTTTCGTGCCACAAAGATCTGTCCATCCAATGTATACAAAAGGAATGGTCCTTTCTGTCTGTCACATTGGCTCCATCACAATGCAGTGTTTGGAACGGTCCCACTATTCACTGTAAACCAATCCAATCCATTTTTTTTGCCTGCTGGGTTTGAAAGGATGGCTCATGTTAGCCTGACATTACGGCATCCATTCAAACGCTCACCGGGTTCCCTTTCTGAACTCCATTGCCGCTTCATCTCGAGGACACTGCTTGGTGTGGGCATGGGTTTACATATTTATACGGCTATAATCTGGCGAATCCAGTTGCCTTGCAAAATTGGCTGTGGCTTAAAGAAACACAAAACACTGTCGTCTCACAGTCTCTAACGCTAAAGGGTGCCATAATCTGACAGCCAGGGTTTAAAACAGGCTGGATTTACCGAGCAGATACAAAGTGTATATGCTGTCGTAGACAAAAATGCTATTTTATGTCTGTTGGACTCCAAACAGAGCACTCATAGCTTTTTTCCCTTCATGATTTAAGGTCAGCTTGCACTGTCATAATGTTTTTTACTCACTCCATGATCTAGCTGAAAGAGTCATTAAATTTGGGGCTAACACCAATCTTACAGGTTTAATATTTGAGATGGTTTATTCGTTTTATCGTAGTCTGAATGGCCAACTAAGGCAGTGAGCGGTCCAGTTCCCTTACAAACTTTTAAATAGAGTGGTATCAAATTGAACAATAGAAACAAAGACAGCCCCACTGTGGAATCATTTTTTTAATCCGGCATTTCCCTCTTTGAAAGTAAATTGCGGCTCAGTGTCCGAAGATTGCGCATGCAAGTTAATCCTGTCACTGTCTCAACAAGAGCATTTTCCAAGGGGGGACAAGACAACAATAGGAGGGAAGGTGATAATCTCTTCCCCTCAGGAGAGTTATGTCTTATTCCATAGGAAATGATCCTCTTTGAATATACATGATAGTGATGGCTCTTCATATTCCTTTTTTTTAAGTTTACATTCAAAATATTCACTGTAGGGCCTGAAGAATGAACATGTTATACTTTAGTGTTGCTGAAACCAATCAGGAACACATTTATGTCACAAACAGTGTAAATTGTGGTGATAAATATGGTTGTATAAAATATATTCAATGCAAGGAAAAAAAACCAATATGAATCTGTAGAGATAAAAATGAGAAGAAAATAATTAAATAATTACTGGCCAAAAAACAGTCTTTTCACAATATACTGTTTGTTTTTCCCCATCATCCTATAAGCCTCATTATTGACTTTTGCCCACCCACCCTCGCCTGTGCTAGAATATTTGTTAGAGATGAAGGTGATTTTACAATCAACTAAGAGCCTCCTGAAAATCCCTGCCCGCCTTTTCCTCGCAGCCAAACAGATCAAACAGCAGCAAATAATGGCATCCTCAATCAATACCCTGTGTGTTTGTCTGTGTGAGAAGAATAGCCAGAATTCTGCTAAATGGGATTGCTAAGTGAGGGAGAAGACATAAAAAAAGACTAGGGGCCATTTCCTTGTATTTAGGAAACGGTAATCTACTAAATAATAGTAGAAACCGAACAAGCAGAAGGTGTTTTATCGAGCTGTCTTAACTAGGGCCAATGAGAGTGGAATAAGCTTTCTCTTCTGTGACCCTCAGGAAAGCAACAATGTCAAATAAATAAATGTAAACTAACCACTACACTGGCAATATGGTGGATCAGTGGATCGTACATCTCCTTTGAAGTCCCGATGCTCTGGGTTGGAACCTCGGCTACAGCCACCAAAGTTGAAGTGATGCATTGACAAACAAACAGCGCCCATCTGAAAATCATGGTCACAGTTGCACCAAAGTCCAAATGCATTGTCTTTCAAAACGGTTGGCCCAGAAATAATACAGATTCCAAAAGTAGATGATTGAGGGTGGAGCCTATGCATAGAGCCCATTTCACAAAAAAATGTCCACCTGCTGAGGTGCTGAGTAGATCCTCACCATGACTAGAGTTTCACTGAGAAAAATCAGCAGGGAAGAAAGTTAAAAAATAAAATAAAATAAATGACGAAGAAATCCAATCCCAGCTGTATGAATAATCACGCCGCTAATGTCTGATATCTAATGACTTTAATCAAAATCCCCTGCTATGACCATCTCAGCGCCCGTATTGATAAATCGCAGCATTCATGAAAAATGGCCGCATCACAGCGCAGCGCTGCAATATGAACTCATTTGTTACAGCATGAGGCTGTAGTCTTTCTGCCACTTAGGTTTTTTTGCAACCCTTTTCTGACCACCTTTTTACATTTTCTGTCATTATGAGATTTGAAATCGTATGAAAGTATTTTCACATTATGAGGTCTTCTTCCTCAACTTTATTGCAAGGGATAGTTTAAAAAAATTGGGTTGAAAACATAATCCAAATACAATAATATTAAAAACAATTTGTACTTAATTACTTTTAATTCCTTCTGGATTACTCCCCTACTTAGTGCACTAATAATGACACATTAAAGAAATTAATGAGTTTAATGAGAAATTAAAGAGGAAGTCAAGTCAAAATGTTCTTGACAATAATATGGTCTGTACAGCCCCAGTAGTCTGATCGTGGTATTCTGCTCAACATTGCATTTGTGAAATGTAAATCAAGCAAAAAAAAAATAAAAAATCCACCCATTTTTCATCCATTGCAGGGAGTGGCCATTTTACTATCATGCCACAGGAGATAAAATAATGTGCACAAGTGAGAGCTTGGCTGAAAAAAAGTAGTAGGTGACTAAATGTAAAAAAAAAACAGAATCGCAAACCTGAACCAATTGTGCAATAAAAAAAACACCCCCTAAAAATCGGGGCCTTTCCACTTCTACTTCTTCATCTCTTTTTGGCATGATCACACTTCCATATAATTAAATTGCATTGGATTACATATTTGCCTAATCATATTGCACCCATCCCCACACTTTGGATTGAACGCCAGTTAGCATGCGAATCACAGCCGCTTGCTGTAATTATGTATATTCCAGCTTTGTACGCCTGTGCAGGCTATGAATGGAAAGAAGGAAGGACATTGTTGAAAGGATCTCAAATTACATGGCAAGATGAATTACGGGATGAATCTCATTCAATCTAATGCAGACTGGCCTGTGCCAAGGATTGGGATCAGGCACAGAATGGGTTAAAACAGGGGTCAGCAACCCGCGGCTCCAGAGCCGCATGCGCCTCTTTAGCACGCCCCTAAGCGGCTCCCTGGGGTTTTTGCAAAAATGCGTGAAATATATATTTTTTTTTGGTGTTTTTTTAAAATACGGTTTTTAGATGGTAAGTATAACTCAACCATTCTTATGCTGTAAAAATGTATGAAGTTGTAAATATATTAAAAATACCGAATTCAAGAATGACGCCAAATACACAGCACAGGTGAGTTGTAAACAAACTGGTGTGTGAGTGATGGGCCATGGATTCAAAAGGCAAAAAGACAAAGATTGCTGATGAGAGCAGAGGCTTTAAGAAAGAATGGACTGAACTCTTTGCTTTCCTTGCCAATGCTGAAGTATTGCCTGCATGTTTGATTTGCAATGAGAAGTTGTCAAATAATAATAAGAGGAATCTGGAGAGACATTTTCAGCTAAAGAATGCTAAATTTGCTGCCGATCACCCAGTTGCAACTGAGAGGAAACGTGCAATTGCAGTACTGGTGGAGAAATTTCACGACCGAAAAAACAGTTTCAAGAAGTGGATTGCATCTCCAAACTCTACTACTGCTGCAAGTTTTGTTGCAGCCCGGGAGATAATAAAACGCGGAAAACCATTCACCGACTACATGAAGGCTCTCTGCACAAACAATATCACCGATCAAGCAAATCAAGGACATCAATTCAGCTCCAGCTTTTTCCTCAATTGCCTGTGATGGATGAGTCGTGTGACGTGACCGATATCGAACAGACAGCGCTGCTATGCAGGTACGTCAACTCTAAATTGACACCACGATTTTTTTTTAAAAATGATTTTAATCGTAGGCATACAACTTATGTATTGACAGTCTATGTTGCATTATAAAAGTCTTTCAGATTTTTGCGGCTCCAGACAGGTAGTTTATTTTGCATTTTTGGGCCAATATGGCTCTTTGAACATTTTGGGTTGCCAAACCCTGGTTTAAGAGCTGTTGAAAGGTCACAAATAGTACATTAATCAACAATTCTGATAATGCACCACACTAACTAATTATCATCAGGATCATCAAAAAAAAAAAAAAAAAAAAAAAGTACGCTGACTGCAATTTTTTTTTTCTTTCTAATCATCATAGTGGCATCTGAATCATAAATTATGTTTTACTAAGCCTCTCCCCAAGACACAAACTGCCAAAATGCAGCACATAACATTCATCTTTCAAAGGGGGCTGACACTTTTCTTGCGGAGCTCCATTAGATTTAATGACGCGTTTTCTCTTTTAAATGTTTGCTCTTCTAAAAAATATTTTTTATCTATCTAGCCCAAAGTCAATTTCTGCTACCTGAAAATAATTAAACCAAAAAGTAAGGACAACAGAACACATTTCATAGAGAATAATATTGATTGTGGTCTAGTTATGGTTATCATTTTCTTAACAATATGCAAAATGCGCTTATTTGTGCGCTATGTAAACCAGCAGTGTGTGATGCTCTCTTTTTGAATGTCAGACCAGAGACTTTTCAAGTATATAATAATGAGACGTGTATTCATATCAATGAATATGGTGGCACAGAAGACTTGAAAGAAAGGCCAGCGTGTCTGTGCCGTGTTAAGAAGAGCAGGTGTGTCTCTGAGGGCCGAGAAGTGGGACCTCATTTTAATATCCAACCTGAAAAGCTAAATAGCAAAAGAAAGTCTGTATGTGGACGGACGGGGAGGTGCAGGGGAAGTCTTTGAGAGGGATGAGAAGATGAATGCGGGGGCAGAGATAGGCACAAGGTGAGAAAAGAGTGGTGGTGCATCTTGGATGTCTGCTCCCATGGAGAATATTGGCATCTCTTGGCTTATTGGCTGTAAAGCCACACACAATATCCATTAAAAGCACCTCGGCAGTAACATCGCTCACGGTGATTTCAGACTGCTTGGATTCAAGCCCATTTTTATGTCCTCTTTTACACAGGGAATCTGCATGCAGCCGGGTGTAAGCTTATTATTGCAATTTATCTCTAAGACAATGAAAATATTGGGGCGCTGCCCCACCACACAGGTGGCTAGTTTCCTTAAAGACAAAAAAGTTCACTAAAAACATTTAGAGTAAAATAGAGATATGTATATATAACATTAAACATATAAATATGAATATAATAAAATACAATTATATAAAATATATATTTTTCTTCCATTCATGTATTCGAGCTGAGATGGGGCGCAAGCAAAGTTCATCTGCTGTCTTAGTTAAGTTTGACATATTTTTGTACTTTTGCAACTTTAAAGGTAGGCTAATTTGATGTGATTGCGGTTGCTAAAACAGACGAGTGAAGAATTAAGACACCTTCCGTGATTTTTAAATCATTAAAGGACTATTTTATTTTGTGAATGTAGACTTATAAAAAGTCCAGTTTGATTGAAACGACCGACTGCTTGGGAAAATAAAACATCAGGAACAGTTAAGGACAAGATAGTATCGCTTGCATTGTTTACTTCAAGTTATTGCCCCACACTTCAAATAAGGATTTTGCAAATATTTGCCAATTTTTTTGCTGTTTATTCTTCGTCACTTTTAGTACAACACTTGAGGTTCTAGGAAAGATAGATATACTGTAGTCACATGAGCAATAGCCCACCTTGACAAGGTAAATTAGGCTGGCGTTCAACCACTGCCTGGCTCTCTACCGATCGCTCTCGTTGACAGGGAAAGATGGCCATGTATATGGCTGATAAAAGGGAGTCCCACTCTTGCCCTGATACCTTCCAAAGAAGATAGATAGGACCATTTAAATAACTAAACACAGACATGAACACACACGCACGTACACACTCACCCCCTTACACAGGATTTGATTGATCGGCAGACTCCCGACACAATGTGCTTTTGCCAACATTTTACAGAACTTCAAGTCATACCTAAAGTTGACAAAAATCAAGAATTTGCAGAAGCACACACGGTGAGTGAGATTGGAGATAAGAATTGTTTTGTAATTCACTCTCCATATTCATAGGAAGAGGTTGTGCCCTAATATTTTCTTATCTATTATATATTTTTATTAGATATTTACATTTTATTTACATTTTAATTTTAACTACCATCTAACTTACCTGGCAACAGCCAAATAAGGGGAGTACCTACATCACCCCCTCCACTTAAAGCACTGCTCCTCAAAGTGTAAACAAACCAGTTTGAAATCTGTTTTTATCAAATATTCCCATCAGATTAGTTTGCAACGATATTGCCACTGACAGAATTGTTGGAAACTGCGTGCGCAAACTTGCTCAATTTTCCTTCCCCTTACTTTCTCTGTGTCGCAAACAAATGCAAAGTTCACATTTCCCTGAAGACATTTTTGAAGACGTTGGTTCCATCCAAAATAGCTTTCAAAGAGCTTCTTTAAAAGAAAATCCTCATATCTTGGGAAAAGCAGTAGAAGTTTGGATATATCACAGGCAAGAAACTTCAAAACCACAGTGTTTGACACACCCGTACAAGCACACGCACACACTATTTCATGTTGAGTTGAACTGCATTTGATATCTTTTCATCAAACTGATATAAATGACTGAACCTGATCTGAACTGAATCATGAATTTGCACCACATTAGTGCCAGAGTGTAAAGTATTGTTGCTTTGTATTTTGACATGAATTATCCAGTGAAAAAAATGTGCATGCACAATGAGTGAATTCTAATTAAAGCTTAATGATATTAGAATATAATGTATTGCCATTTTCACATGTTAAAAACATGTTAAAACATAAATAGGCTGTATTGTGCATCAGGACAGTGAAAAGAAAATATAAATCAAGAGATTCTGTTCAAACCTCTCATGAGACACTTTTTCTTTAGTGGAGCCAAGTGATGCTGGCATAGTGATTACACCCCAATACACACACAATACATGATTACACCCAAATACACACACCCCTATGGGACCAAGACAGTTAAAGGTGGAGTGTGTGTTCTTATCTAGGTGTCCCCTGTGCACTAGTTATGGCTCTCTTCCAGTGGCAGCCATTCTCTTGTTGCTGTGTTTCAAGCACACTTAAACATACACAAACGGCAATTAAACCAAGAGGACAAAAACATGTGGTCGATACAAAACAGCTAGAGGGGATTAAAATGCTGTTTTATCAAAGTCATATTGAAGAAGATGCCTCACGTTGGCCATATGCTGTTGTATTCTTTTAATGATCCACTAATTTTTCTAAATAGTCAATGCAATTTACATGCATTTCTGAATTCATGGCTTCCATTCAGGATTTTGGTACCAAAATCAACTGGATGGGTAGAGATCCCTTCCCCCCACCCCCCCACCCCCCCCGTCCAATTATTCAAAAGAGAAAATAGAGTGATACAAGTTACACAGAAATGTTGAGGGGGAAAAAAAAACAAAAAACATTTCCACCACAGCCATGAGTCCCAGTTTTGGCTTGCTGTAGGAGCCCATCTTTGTTATCACCTTAAAAACAGCCCATGGATATTTTCTGCTTGTAGTACACCTCGTTTCAGGAAACAAGAATTGCCTCCCAGAGTCTGGAGGTATATTGCCGTCCACTCTGATAAAACCTCCTTTCCACACAGATGTCAAAAAGGTTGAGGTCAGTGGATGATGGTGGCCATACAATGAATTTTATTCTCTCTACACCGATGGCAAGCACAGTTTTAATCATATTTTCTGCAGTGTGGGTTGGTGTGCTGTCTCATTCTTCTTTTTCCAACATACCAGGTAATGATCAGTTGGAAACTCCATATATTCTGCAGAGGTGCTTTTGACACCCTTGAGAATTTTGTACATCGCACATCTCAATGCAATTCATGGGTCATTAAGATCAGTAAGATGTTAGCGCTAAGCAGTAAACTGCATGCCTTTAAAACGTCAATGATCACATCTTCATCACACATAAGTTGTTTGGAGTAATTCACTCATCAGAAATAAACGGAATTGGAACTGGAGGAAATATGGTTCAAGTCAAATGAAGCTAGAAACTGAGAGAGACACCGGTTTGCTTCCTTACTAGTGTCAAGGTGCCTGGAAATAGACCAGCTGTTCAGGGAAACTCTTGAAATTCTCAATGGCCACCACACCCCTGCTCCAGTGTCCTTGTGACCCTGAGCGAGATAAGCAGAAAACAACATTAAATATGATAGATGATTCTTAGTACTGGGTTAAGCCAAGAATTTAGTTTTTCTAAAGAATGTTGTCACAAGTACAGCTTGTATATCCCAAGGCAGATTTTTTACATTTACAGCCTGAATTTACAGACAGTCTTTTGTGACACCAGATGCTTCAGACCTACACAAGAGCAAGCTCAATCACACGTTGCTACACAATAATAGGTTTTGTGGATTTATTCTTTTTCCTTTTGTGTGTGTGTGTGTGTGTGTACCAGTCGACATTGTGTAGGTGCACATTCTCTCTCTGAATATCTATATAGAACAAAACACTCAAGAAGCAACTTTAGAAGCAAAAAGACAGGCGGGAAGATACAAAGACAAACCAGAGGGAAGAGTAAACAAAAAAGAGCATCAAGGACTGATTGATGTCTTGTCAGGTGCTGCTGTTAAGATGTCAGCATTTCGACACGCTCAAAAGACTCGATATTAATCTTCTGAGCTGCAAACTTGGTCCTGTGTTGGTAAATGACGCGCTAATGCTTCAAACAACAAAGTAGCTCAACTAGCCAAATGGGGGAATTAATTAGGCGATCATGGAAACGGTAAATGTGCACATAATTCCAGATAAAAAAAAAGAAACAAAACGCAGAAGATAGCGTGTAGAAATCTGACAAGAAACTTATTGAGTCGAGAGCGGTAGACTGACCTCGATTGTCAAGCGTAGATGATGATCATAAATATTTTACGCTATCACGTTGAATTACGATAGAATAGAAATTTTGGCGTTCACGTAAGATCTCGTCTAAATGTTCATTTTGACTGAACATTTACAATATACCCGGAACGTAAATTTTGCACACGTAGCTCGGTGGTGACACTGACTCACGGATTTTACGATTTTATTTGACTGTAAGCAGTATTTTAGATTGTAAACATTATTTAGACATTAGCTTCTATTCCCAAGCTCCCCTGGCGGATTCAAACGTTGAACTCTCCTCGTGTTGCCTAGCTATTAAAGATCTCACACCCCCTTAGGCCGGATCCAACCTTTTTGCTCGAGGACGTGAGCTGTATGCTGATATTTGGTGTGTGCAAGTCTGCTTGGGAACATTAATGTAACAAGAGCAAGATATGGCACTCAATTGCATTACTTCACAGATTCTGAAATGATTTGTACGATTGGATGCATGTATGTAGATTTGTTTTATATACTGCATGTCTGGCTCACCTTGTAAAAGAAATGTGTCCTTCTCTCAAAAGGTTAACATTCACAAACAGTATTCTCAATTCAAATACAAATGCTTGACCTTGTCTCGTTTCTATCTATCTCTATGGTTCTGGCTGTTTCTCTGTGTTGTGTTCATCAGCCCCCCCCCCCCCCCCCCAAGCGCACACATACATCAATACAATACAATCATTCAGAGCAGCAATCCTGCAATTCAATGTTGGTGCGATGATGTGAGCTCTCCTCTCTTGCTTTCTATGATAACCTCTTTCTGTGATTTACCATGCTCAAATATGCTCTCCGTTCCGGGCCCATGTCTCCCTTTGCGTCGTCATATCTGCACATTACATTTGCCGGCGTGTGATCCGGAATCTTAAATCAGCTACCTGGCAGTTCATCTTCATTCAGCACACCTCACCACAAGCACCTCTCGCCTTTTACCTCGCTATCTCATTGAGGTTGCGGAAACTCAATTTCAATAGCAAGCCTAAAGGTTTTAATCGACACTTCTAAGACCTCCACCTCACATGATCCATTTGTTGTTTTTTCAGTGTGGTGCTCTTCTTCAAACATTGTCGCCATCATCAGAGCTAGGAAATCTCTCTTCTAAAGTCCTTGACTAGACATTTTGCAACAATACAGGATTTTCTGTGTATAGAACTTGTGCAAACAGAGATAATTTAATTAAATACCATGACGTGGCAATTGGAGAAAATCTGAGAATTTTTCATGGGAAGGTCAGTCCATAGTTGGTGGATGTGTTGGAAACGTAACACAATTTGTCATAAAAACAGTATTAATAATGAATAGTCAGGGACCAGTATCAAAGTGAAGGTGTCACAACTGGTACCGGTATCAAAGGTTTTGTGATTGATACCCAATACTGATATTCTGACTGTGGGTTCATTATAATATGTCTATAATTAGCACAAGGTGGCAAAGGAAGCTGTCTTAACTCTGCCTCTCGTGTTATCAGATGACTGAGCACCTGACAGCCGCAAGATTTATCAGCCGGATATTACATTCCCATTAGGCCTCTCAGTCTTACTTCTTGATAGTCAAATGCTCCGATACTGTACGTCACCTCCAAATCGGTCTTTCTGCCAGCAGTTCTCCAAGTCTTTCAAATGTCATTGTGCTCGGTGTAATCTTAAATTCTTCCAAGGGGGTGCACAGGTCAGTCTGCCTCAGGGAGCATTCAGTCCTTGCCTGAGATAGCGCTTGGTGATGTTGTCAGTGTGAAACAATGTTTATGCACATAGCAGCATGAATCAATTCAATCAATTATAAAAAAAGGCTGTTGAAATGCAACACTTTAGGGATCTGGAAGACAATTCTGCAAGCTTTTCAATGACCAAAGTTGATTTCCCCAGAGAACGGGTTTTCATTATTTTGGAGTTTGAAAGGAGGTTACTCCATGAACGACGTGATGGTGACATCTGACCACCTGAAGATTGCAATTGGCCTTTCTAAAAAATAATTTTATTTGGGTAGCTACTGCCAGGAAAACCTAATAAAGCCAAGAAGCACAACAACAAAGAAGAATGCAAATGTGGTCTACTGGGTGAGTTATTGCAAACAAATCTTGCCAAAAATATTAACTCATTCATTTCGATCCCTGAGTACATCTTTACAAACTCAAATATGGTCAGTCTTCAGCAAAAATGAAAACACTTGCCTCACTTTTCCAATACTTTTGGAAGGGGTGAAAGTCTGAACCAGGCAACATGGAATACATAAAACCAAAACGTGACACAGATTTCCCTACTCAAAACTGTTCTTGCGCCTAGTGCTTCACATTGAACAATAACCACACAGCGTTGAATGAAGTGGTCAGCATTAGAAACTTCATTGTAAGCAGAATTTCCCTTTCTGTCTTGCCGTCATGCTCTCTTCGGCAAAACATTTTGCTGACCCACACATAGTGAGCCTTCAACTTACACTTCCCCTTTTCTGCACTTCAGTTTGTCAAACATGGCTTATTATGCGGGTCAATAAAAAGAGACAATCTGATTTTTGCCAAGGAGTTAATAATTCTTATTGACACTATACAGATATTTTTACGTTAATTAAACTAAGCAGCTCAATCCTAAAATGCCTTAAATCCTCAACTGTCTGGACTTTGGACACACTGAGCTGAAAAAAGCCCGAAACACATTCCAAGCAGCGGCAGAGCTAGAGGGGAGGGGGGTTGCGGGGGCACTGGCCCCAAGGTGTCAGACCAGATAATTGACTTTAGAGTATTTTCCGATGTTTCAGGTATTTCTTTTCTGCATCTGCATCACCTCTAAGCAAACTCTCATTTGTATGAGCACGGTGTGCGAGACTTGATAAAAAGGCAATGATGTGTGAGGTGCCATGGAAGTCGCGTTGTAGCGGTGCCCTGAAGTCATGTTTTCTGACACCTTCCCGTTTACGCTTTTTGTTTTTCTAATGATATATGACAATGGCTACAGCCAATGAGCAAATGCCTCTTTCTAAAGTGTTTAGTCAGTGACGGTAAAATACTTCACTTTTGTGTAATGACTGCCAAGGCAGACCTCAGTGTATCGGTCGGAAAAATTTGCCATGTTTATTTTAGTTTGTCCCGTCTCACTCAAGTTATTTGCCCATGCAAGAAACTCTATCTGAATGCACTTGAGTTGACTTTATCCCAACTTCCCCATTAAGTTGTCTGTCTATCAGATTCACCTGGCTGCCCTTTCCATCAGAATAAACATCACCTTTGCCTGTCAACAAAACATTCTATTAACCCTCTTGTGTGTGCGTACCTATACGTGCGTGTGTGCAATGCGTGTGTACCCACATAAACACACAAACTGATAAAAGACCAATTTGTTAGATCACATCTGAGGATACTACGTAGTACGTATATCTCTTATGACATGACTTTCAGAGTATTCCTCGAAACTGTTACCACTCCTGTCGCAATGTTATCAATCAATAGTTGTCATAGTTCATAAAGACAAGCATATTTGAAATATACCTCCAGCAAAAACACTATGCCCCACACATTTGTGTGTGCTGGATGGATCCTGTATTTATGGAACGTTTATCAGAATTATAAATTTGCTTTTTGACTTTTCATCATGAAGCTGTACAGGCGAAACATAAGACAGGCACTAAAGGGATTTGTTGAGGATAGGAGATTTTTTGAGGATCTGAAAAAAATGGGCAGGAGACTAAAGCCATCCATCAATCCGTCTGTCCGTCCAGCAATCCACTGTGAAAGTGTCAGAAATTAAACTGAGTTGCATTTGAGGGTAATTTAAAATGGATGATCAAATAGAAATAGAAATGAGTGATGATGTACTTCACATTGAACTATATTTGTCTTTTGTCATTGTTGCTAAACCAAACAACCAAGAAAAGAAAAGCCACAGTCAAAGATTTGTCTTTTTATGTTCTTGAATTAGAATATTTCTCAGACACCCAGAGGAATAAGTCACTGAAATCTCCTTGAAAACTCATCAGCTTCAGGGTCCCTAACAGTTTGAGTCATGATCCAAATGAGGCTACAAGGGGAAATAAAAAAGTTTGGGAGGTGGATTTTTTGTTCAACTGAGTTGCTTCCATTAACAACAATTTAGTCACTGAATCGTCTGCATAAGAAGCCTCCAGCCCAGTGCTTCTCAAATAGTGGGGCGCGCCCCCCTTGGGGGGCGCGGTGCTATTCCTGGGGGGGCGCGTGTGACCCTGGGGAACAGGCTTTTTTTTTGGCAGTACTAGAATAAAGTGTAATTGCGAATCTTCACAGCAGGGGGCAGTGGCGCTCTCATTGTTACTTCTGTGACGTTTGCGACAGTGCAACATTTTACGACTTACAAGACAAGTTAGGATAGTCACGGTGGGGAAGGGGGGGCGCGAATAGTTTTCTTCTTGCTAGGGGGGGGCGTAACAGAAAATAATTGAGAAGCACTGCTCCAGCCCAATCATAACTCTCAACTTAATTAAATTGGACATGTCATAACACTTCCTTGTGAGACATCTACATTTATTTTCATCAAAACGTATCCACTAAATGACTGCAAACTATTCAGTAAATATCAAATCACCTATTCTAACATTTCAAGCAAGAAAAAGAGAGAAATGTTTTTTTTTTTTTGCACCGCATAATTTGTGTGAGCTTTGTGCACATGAGGAGAGTTCAGGGACATGAGAGATAGTGACTGAAAAGCGAGGGGGAAAAAGGGGATCGGCAGCAGAGATTAACATTGCCAGAGAGAAAGCAAAACCAAAATAGAGAAGCGACAGTAGCAGCCGGCACAGAGAGAATAATCTCGGGAGGTCTGGAGATGAGATTCAAATGCCACAGGGGGTTGAAATTAAACTTTTGCAGAACTTAAAGTAAAGCCTATTCATGGGTGTCATTTTCATATTCATACAATATTTCACACCACACGCACGCCACAAGTATATCCCATGCTGATATGACAAGCCACAGAAACATGTCGTTTGAGGAAAATTTTTTGGCCTCGTGTGGAATCTGGAATTAACAAATATTTACGATAGAATAGACCAAGAAAAGAGAATGTCCATTTTAATTGGGCAAATGTACATTGAACTCACAGAGATTCATTATTTTCCAAGGCTGCATAACTCTGCCTTGCAGAACCAGCCTATTAAGGCAGAAAAAGGAAGTTGTCTGAAAGTCTCGCATCACAAGCGGAGTTAAAAAACAAATCTTTTCCTCCCGTCTTTAAAGGAACAGTAAAATGAATTTGGGGAATTGTTTCTGAATATATAAGACATATTTAAACATCCCTGATCACGTGTCTGAAGAGTCTAAGAACTACTAAGTCCTCCATTGTGGATCTTGCAGCACTTCAGTTTTCTAGGCATAGTTAAGAGTCAAGTGATCCATGATTTGTTCCTCCACTAGTGCATAAAATTTTGAGTGTCTTCACCTGCGAGTTAATAAGACACATCGCACAAGCTAACCTTGCCAAAACCCGATTAGCACGAGGCATCTATGTATCAGCACCAGTGGCTTGCAGGGTTGTTTTGGTGGGGTGGGATCAATGGGGTCATCCAGGCAAAAATAATTTACACACATTTGAGTTCATTTTTATGTTTACCGAGTTGATATTCCCAAACTATTTGTTCATTTGCTTGCGTTCATTTTAAGATATTTATTTGAACATATATTCGGATATTTCTGTAAGCTTTTTCAACATTTCCACTCATTCTCCGTACATCCCTGAGTTTTTTTTTTCAGAATTTTCGGGATTTAGCACCCCGCATCCCCTCCAAGGAAAAAATCGTAGCTCCGCCACTGACCACGATAAAATATTGGGTGTGCATGAGAAGATGATAGGTGATAAAACATAGATGGATGGACATGGACTCAAGTATTAGTACCGTTCTTCTAAGTATGAATGAGATTCACAACGCCCACTACTAGAAGTCTGTTCATACTGCTGCCATCTGGCAAGGGACAGAGTACAAAGATTCAGCTGCGCTACCACTCTTTTTAATATATATATTTTTTTATCAGCCTGTGAGACTCATTACTGTATTCTTCCCACATATTACAACCTTGTCTGCTTTATGACTTTTTGCACATTGACATTTCCCGAAAGTTAGCGTAACAAATAATAGTTGTTTCCATCCACATTTCATTTCAGAAAAGAAAAGAGTTTTCGAACACCAATTGATGTCGTTCTTTTCCGTTCTTGGAACAAGTGTGCGAAAACAACCTAACTAGCTGATATGGGCTAATAGCTGTAATGGGCAGGACAATTACAGTCTTCAGCTTAATTAGACATGCCTAATGAGGAAGCAAAAAATATTGAACAAAGAAAGCACAGAGAGGCATAATTAGCCACCTGCAGCCACAAAACCAATTCTATCACGCACACACGCATACACACGAAGACACCTGCACATTCCCTTAAGTCGAAAGTCATTCCTGAAGTTTGGCTTTCTAATTACTACCCAATTAGTGCCTCAGCCAATCATTGTGCAAAGCTTTTCTTTCTGCTTTGTCAGCTTAAAGAAGATGAGGGTGCTCATATTTTAATGTGTTGTTCTAGACTGCATATGATTTGACTTCACTGATTTGCTGGCTTGGAAAATTTACTATATATTTTACATATGCCTTGCAAGTTGCACCGACAAGGTTGGATTGTCAACATCTCTCACAATGTAACGATACTGAATTTGCATGCTAGTGAGACTATGTCTGAAATTTCAAAAGTTATTAAACCTTGGTAGAATAACACAGCATCATAAACAATCTATTGTCTGCAGTTGCTGGGGCTTCTTGGCAGTGATCTGAGGCCAACAAGCACATGGAAGAGAGGTTTGAAAAAGCAACCATTCATCTTTCCACTGCCAGTCAGTCTCGGGAAACTCACATGGGAGGCGCGATTCTCAAAGTGAAAATCATTAACTTTGTTTTATGTCGCTTATATATCCACTCAACCCATTACGAGCTATTTCTCAACTCTGCTCTCTCTAATCTTCTTACACTCTAACAATGGTAAACAATTCTTTTGTTGCCTGATCCAATCAAATGGATGAAAGTTTAATTATCCTCAGTGGTGAGAGAACAGCTGTCCCGTTGTGTATTTAGCAAGTCTCGGGCACCAATAAGGAGATAATCATCTTGCCTTACATCCCAACTGGTCCAGTGTAAACAATTAACCACAACAGAAATTACATTTGCATTGCTAATTACTAAAGTAGAAGTTGATCTACCAATGCCATCTTGTAATCCAATTTGACAGTTTGTAGTGGCAAGCAATGTTGCTGCTGCTGAATATTAGAATTCATGCACATGTAAAAACATCTCGATGGGTCAGTCATATTCTGGAATGATGAACAAGATACACTGTACAAGCAACATCAAGAAAAACATCTGGAGATTATTTGATTTTTTTTGGATCTCTAATTTCCAAGTCCTTTTTTATTTTTATTTTTCAGCGATAAATTGTCTCAACAAGGCCAGTAAATTTCATCAAACTCTAAGTGGATGAATGTAAGTGGAAACGGTTGTCAGTCGCGTGATTGGCTGGTGATCTATCCAGGGTGTAGCCCACCTCTTCCCCCAAGTCAACTGGGATAGGCTCCAACCTCCGCACTGGACTGACGGCGTAGAAAATTGATGGATATTACTAATGAGACCATTAATTAAACCACAGTAATTGATGTCTAAACGAGCAAGATGTCTCAGCATGTGCAGAAGCAACATAAGCCTCCTATCTGGCAGCATTAATTGTTTCAAATGGGTTAATTATATCCTATAGATCGGGGATTTGCAATTTATATGATGGAGGGGAGGGGGGGGCACAATTTTTCATCAACGCTACTGGAAGGGGTGGACAGGTGCACATGTACGACAAAAATGCCATTTTTAAAATCTGTTTTATGAGCCAATGTCCAGAAGCATGTCATTATAGTATATTTTAATTTTCAAATGCATACCAATACCAAAACCAGCATCCCTATAATTTACCGGAAAGATGCCCACTCCAAGACAATCAGCCTCAGCATTTGGTTGCATATTTAAAAAAACAACAGAGTGAACGTCCATTGGGCCAGATGGCAAATAAAGCAGAATAATTATTCAGACCATTACTTTAGCAAATTGAGACACTAAACCCACACATATGCACACCTTTCATATTTCACATAGCAAACTAATGGACAGCACAGCTGGGGGTGAACACATTGCATAGTTTATGAATATGTATTTGTATGACAAGATGCAGCTGAAAGGACCAGTGCAACTTCTGTAGTCCTGAATGTGTTGAGTGAGGTGATTAATTTAAAATTGTTTGGGTTGTCAAATAGCCGCATAAAATCCAACAGCATACTTGACACCAAAAGGACAATCAATTAGAGCTTATCCTAATAAAAGAGCATGTACATCATCATAAAGCAATGTGTAACGGTGAAAAACAATAGATCGACTCAAATAGAAATTAACACACAACCAAGGAGGTGGGCAGACATGACAAAAAGAAGAAATCAAAATTAATACAGACAGTACACAGAAGTAACCCTGGCAAAACGGTTGAAAATGCTACAAAAGTATTTCATGTAACCAAAGACGAACCATAATCGTCAATGGTGTTTTACAAAAGTTTTCCCCCCAAAAAAGTAGACTTGATCATTTTCAAATAATGTAACGTCTCCTTTCCACCACCGCTGGGCTAATGATGCTTGCTGATTGCAACTGACAGAAGGTGAGATGCAAGCAACTCCACCTTCCTATACGCTCACCAAGGAAACGAAAACACACGCAGGCACGCAAGCGGGAATATAACTAATATCCTGCTATGCATCATAAAACATGATAACATGTCAGATTTAGCGCAAAAAAAACCCTGCAGTGTACTGCTAATGTATTTGTCTGGCCGCCTACTTAACGGGCCCATTGACATTGATTTATCGATCTACTGTATGCGACTGAGGAATAACACTGAGCTTGGCTTACACTTTATCCCAGTAAGGAATGATCTATATTATTATTATAATTTCACAGCATTGCAATCTTTTATATTCTATCAAAGTGTGACTTTGTTTTGCTCATCTATAACTGCAATTGCCAAACCCCAAATTTATAATCCAAATTTGACTCATGAAGCTTAATAACTGGAGGATGAATAAATGTGATCTAAAACTTAAAAAAAAGCCACAAAACTCTCAAAAGTTGACACAAACAACCTAAAAGTCAGGGAACAAAACCAAATATGATTTTTCTATTTTTGTGAAAAACATGGATCTACACGATCCCCTGTAAATTGCAACTGCAGGGACCATTTTATGAATGCATGAAATTTTGAATGGTTTCTGTTGAACCAGTATTTGTATTACAGAAATTCCCATGTGATGGATTCATTTGTCTACGGACTATAAAACTGCTGAATCCTTACTGAAGCTTTTGCTAAATTTCCATGCATCAGGTCCAAGTAATGCCTATGACTGAGGTACTTGTAAGCCTTTATTAATAGTCAACATATTCCACATTTAGGAATGGCGTTGGCTCACTTTAGTGTCAACTAATCAATATCAAAACACGTAAAATAACCGAAATCGAAGGTTGGATCGGGTTGGAGTGGCTCACATTTAGCTTAAAAAAGCTTGACTCCGGCAAACAAACACCACACACACACACTCACGCACAAACACACACATTCATACACGCACACACACACACACACACACACACACACACACACACACACACACACACACACACACACACACACACACACACACACACACACACACACACACACACACACACGCACGCATACACACACACACACACACACACACACACACACACACACGCATGAGCACACATAAAACAACCGTAATATCCTGGAAACAAATTGGGGGCATAAGGTGAAAAAGCGATCTTGTTGTTTGAGACATTCTGAAATTACCTTTGTAACTTATAGAGCATCTATGGATCCCATCATTTGCTTGCTATGTTGTAGTGTTTTCTGTGTGCACAGGAGGGGGAGGGGGGGGGGGGGTCAAACAGGAAATGTGTTGCGACCAGTGGGAGTTGTGAGGTCAGGTCAAACTAATTGGCTTTGGAAAGTACAAACCTGTCAATGTGGTGCAGGAGTAAACACTAATGCTGTCTACAGGACCAGAGGCTACTTCCCCCCAAAGCTGATGTGTTCCATCGAATGCAATGAAATGGCCCTACGAGGCCTGGCCTTTTGGAAAGGTTCCTTGAAATGTGGTCAGGAGATAATTCAAACTTCAAATGTATTTTTAGTTACTCCCATTGACCACCACAGTAGGAAATTGTTCCACAAAACCGCAGTATGACGGACCACACGGCGTGCACTGAAAGGAGAGGCGACCTCACGGCGCATTTAAGTCAACAATCATCACAAAATCAATGCAAGGTTGAAAAGAAGGGGAGGTGTTGGAGTCACGCAATCATGGCACCACAGTGAAAGGATGGACTTTAGAGGTGAACGGGTTAAGCTGACCGTACAACCAGAGGCCATGAATTGAAGTGCAGTGCTCCTTTTTGCAACATGGTATTAATGTTATAATCCATAGGTTTAGCATCTTACAACCTTAATCCTTTCTAAACCATCGTCAAAAGGTCTGTTGCACTTAGACAAGTGAAATAATCGTGCTGTTGTTGGTAAGCCAGTTTGCGACACGCCGTGATAGTTGAGGAGCGTTACCTACTGGGGAAGTAAATTAAACAGCATAAACCAAGACTTGACTACCGGTGCTGCCACTAATGACTGTCTATTTTGGGTTCCTTGGCATTAAAAGATGTCCATTTATCTTGGCTGTGATGTTCCTGTGGGTGAACATATATTTTGATTAATATCAAGCTAAATGTAGATCAGTTTCCGAAAAGGTCATTTCTTAAATGAAGTGGGTTATTTTGTATTTACACAAAAACAAAAACTTATATAATTACTGTATCAAATGATTCTCTATATTATTATAGACAGTAAGGAATCATAGCTCTCCACATTGTTGCTATTAAAACATGTTGAAACAACACGTGTCATGGGAATTGGGCGCCGCTGACCTCGCTCAATTCGAGATGTTGTGGGTCGGTGAAGGAATTGCTTTGAAGACATTTTCAATTTTTGTGGAGACACACACAAAAGTGTGGACAGGAAGAATTGCAAGACCGGCGGTGGTTCTTAATAGAATGGAAATGATGAGTCGAATTTAGTGTGTAGTCGAGTATCATATGCCAGTTTATTCAAATGAGGAGCTCATTACTGATATTTGCATAGAAATCTGCTCTGGGTTTTCCCAAGTTTCACACGTATTAAAATTTCTGTTTGTCTACTGATCATGAGCAGTCTTATGACCTTCCGCGCGTTCACAGTTACAGCACGAATGCGTGCGCAACAGGTGGGTAGATAATGATGTGTGACTGTCACACCTTGGAATCCATATTTACACATGAGATTGAAATTAAATTTGTAAACAAAAGCGCTTAGATCAACATGAGACTGTTTCCACCTCCACTAAAAGTGAACACAAACAAGGTAAATTTTTTAACATGGAAATAAAATTATTTTACTTAAGTTTCAAGCCTTAGACAAGACAAAGGACTAGGGAGATGTTTTTAATTTCTTTATTGAAACACAAGAACTAATATTTTGATCCACAAAATTGAATTATTATGAAAATCTGATGCGCACGAGAAAACTGAGGGCACATTTGGAATCAGTATACTTGCACCTCTAATTTAATTAACTTTGTAACAAATTGTTGATCAGTGTTACTACTTATAGCCACATGATGGCATTCTGTGTTCTCATTCAATATTAATATAAAACGTTTTGAGTCTTGTGTTTTGTGAGCACCTGCCCAAAGATTGCCTGCGGTTAAGCTACCTCTCCTTTCTCAGTGTTTCTCTCTGTCGAAGCATTGGGCAACGTGTAATCCTCCTGACAATGCTCAATCAGGCACTGTGTAAACTTTCCACTCACTGCCTTTTATTGCTTTGGTTGCTTCCTGTCAGCTTGACGCCCGTGTCCCCCTGGATAGAACTGGAGCTCAGTACGGCGTAACTCTGATCTGGAAAGTCCCCCTGCAGCCATGTTTCTTAAACACACAACTGCTCGCCTGCAGGTCTAAATCACTGAGCACAGTCCATCTTAATTCCCAAAGAGTGCCCCCCCCCCCCCAGTGTGATACACAGCATCCCCTGCTGAGTGCCGCTGAGATGACCTTTTGATTTCCAGGCACGTATGTTGTGAAGAGCTGCGTGCTTCTGACCGTTAACAAGCAACTGCTTCACACTGGCTACTGTCAAACATACTATGTCTACTTATGTATAAATGCAAGTATCTGCCACGAAATATTTAACTGGCATTTCTGTTTACACTGATATTTGTATTGCAGAAGACAATATAGCATTTCATTCCGCAATTACAGATTCTTATCCCAGTTTATTTAATCGTTGCACTATTTGGGTACATTCTGAATGAAATCTCTCAATTCTGAGAAATATGAATTACCTGGTTGGTTGGTTTTTTTTCATGTATGCTTTCTTTAAAGTTTGTCTGCTTAGAATGTAGAGACATTACAGTTACAGCAAAGAATCAACATTGTACAGATAATTAAACAGCAAATTACACTAATCAACCCAGTTCCCCCGCATTTACAGTGATTAAATTATTTAATCACTTCTTTTTCAGAAATATTATATTTAATTTAAATATATATTAAATATTTTAATATTATATAAGAAGATATAGGCAGTCATTAACAGGGACTAACTTAAATTATAAAACATTAAATCTGAAGCAGTGAAATACTCCACACAACTTCTTCCTCCTGTTAAAAGTCCAAAGCAGCAATATTGTCAATAAAATGTCATGGCCAAAATGCTGCAATAGTGCAAACGACCCAGCACAACACAAAGATGGTCAAGCGTGTAAAATAAGAGAGGAACTAACAGTGTGTTGTAAACAGGCTGCCAGTGAACAATATGTGCTGAAATGCTGCCTTAGAATGACTGGCCAAAGATATCTTATCAGGAAGCAAAAAGAACACCAAGGGATAAAATAAAGTGTCATCTGCATATGTGTGGGAAGAAAAAAGTGTGCCCACAGATTTTCATGCAAGATGATTTTCTGGAATTTGCGGCTTTGAGATTGAGCAGACAGTTTCATGTTAACACCAATTTAAGTTAGTGTTGCCAATGCGTACTTTATAGCAACTTGCCATATTCCCACAAGTCTTGTCCTCATCTCCTTCTCTCTTGAGAAATCCGAAATATAATAAAGCACGACACGACACGTCACGTCACATTCTCCGTTTATACTTACAAAACTATAGTGCAGTTGTTAAACATTCTTTCGCATCTGGAAAAGAAAAAAGGCTCAGTGGCCATACGTGTCGATCTTTCCGGCACCGTTAAATAGTTCACCTGAGTTTACATTGATTGTTTTTGTGTCCCCCGTATGACTGGACCAAGATTCAAGGTTCACGAGTTACCAAAATGGCGCTGCTGAGATTGGAATCTTGGCTTTCTCCCTTATATCACTCGCAGGGTTGTTTCCCATCCCTCTGCAGTAGGAAACAAAGCAAACAGTAAACCAGCATGAACTATCGCCAGACTCTTCAAAATTAATTCTGGGAAAAATTAACTGTCGCCATGCTGATAAGACACTAAAGGGATTTCACCAATATGTCATCTTCACTACCTGCCAGTGGAAAACTCCATACAAGTGTTATGCATCACGTCCAGATGCATATAAATCAGTTTCTCTTCAAGCCCTTGGCTCAGCTGACCACAAAGTATCATGCTAGCACTCAAAAACATCAATCGGTGGCCCAGCGACCTCATGTTGACCTTCAGTGTCTGACATTTTCCTGCTGCTCTTTGTCCTCTACATCAGAGGTGGGCAACCCGCTGCTCCAGAGCTGCATGCGGCTTTTATATCCTTTTGCTGTGACTCTTTGAAACTTTGGAAAAAAACTACCGTCCGCCCGTTCGCCCGTCCGCCCGCCCGTCCGCCCGAAGTCCCTACCTACCAAACCATCCTCCCTCCCTCTGAACTGCCAATCCTCGCGAGGGTTGCGGGTGTGCCGGAATCTATCCTGGTTGTCTCTGGGTACCTAGTCGACGGCCAATCGCAGGTCGCATATAGACAAACAACTGATACAGGTTTGATTTTAAGGTATCGGCTGTGCCAGTTACAGTCAGCCATACTCAAAGTCCTCCCTGGCAGTAGTTGGTGCTAGACTGTGACAGCTGTGACAGATGAATCATCTTCTGGGCTAGAAAGAAAGGTATTTGTTCACAAAGTTTTGTCATTGTGTTGATCAAAACTTTATACATCAAAGATACTGAAAGTATTCTAATCGGTATCAGAGTGAATACTCTTACTGAAATTATTTTTAATTAATTACACAATTAATTTTCACCCTCAGATTGGATTCCCAGGAAGGGAAATTGATATAATTTACAACTGGACGTCTATATGTAAAGTGAAGTCATGACAGAGCGTTTGTGTTCATTGATTTGTGGATTTATGGCCTGGGAAATATCCCAAGACATTTTACTTTCCAAATAATCCTGATAACATTTCTACGCACTTTTGGCATTTGTGAGGTCTAAACTTTTTCACCTCGTATGCATTTTTTTTTTTCAAGGCTGTAGAGTATGAGTGGCACAACACACTGCTGCGTCCCTTATTTTAAGCCTCTCAGACTTTTACCACAAGTAGGATTTTCATTTAATGATTATATTTAGATGTGTCACTATTGTCATTCAATAGCTAGTTTGATCTTCTTTCATTTGCATTTTCCATTCTATGCCCTGTCTGCCGCTTTCAAAGTGTTACTTAATCGTCCACCGTGTAAATTGCTTAAGCACCCCAGATGAAAGCCTGCTGCAGATCAGTGCCACTGTTGCAACACTGATAGTCATGTATTCTGGGGCATTAAGATGTCGCCTGGCATCTTCCTTTCTGTGAAGATTTCAAGGTATTTTTTTTCTGTGACCAGTTGAATTTATATGGACTTCATCTTTTCCTTTTATACGATTTAAACCAGTCAACTGAAGTGCAACGTCTGTTTTGGCAGTAAAGCCTCTCTTGCATTATTTTTTTGAAATTCTTTTGCACTTAGAGAGCTATGGTGTGGTTATTATATTTGGAAAGCCATATATTCATGAATAGAAATCTGTGACTACAGAGTCTTGGAAGAAGTTAAGTGGGACTAAATTAAACCACGGCATGGGTTTGAAAACTTGTAAATTGTTGGGTGTCTTGGGGCAGACAATAGCAAAGGCAAACATTCTGACTTCATCACTTTAAAAATTTAGGTGACAGCTAATAAGCTCAAGAAAGAAACATTTATTTGGAATGAGTTAATAGTTAAGTTAAGTTAATAATTAAATCAAAACAATGCACCCACAAGGAGAATTCCATCATGTTCATTGTCACACACACATAGTATGTCACAAAAACATTAAACCTCTTGCTGAAAAACAATGCATTACAAATAACACTAAATTATACAGTATGTACGGTTTAGCCAAGCGAGGATGTTGAATGTACAAAGCAAACAATACAATTCTTTTCAGAGCATATGGCAGTGAGGCACATGTAATGTCATGAAAGTTTTAGCAGCTTCAACATGAAATGACTGTAGTGCCATTGTGACTTCAGTTGGGGAGCAATGTCTTGTGGGAGGAAGCTGTTTTTGAGTCCCTTGGCACTGACGACGCAGTAGCACCTGTCGGTAGGCAACAGGCGCAGGCATATGCAAACGCACACACACATGACCTGAAAACAACCTGAAAACAGACTAACCAAGACCACAGGAAATCATCAATTCAGTCGTTCAGATGAAATGAATAATTTGATTTCAGATGATGCAGCTGGACACACTTCTGAGTCTCTTTATGCAAACGTCAACGGTGTTGATTGAAACAGATTAATGGAGCATATTATTCTGATCATAATTTAAAAAAAAGAAATATTCCTTGACATTTTCTCATTTCAAATGAGTCAGGCTATTATAGACAATAGAATATAGGGATTTCTTGACATTTAGAAAAGGAAAATGTGTAGTTCACAAGGATTAGCCGGTTTTCCTTCTTCTTCCCTTTCTCACCTGTGAGAAAGATCCCAATTTCAAAAGGCTGGACGAAGGTGACCTGGCAATTTGCCGGCATTGGATGTTGTGTCAGAAGAGAAACAGAGGTGAGACGAGGCCTATGTGTAAGGGAACCCCGGAAACGCTGTGGCCAGCACAGCGGACAGACTCAAAGCCTAGACTGAATTTTGTCAATAAGGGTTATGAACAGGATCAGTGAAAGGGTAGACTTGAGAATATGTTAGCATATAAGGCTTAGCAGAGTTTGCTAATTATTTTACATTGTTTTGATATCATGGTGTGTACATACAATTCTTTAAAATAAGAATATTTCTTTAGGGACTTTTGTTATCAATATTCGTGTTAATCTACAGCCCTCATATCGACTCTTTTGGGTGGAAAACCATGAAGGTCCTTCAGAAAATACAAAATTATGCATGGACAAAAGTTCCTGCGTCCAATTTAACTTAGAAACAGAGGAACACAGGGAAACAAAGTGCTGTCGCGGGTAGATTTGTAGTGTGTACTGATGTTTTTGGCCCCTCTGACATAACTCACAAGTAGCAATTTGTAATTTTGCGGATGCGATTTTATCACTTTAAACGCAGACACACACACGCATACGCACCTGACTGCCATTGGGTAACTTCTGTGATTATATTTTGTTGCTTTTCTAGCACTTGCACATTCTCATCAGCACACAGCTCTGTGCTAGCAAGTAATCACCTTCTGTGATTACATTTTGTGTTCCCTCAGGAGTCCGCCCAAACACACAAGCACACCTTGACTAGCCATATAAACACACACACATAGCAGATTTGCCAAGAGGAACCATCTCTTTGCATTTTATTTAGATTGCGAGTGTTTCCTTCAGCTGGATGGATGCTTACACCACTTGCTACTGCAAGTAGGATAAACCTGGACATCTACAAATGTGATATGTCTCCAGAGAAAAGTGACCAAAAATAATATTTCAATATTTAATTTTTCCATAAGCATTGTAGAAGTAAGGATGACACATTTTTGAAAAGCATAGTTTACCAAGATGAAAGCCCTTCTTCATTGGACTATGTTGATCAATATTATTAGAATTATTATTGACTATTGACTAATGAAAAGCACATTTTTGCCACATCGTATTTTTGTGATTATAATGGTCACTCGTGAGAGTGATAGTATACTGAGCTTTTTAATCACCATCAGTACATCTCAATAAGCCAGCTTGCCCTATTCAGTTTTAAGCACGTGCTTTTCACAAAGGTGATAATTTACAGCATGTCGGTCCAGCATCCAGTGGAAGCCAGCATGCACTTTGAGTTTAGATAAGTAACTTGAATTGTAAATGAAGTCAACCTCGTGTAGTACTTTACTTTGGTCTGAAGTGCACTTAGCTAGAAATAGACGAAATTGCAACACAGCGACAATAGTATTAAACCTTTATAAACAGTTGCGGCAGAGATGCTGGACCTTATTTTGGAACGTCTTAGGGGCAAAGTCATACAAGGTGAGGAAAGGTGGGTCATACATCACGTGGGGATTTCAGCAATATATCTCACACACTTCTTTATACTACTACTACCACAAATATAATAATGCTAACAATAATAATAAGAAAAAACAATAATAATAATAATAATAACCTTACCTATAGGTACACCCATTGTCCTAATGAGGACAAACAGAACATAACATGGATGGATGTCCAAAACAAAAACATTAATCTTGCCTTTGAAATAAAACTTGAGGCATTGCAAGCATCATTTGTATTCTCCTATGTGTCACCAGCACAATCCTTGCAGATGCCTGGGGCTACCGATCAGCCAAGTGGTCATTAGAGGAAAATGATGTGTTGCCTTCATCTGATCCTAATGGCAATAAATGACAAAAATAACATCTAGGTCTTCTGGTTCAATGACAAAGTTAAGTAAGAGAGTCACAGATGTTATTTATGAAAAAATATTTGTCATGTCCAAAGCTTTTGGTAACTTTTCTGTGTTCTGTATATTGTAAGATTGCCACTTCTGAAAGGCCGAAGCCTTGCAACATGATATTCAGTTTGTATAAAATAACAAATGGGGCTAAGACAAAATAATCATCAGAGTGGCCTACATTTCACAATATGACATTTTACAAAGAAGCTCCATGTTCATACTTCAGGTGATCTTGTTAAGAGTGAGTAAAATGCACTGTAAGTAAATAGAACTGTATAAACTCCCTGATCCTTTTAAGGTGTTCATAGCCAGAAAAGCAATAACCTAAAACTTTTCTTTATTACTATACACAGAGACTTTTGGTGAAGAAAACCAATTAGCATCGTCTCCAAGATATAAACAACTATATTTAGTAATGAAAGTATTAAATGAACCAATGACTGAACTCACAAGGAGTATGCTTTACCGCGAGCTTACCAGCTTTGTTACTTGCTGACAGTCTGTTAGAAAACTGCAGTTGTTTGTTTACATTCACATGGATCAAGTGCTGCAACCAGCGTGAGTGGTGTCATCCCGCTGTGATCGCGAGATTATAATTGGGACATCTCAGAGCATACGTGTGCATCTTCTTTTTTTCACAGGCCTTAAGAAAACCAGTTTTAAGAACAAACATGATACCTTTGCCAAGTATCTCTGTCATTTCTCCTTATATAACCTAGCCTTTTGGCAATGCATGAGATACTGCGGTGTTCACCCAATGGACTAAAATAGCTTGACAATATCCCTAAGGTTTTGAGAGCTGCCAGCAAACCTATATCACCTGAACCAGACATGGCACAGAGTGAAGCAAAGAGCAGAAATGCATTGGTAAGATAAGGCAGATGGGAAAAGAGATGACAGGCTTTGTCACAACACGGAGGGAGCAAAAAAAAAAAAGATCAAATTCAAGATAATAAATGCGCAGAATATTTGGTCCTCACAAGTCCTTATTCCTGGATTGCGCGTTTTAGTGTAAGATAGGTCCATGGGCAAGTACAGATACTTGGGATCAGTATTGGTGCAGATACCAGCCTTATTTCAAGGTACTCGTGACAGGAAGTAGACATTAGAAATAAGAATAGAAAACTGGTATTAATTTCATTTTAAGTAAAATATACTATATATTGAGGTCTTATCTTATATATTATGATGTATTTAGGTCTTTCCTTTTTTAAACTCAATTATCATTGTTTTGTGGGGGGAATTTTATGTATCAAAATTATTAGTGGTATCAGTACTCGGTCACTGGGTCGGTGACTACTCAAGAATATTCATACTTGTATTTGTGTGGAAAAAAATATGATATCAAACATACTAGCACCACCTGAATAAGATCCACTGGAAATTCTCTTTTGTCCGTCAGCGTGGATGTGAGTGAGATGGTACGCTGCCTTTTGTCCAAACTCAGCTAATATAGGATTCACTTCCCCTGTGCTAATGGTACGCATTGTGGCCCACTTTTGCTTAACATAGTTTCATAACTCCTCAAAAAGTTTTATAACTTTCTGACTGTAATTTAGAAGTGTATGTAAATGAACATATGACTGGCTCGTTATTAAGTATGAAATTAATTCCAAGGAGCTTCAGAAATTAGAATGAACCCTCTATGTGTGTGTCCATGGTGGTTTCAGGTAACAAGGCCATGACATTCTGGAAAGTTCAGAGGCATCATAATGAGACTGAGGTCTGCACTCTGGGAGATGATTAATTTGGGATGTTTCCCATTGTACAGAATAATTAGAAGGTGTGAATGGACATGGACATGCTTACGACAATATCTGTTTAGTTTGTTGACATTTATTTATATATATATATATATAATATGTATGTATATATATTATATATATATATATGTGTGTGTGTGTGTGTGTGTGTGTGTGTGTGCGTGTGTGTGCGTGTGTGTGTATGTGTATGTATGTACTATGTATGTATATTTAGTCTGAAATCTACCATTTTACTTTTTTTTTTTTAAATGATAGACTATTAAATGGTCTGGCGAATAGTTGGAAATGTGGGTCTGTTCTCCATCTCTTCCTGTTTAATAATTTATTAAGAGCACATTGATATGCGTGAGGCTGCTCTGCTTCGACTTCACATATTCATATAAGGGTTAAAAAATAAGGTAAAGTTAGGTAAATATGTAGCTATGAAGCCAATATGGAGACATTAGAAAGTCATTTTCTGGATATATCTTGCTGATAATTTGTCTTTGTGCATTGAGGAAACCAAAACATTTGAGATGCAATTCACCATAAATCAAATATGTATTTTACGTTATTTCCACTCGTTAATTTATTATTGTATTCTGTCATATATCGTACAATGACAACCAAAATCCTGCACCTGGCATCTTATTTTCACAGCAGTCATTTTTCAACGCAGCATTATGTTATGTTGAGTTGGATAATAAAAAGTAACAAGAAAAAAACATTCACGTTAGGTTATTTGAACACTGTAGATCGTCCATGTGTGAATGTGACTGACCACTGATGAGCCAAAGCCAGCTGGGATAGTTCACCGGTTCAAGAGATATAGCTGAGGTAAGCTCCATCTCCCCTGTGACTATGAAGAGGATAAGCGGCACAAAATGAATGTACAGATGGATGGAGGTGATGCTCACATTAAGGTTTGAGCCTCACTCATGTGAAGAGCCTCTCTCAAGCACTGCAATCTCTGACGCGCTGCATTCATCTTATCACTTTACAACCAGGCTGCCTTGTTAAAGCCTCCAAAAAGGTCAAAACTAATGCAGGGCAGGAATCTCATGCATTTCAAGTGCATAATATGCAGTCTGGGAATACTAACTCTATTTTGAAAACCCTAGCTCTGATTTGAAACCCGACTTTGAAACCCTAAACCTATTTTGTAAAGACAACCCTAATTTTAAACCATACCTTGAAACCCTAACCTTACATAGAAATCTGACTTTAAAAGTCTAACTGTCCTTTGATACCCTACTTTGAAACCCTTACCCTACTTTGTAACCCTTTGAGACTTTTAATTGAAAAGTCTACTTTGAAACCCTGACCCCACTTTAAAAGCCTATTTTAATCTTAAAGCCGTTTTTTTTAAACACTAACCCTACTTTAAACCCTTATTTTGAATCCTAATCTGTATTTTTAATCCCTACTCTTACTGTGAAACCTGTACCAAACTTTTGAAAGTCTAAACAAATTCACACGACTAAACTTTGAACCCCTACGCTCTCAGTCCTTGCTGTAAAATTAGGGGCCATTCCTACAATATTTGGCACAGGTGAATAGTATGAGCAAAAAAATTACCTATATTAATACTTTTATTTATAATCCATGCAGTCATGTTCTATATGCTAACTTTGTGCACGTTGTACAGACCAGGCTGCTCACTAGTAAATTGCAGGGCAATAATCGATAGTGTATCATCCATCTGGCATCCATCTTGTCATCCATCATAAACACATTATGTTGCAGCAGACTGTTTCTTACTCATTGTCTGACACTTCAAACCCAAACCAGGAGAAAGGCTTGTGGAGGTCTCACAAGGGCAGCATTATGTCATCCTCTGTCATCAGGAGGAACCAGATGCCATGCAAACTTCTTTGTAGACGAGCCGCATCAACACTCCAGTTAAAGCACTAACAAGGCTTCACATGACCTTTCAGGTTAATTAAACACTAAAATTTTATTATTGATATTAAATTAGGGATGATTGTAAGGTGAGGCTTAATGATCCCTTCCTGGATTTACTTGTCTGAAATGTTGTTAAGTGATGCACTTTCTTTGTAAAACCTGACAAACATAAATGCACGCAGGCATACATAAATGAAACCCCATTCTTCTCATCAATAATTCATCCTTCAAATTGAGCATAAAAGCTATTTTTAATCACTGGTAGCGTATGAGCTAATTTTGGTGAGATGCTGTGGCATAGAGGTTGCGGATTCCAATTTGCAAAGATATATCAAGTAGAGTGAAGACTTGTTGTCGTCCATCATGTATACTGTGTCATTTTCTTCAAGCTTTACAGAAGAAAAGCTGGTTTCAACGGGAGAGAGCAACAGGAACACACATACACCCACTATAGTAGTGTAGAAGCGACTTCATCCTTCAATTTAATTACGATATAATTATATTCCATTATAGCTGCAGCGCACAGATTTTTACGAATTATATTCCATTACAATCGGTTCTCCCTCACTGGTGATGGAGAAATTTGCAGCAACCAATGATCCAACAATGACTTGTTACTGGTTTTACACACCTTGCTAAGTGTTGGATTGAGGGTGTTTTCAACAACGTGCGGCCGGCACACCTGGCAGTTCGGTGACAAACAGTAGCTTGGACTTTAGACTAGGTGAAAACAGGTCTAAATTGTGGCGCAGTTGATGCGACTTGATTTTGCGAAATTTGTGTGCGGGATTGAGAGATTCGTTTTCATTGGCCAGGAAATATTTGTTGTGTACACTCAGTTGGCTGGGTTGAGATGAAGCTGACTGAAAGAATGTAGGCAAGTGGAAAGAAGGGTTGAGTGACTCAAGGAGAGACAAGAGAACAATGGGCACGTGCAAAACCGTAATAATGCAATGATGACAGCAACAACGACAGTGCTAGTACAAGTGTTTTAAAAGGAAAACTAGTAAGAAATTGCCAAGACCAAGTCAATAAAATGGCTGGAAATGAAACTGTCTGAGAATACATCAAGCATTACTATTTCGTCTCATGGCACCTCACTTTGGGGACGGTTTGTGCCAATTGATGGAAGAAAGTGATGGATTTTGTCTCTAACAGTGACAATTTTGTCAAAAAAAAAATGCCAAGAAGTCATCACTGCTGAGAGTGATAGGAATAGATAGATCAATAGTACTGTGACACTTTGTCAGCTTGGCAACGGTGCTGAAGAGAAATGGGTGGTTATTTTTTTCCCCAATTAAAAATGAGTAATAGTTGGCATTAGGCTTACTGAGGGCCTTTCTGTAGATTTTAAGACTCTTTTCTGTGATAGATATGGATATATATATATATATATATACACACACACACACACACACACATAGTATGTACTATGTACTTATGTATATCTACATGTACATACTATACATACATACATAATCCATACACACACGCACGCATGCACGCGGACACACACACACCTACACACACACACACCTGCACGCACGCACGCACGCACGCACACACGCACACACACACACACGTAACTACTGTGGCTTTTTTTTTCCAAAAGATGAGTTCAATCTTCTCTCCAAATAAATATTTTTAAATTGATACATGCATAGCCACTCTGCGAGGTATTCATGGGCTTGCTTTTCTTTTCTTTATGTGTCCAGTCGTCCTCGAGTGAACAGCTATTCAAATGCATCTTTTCCATCTCGCTCTTATTTTCCTCATGTGAAATTTCTTTTACTCTAGCCCTCCTCCATACCTCCTTCAAGCTCTCCTTCGGCAGCAAAATGGAAACGCTGGCCTCACGCCACACCTGAGTGTTCAGGCTTAATCTGATTAATGATTTTAATTTATATAAGTGAGAAGCAAGGGAGAGGGAGAAGTCTTTTGCATTTACTGATGTCAGATCTAAACGCCTTGTTTGACTGGTGTCATATGGGCCGATTTGTGAAAGGGTAGAGAGAGTGAGAGTGAAGAGAGAAAATGAGAGGCAATGCAGGCTTTGGGTAAAAAGAAAGAAAGCCGAATGAGGTGGACAAGATGGCACATAAGGTCAACATCACAGCAAGTAATAAGAGAGTTAAACTGAGTGAAAATGAATTAAAATAGCAGGCCAGACGGAAGGCAAATAGCTGAGACAATTGAACTTTCCTGAGGAATGGGAAACTAATCTTACTATTTGACCTGTTAAAGAAAGCTAAAGAAACACATGCAATATATAACATCAGATTTTGAAATGGACTGATTGAAGTAAAATTTAATAGTAACAAAAAACCCCAAATATTCCCTTTTCACCAATCTTCTACAAATTGTTACAATTTAAAAAGCGACTTGCAACACAAATTAGACACATGGAACCACATTAGTAAATCATGTCCAATTTTTAATCACAGAAACCTCTCAAATGGCTTCACATGCCCATCATTGACAAATATTAACAACAACACATTTTTCTGTGCATCATCTTTTTATATATTGTTTTCTCTGCCAGTGGTCAAATGTCTAATTATTTTAAGAGAAATATTTCTGGAAAACACAAGAGCACCCCTCTACCTGCCTCTGTTTCTTATTTTACATTAACTGGAAGGTCTGCTTCCTCGTGTCCTTTTGTTCCTCTCTTTAGTTCATTCTGCTTGCAATCAAAATTTGGTTGTACTTCTTACACCCATTTCCTTCTTTTTCACTTCTACACCTTCTTCTTTTTTGCAGTCAAATTTTAGCTGACACACTGGATATTCTGCGGGGAGTCTGCATTGCATTGTTGTGCCCCTGCCACGGCTCTGCCAATATTTTACCCTTTGAGCTGAGAGCTGGGAACTTAGAAGTCAGCAGATATGGAGAAGCAGCAAAGAAAGAAAAAGGTATCCGGATGGTGAGGTGACGAGTCTGTGAATAGAATAAAAATAACAAATGAACGTTAAGTGCCTTTTTATTGTCGGGAATATCAGGGATATAGTAAAATAGTACCAAGAAAAGCTGACTAAAATACATCAGATTTTTTTTAATCAGAGGCACTTAATTTAAATATTGTGTATCCTACAACCAAGTGCCATTATTCACAAAGAGAGTACATTTACTGTGTACTCACTTGATTTTAGTGCAAGTAAAACCTTTTATTTTTTATTTTTTAAATGAGTATAATTATGGACATTGGGACCAACAAACACTATTACTGAAATAATATTACAAAGTGGCAGAGGTAATTTCATGCATATATTGCTTTTGAATTAGTTGAACACCCCAAATCTCAGAGGGGCAGTTCAATGTGTGCCTTTTAGGATCTAACAACATTCACCTAACATGACCTGAACAGAAATCTCCCACTGTGCTTGCAAGATAATGAATTACACTGAATGGGGGTTAATGAAGTGAGCCTGAAGATATTTTTGTAGACACACGCGCACACATATTCCCACAGAGAGACATCGAGGTTGCAAAGTCAGAAGGGCTTGACTTCACATGTGGAGGGCAGGGCGGGTTTCAATAAACAGACTTTGATTTCATAATTGGGCAGGAGGTGGGATGAGAGGAGCAAGATTCATATCCATAAAGAGAATCCAATCATCCTAAAGCTTGGGGTCAGTGTCATGCTTTTGACAGATCAAAAAGCAACACCGCATATAAAAGGAGACACAGTGGCAAACTGTTAATGGCAATTAGACTGGAAAGGCGCAATCTGGCTACCTGATGGACAGTTTCCTTGACAAATGTATGCTGGGCAGTCTGGAGTGATAATCTGAATGCCCAGATCATGATTTAGGCTGAGCGGTGAAGCAACAGAACCTAATTATTGTCAGTCATCGACGGGGGAGGAGAAAGTGGAGGGTGGACGAAAAAAAGTTCTGTTGGAGCATAGAATAGATTAAATAAGTAGGGGGCGTGAGTGCAGACTCCACCTAATAATTACATGGAGATTTCCCCACAAAGGGGCAGAGTATGCAGAAACTGTGCGACAGCAACACCCACAGGTGACAAAGGCAGAACTAGAAAAACTTTCACTGCCAGGGACAGTTAACGCGAGGCTGGTTGGAAAGGCAGCATGGAAGAGCAGGAGGCATCATGGATCAAGATAGAAGAAAGAGTCAAGCAGCAGTGTCATCATAAAGCATGCAGAGGTCAGAATGACGGACGGGGTTGATAGCTTACCTTTCACCCAAAGTCAGAAAACAATACAAATATTGCACCAATATTACTTCAGAAATTTCCTCTAAAAAATGTCAACAAATTGCACTGATGCTTTTGCAATAACTCACCATCATAAAAAATTAAAATGATTCATTTCATTTAATGAGAGGGAAAAGTTGTAGCATGCTTGGTTAATTTGACCTGACTTACCGCTTAGTTGGCTCATGTTGCCAGTTATTAAATAGTCATTGACAGTGACAGACATAACTTTAAAGAGTTTTATGCTCAAAGTCACTGATGTATGTATGGCCCTAAGGCCCTCAATCATGGATTATATTTTGATAGAATTAAATATTCCACCCAAAATCAAAATTCTTTTCAGACATTAATTGGGATGAAATTGGTAGCAGGATGCGAATGCAAGCCAATGCGCACTTCCTCGCTGATTTGGCTGAAATGTGAACTTTGTGGATGCTCATAAAAGAGAGTCATACAAGATAGAAAAGTGTTGGAGAAAAGGTTTATTAATGTTTCTGTAAGATTACAGCCTTACATTTTTTAGTTTGGCCAAGGGTCTGGCCTAATTAAATGTGATGTGGAGGAGAAAATGGAGCTGAGAAGAAGACCCGCGAGTCGTTTTATCCCAAATGACAAGGTTGACTGACGCGCAGGAGATTAATTCTGGTGGCCATTATATTGTCATTATGAATAACTTGAACATTCCACTTTGGTGGAATGATTTTTCATCAACAGGTTGTCGATTGTATTTACTGTAATTTAACGACATTTCCTTTCAACAGCTTTAATGATGCCACAAAATGAAGACCGACTCTGTCTCTAAATCTTCGTTTGCTTAATTAGGACTAAGGGCAAGTAATCATTGTAAGGAGATTTAACGCGTTTCCAATACAAATCAACTCATTAAGACCTTTTGAATGAATAAAATGTTGACTTCCACTGAGCTAATGTGTTGATCTGGAAACACATTAAAACAATTAGAACAGTTGAGAATTATTTGAGAGTGCACGTGAAGGGCAACCAAAGGTTTAATTCAAATTTAGATGCTTACATCTTCAGCAAATGAAAAAATAGCGCCATGCGATGCTTTACTATAAAGCAGCGGTGTCAAACTCATTTTTACCAAGGGCAATATTAGCATAATGGTTGCCCTCAAAGGACTCGATGCAACACTAAGACCGTATAAATGTTACTAAGGGTAACCAAATGTATATGAAACTACGCTGTAATGTTAAATTGAATTATTAAGTTGAATGTATTGTATACAGTACATGTACTCATTTGTATTCATGGTGTATAGTACATACATGCGTACCGTATTTTCCGGACTATAAATCGCTCCCGAGTACAAGTCTCAGCAGCCATAAAATGCATAATAAAGACGAAAAATACATGTATAAGTCGCACTGGAGTATAAGTCGCATTTTGGGGGGAAAATGTATTTGATTAAATCCAACACCAAGAATAGACATGTCATCTTGAAAGACAATTCAAAATAAAAATAGAATAGAGGCAACAACAGGATGAATAATTGTACGGTATGCTGACATTACATGACACAAAAACAACAAACTGAGAACGTGCCTGGTATGTTAAAACAACACGCACGTTCTAAATCAAAACCGATTTTCCAAATCAAATATTTCTTCATTACCCTCTCCTTTTAATGATGGATAATGTCCTCAATTCTCCAGTCGGATTAAGCTAAAAGACACTGACTGCTTCGTTTTGTGGATCCTTCAGGCAGTGCCCCAGGTGTAAGTAGAGGTAACGGAGTAGGGGTTGTCAACGGGCAAAATCAGAATCCAGATGCCTTTCAAATCGAATGAAAAGAGGTCAGAGGCCACTGACAGAATGCAAATGGATAGACAGAAGGATAAACATGTGTTAAAAAAAGTCAGCAGGCAGTGACCAGTATACTATGTGGAAAGGAAATTGACAGGTGAGTGAGCCTTGGACAAGAGGAGTGCGTAAGAAATTGAAACAGATGAAGACATGAGAGCGTGAGAGAAAAGATGAGAGGGTAGTCAAAATAGAGCTTTCAACAGAGAACGGGGAGATTTACTAATGTTCAGTCTTCCCACTGGGAGCACAAAACCAGTGTGTCTAATATGTGGCGCTCATTAAAAGTAGCAGAGCGAAGCAGAAAGTTTTTCAACCGATATAGCCAGGCAAGTTTGAAGTGACACAAAGATTAGGCTAAAGAACTTTTGCTCTACCAGTCTTCTTTGCAACCTTATCCAAGGATATTGCATAGGCTGTTTGAACTGCAAGACACTTAATACTTGTTGGAGCGCCACGGAAAGCTCAGTGTAAGATTAAAATTCTAACATAAGATGTATCGGCTTGGTTTCCCAACGCTGTCTGAAAAAGCGGCCACCCTTCACCAGGCCTTTGACTTCTGCTCTCAAACACACAATATTATTTGTGTTAGGGCGATGTCATACTTTTGCAAAAATCAAATTAGCGATGGAAGTCACTGTGGAGAAAAAAAATGGATTGAAAAACCTCATCATCCTAGCAAATGAACCCTACTGAGCCCTACTTAAAATAATAATTTTGAAATATCATTTCCTTAAAACCATTTGGATAGCACACTGGATGGCCTTTCACTTCTCATGATCTGTGAGAGGCGATGCGCTAAATCACAAATGGAGTTGACTCTAATGGCAAACTGTTGGCTATATTTCATCCTCACACAAGGTTCAAATTATTTGTTTTGTCTCTGGTGCCTTTTAACAGCCTTCAAACGTATCACAAGAGTGGATTAAAACACTGAACATTGCAGTGGAGTGTGACGGACAAAGAAATCCTTTCTCCCTGCTGATGCCTGCAGCAGTTTCAGCTCCCCTTCTGCAGGTAAGAGTGGCAAAGTGATAGTTACAAATTGAAATACTGTAGACAGGTCTGTGCATACATCAGTCACGTTAATACCATGCAAAATTTGGATTTTGAATACATTTGTGATCGACATGGCGATGCATGATTATTAGTAAATGAGTATTGTAGACATTTATATACAAATGTGCAATATACAATGTTCATTGTATAAGTGTTCCAAATAGAATATTACGCTCCCATTTTAAAAGGCCTAGATTTATAGTATTTGTGTCCATGTGTTAGTTTTCAACAGCTTGCTATTGTGATCAAACAGACATTGCAATTGACAAATGTTTTGCGGCGGAATTGTTGCTACAGCTCTCAGCAAAAAATGTACTGTGTACAGTCTACATATGTGGCATACTTGTTGCATTTATTAAATATTTAAGTTACATAACATATTTCTTATTCCATTAAAAAAGGACCATGATTATACGTATATATTGTTTGAATGGAGAAATTTTGATGGGTAAAAAAAAACATCCATCCATTTTCTTTACTGCTTTTCCTTGCACATTCAAGACCATCATTCACACTTGGAGTCAATTTAGAGTCTGAAATTAACCTAAGGAGCATAAGACACATTTGGAGAATGTAGAAAGAAACCAGTACAGACTATAAGTTTTGACAAAAAGAAAAAAGATTATGGATCATTCCAAGCACAGAACACAAAGGGCATTTAATATAAGTTAAATGGTGCCTGGAAAAGAAGATTTATGTTCCACTGCTAAAAGCATCTACAATGAACAGTAAAACTATTTTATCATTATGGTTAATCCTTGCCAGGAGGGAATTGTCATCCTTTTCATTCTTTTTTTGCCACGCACACACACACACACGCACACACTCGCACACAAACACAGCTGTCAACATTGAGTTAGAGAGCAAGCACTGAAGGAGTGATAGAGTTCTAAATTTCCATAATACTCCAGCAGGTTTTACCACAAACTTCAAATTTTACGAGCTTTAAATGAAACTACAGTGTGACATTTTGGGAACTTTCTGACTTAACCTTTTCAAGCCCTTAATATTTTCTTTCAGATTGCAAGCCATCTAAATGACAAAACCTCAGATAATAAAGTTTATTGTTTGTATGTGATGAACATGAACAGTCAAGCAAAATACTGTACACAAAAATACCACGCAACTTTTTTCTGACTAACGTCAAAGCTGGCCAGTTCCATAATGACAATGTCATTTCTTTGTAGATTTTCTACCTTGTAAATATTTTTTCATGTAAAATGTGTCCAGACTTTTCATATTCAACCAATGAAAAGACAAGAGGTACCAATTGGTCCTTGCTCGTTGCTTTGTAAATATATTTTTTGTCTAAATAGGCAAAACAAGTAAGCAGTGAGTCCAAAATAGAAATGTGTTCCTTTTTGTCGTCAACAAATATTATTTCTCATCCGGCAATATTGCTGGCTCTTTTCCACTCTGGGCAGAGTGGCCATAATAATGAGGGTAGAGCAGGGCACGGCGCCAGGAGTGAAATCAATACCCCACTGAATAAGATGCAAGCCCAGCAGCTGCTGCAGCCAACCAGAGTTGTGTGTTTGTACTTGAGCGGATGAGTGAGCACAAGTAAGTGCAACGAAACAATCCCAGTGACAAGGGTGAGTAGAAACAAATTAGGCCTACATTTCCTAATGTGGCAATTTTTCAACATTTTGGGTGTGTTGGTAGAAGAGTAAGGAGAGGATTTATTAACTCCGCATGGCTTAAGCTTGCAATTAAACGGAAAAGCCAATATGTAAGTATGATGTTGAAGTATTGGGTGAATTCTAGGAATAATTTGTTTCAGAAAAAGTGCTTGATGATTAGTGAGTCAGTCCATCGTCCTGTACTCACATAATTGACTAGTCCCGAATTCATGCTTGAGGACTGACCCAGCCAGCAAATATAAAATGATTCATGAGCCACTGAGCGCTCCATAAATTGGAGAGGGTGATCTCAGATGATGAAGGGATTTATTTTATGCACGTCTTAACCTAACTAGTTTAAGGTAGCACCTGAGAAATTAATTGCAAATGTCACCCTTCTTATACTGTCATATTATATGATTAAGGCCTAGTTATGCAGCTGCAAAATTTGACCTCCTTACCCAGCAATTCCATTTGTGACACGCTGGGGTACCAGGCAGCTTACTGCTGCAGTTGGGGAAGTAATCAAAAGTTTTGTACATGCCATCTCTTTCATCACAGGAGAAAGTTTGTGCAAACTCGCGACCGGGACCCAACTACATTCCATTCATTTTATATTAAAGATGCGTGGAAGCGGATATTTTCATTGACTGATACAAGATATTTCTTGAGAGCAGGAATGACATTTTCCAGAATGATATTATTTTGGGAATGTAATTTAAGAAATTGAAAAAATTTTGAAAAAAATACGACAACTATATCTGCCCCTAAAATGATTTACTTGAAAATCAAAACATCACTTTCCAAACTGCTCTGCCTTGTATGTCGCTGGCAGATGATGGACAGAAAATGGCCCCCCGGGCCATAGCTTGGATACCACTGGGTTATGCAAACAGTTGCTTGGAGATTCATTACATTTATTTTATAAAATCTTAGCCACCCCTGAAAAAAACTACCCAGAGGAGACAGTTATTTTCCTGTGAATAAAGTTTTGTATTAATACATTGTAGTATTAGTACAAACTCTGTTTTAGTGCTGTAATGCTCTGTTTTGTGTCCATTTCCAAAGGACAATAAAACGTTGATTTGAATTTAGCATTCAGGTTTAGATTTAATCTTCCATAGTGTGTATAAAGAACTGTTATATTGCTGTTTCGGTGTCTTGCATAGCTTTTTAGAAGTGATAAGCTCTCAGTAGCAAGATTAAAAGTCTTTGAGTTTTTCTTTTTTTAATTAATTTGCCACTTTTTATCAGAGTTTGCCCCTGCAATGCACAACTCTAGGAAATAAATAGTATACAATGGGAACACATAATGATGCCACTAATTAACGCTTCAGTTTCTCTCCAATGTTAGTTTCCATACTGGTTGACTATTTATTTCTTATTATTTAGAAGGTGAGTTCATATTCAAAGTAAAAACAATCATGTTGATTATTTGGATGACAACATTTTGTTTCTCATAATTGGATAAGCGGTATGGAAGATGAATTAATGAATGAATTTCACACATAAAGATGTTACTTTTTCAAAGCAGCCTCTTAAATCTTTCAGACAATATATCACTTGAAATAAATATTACTGGTTTTAACCTTGAATAAAAATACAAAAAGAATTAAACTTCCCTTGCCTGAGCCTCGTTGTACATCTCTTACGTCACAAGCCATTTGAAAGATGTCTCCACAGCATGTCCTTGTTTGCTCAGGTTTGTGAAAAAGTTTATTTTTTAATCGAGACAACACACAAGGACAAGCCACCATTTGATATTAAAATTATTGCTCTCATATAATATTTGCTTTGGATTCTAGATGCTAGGTTGTAGCTGCTGAGTACTCTTTTATCTTCACAGGATAATTGGGACCTCACTGGGAATATTTTTAGCACAATGAATATATTTCTCCTTTAAAAATGCACCCCTTTAAATTATGTATGCGCGCCCAACTGTACTCTTAATTTGAATCAATGAGATTCAGTGCTCTGCTTAAGGTTTTACATCAGATTGACTGTTTTGTTTCCACCTATAATCTCATTCATCTATTTTTCATCGATGTAACTTCTGTGATGCTAATGGGGACAGTGCTGAAATTAGCAGGGAACAACACCACCCAAGTGTATTTGTGTTTATATGTATTGTATATTCTCAGATATGATTACAATGAAAATATCCATGTTAAAAATAGTGCACATTTACAGTAATCCTTTGTTTTTCACTGGGGTTAGGTTCCGAAAAGAACCTGTGATAGGTGAAATCCGTGATGGCGCAGTGTCAAATGATCAAATAGGAATCAATACAATTCCAACCTGCCCTATAATGAAGACAAGCTTTGCCTCAATCCACATCTCCCATTAGGGATAATAATGCACAACATGCACGGAGAAAAACTATTTCGGTGTCTTGAAGCGAGTTAAAGGCTAAAATATTGTCAGTACAGAAATAGACTATCTCTCTGCCATCCGTATGCATTTATTCCTCAGACAATTTGAATGTTAGGCCTGTGGCTGAGGCTCATGATCATTTTCTAGCTATTTGGGATGGTTCTTCTACTCTCATTAGTAGTCACTTGTGATTTATTTTAACGTTGTATCTAAAAGCGGCTGGGAAGCTGGGAATACCTCTTAAGCAGGTATACAAACATCAGCGTTGAGACAGCCCTTCTACGGCTTGTTTATTATTAATATCAGCGAGAAGTCGTACCTAGTGTTACCTCATCATGTTTATTAATAGCTGTACAAATAGCAATGATTGGTTCATGTTTTTCAAAATAAATCAAACTCATTCTGCCAACATTTAACAGACACATCTACACATTGTGCCCAAAATCTTTGAAAACAGAAATAAGCCATTTATTTATTTATTTATTTATTTATTTATTTATTTATTTATTTATTTATTTATTTATTTATTTATTTATTTATTTATTTATTTATTTATTTATTTATTTATTTATTTATTTATTTATTTATTTATTTATTTATTTATTTGTTCATTCATTCATTGGCCAATGCATTTTTGACACTGGGAGGCAAATTCCTTGCTTATTGACTGTTGTGTAACAACTCATAACAGAAACTACTCAAATTATGTTAGCTTGTGCTTGTTCAGAACTAAAGGTTATGGCTCAAGTTCAAAGTCAAATTGCAAAAGATTTTCTTCTTCAGGGTGAAGTGTGGGATCTCGTAGATGATTTGATTTTTAAAGTGCATTCATGCCAGTGAAAAATGTCACTATTCTAGGCTAATAAGAGTCCAAACAAAAACAAAATACGAACAGAAAAACAAATCACAATCACAAAGTCAGCTCTGCATCCCTTCCCACAAATCAGAGAACTCCATCAACCGCCAAGTGTAGTGTAAAGTATTTTCAGTGCTTGTGTACTTGGTGTGCTCTCATCTCAGCAGAGCGTCCAGAATGTCCATCAGACTGGGTAGTAGGCCCAATCCTCTGGAGTTATAAATACAATTATTGCAGGTAATTTAAATTGCCAACTTGGCAGAACTGGATTGAAAACTGACCAGAGTATGAAAGGGGCGACTCTAGGATCAGAGGTTTCGTGGGGCTGACAATTTTGGTGCCAGAACACATTTGAAAAGGTGTAGTTTTTTTTTTTATTTAGAAATGAGACCTTGTAATGATAAATACGGTGTGTCTCAATACGTTGGACTAAAAACAAATAAATCGAGTGTGTGAGGCTGTAATCTAATGAGGATAGTCTGGAAACAATGCTGTGCTACTCGTTGTATGTTTGCATGTCACTATTTCCTTTCTGTTGGATGGTGTTTGTATACATTTCAATTGCATTTCTGGAATAATAAACTGGCCTTTAGCAATGAACTTGAATAGTTCAAATGGTTGAAATTTCAGAAAAAGCAGTAGTATGTGTGTAACATGCTCAGTTGGTGGTCTCCATGGGATTCACCCCAAGCAACGTTTAAGCCTGGAAACCAGACTTCTGCATAATGCATTACACACTGGCTCATGTCCCTCTTTGTTTTCGTCATTTGCCCCTCTTTCTTTTTTGTCTCCACTGCTATTCTTGTCTTTTATTGCCGTTTCCCCTCAATTCCTTGTCTGTCTACTGCCTCCCTTACTTTTTTACCCCTGCGACTCATTTTCTTTTATTTTCTCCCAATGTTTCTTTTATTGAAACCATGAGACTAATATTAGCACCACCCAATAACAGTTACACTCAGCTGCACTTTGAAAGATGCACACACGTACACACCGACTGGAGGAAAAGGGACATGCGTATCTTCCCTCTGATCTCAGAGTCAGATCAGAATAAAACATCAGACAGAATTGCAGACCTTCCCAATTTAACTTATTCCCCACATTCATTCTTAATCAGTGTTATAATAAAATCTTTCATGCCGTTATGGTTCATTTGCAAATATGGACCCCACTCACTGACTCAAAATGATAGCTGAAAACGCCAGTGCGTTTTTCTCATGTTAATTCCATTCTGCTTTTGCCCTTTTCTCTCAAACCGCAAATGCTTTCCTCAAGTATGTTCCTTTCATGTATTGTTTATTATTGTCTTGGCATATAACGCCTCGAGTGGCTGAGATAAATAGGATTCATTTGTTCTTTCCAAGAAGTAAGACAACAATTCCTAGAATTGTGATACAACTAACACTTAAATGCTTGAAAATGGGCAATTTAGCCTTCAGGAAATACATATAAGATGTAGTGCACAGGTTTACAAAGGAAGGTATCAATAATAGAAAGACCAGTTTCTTTATAATTGGCCAATTTGTTGTCTAAAAATGTGCTGTAATGGATCAAAATATAAAGCTGTTGCCATCCAAAAGTTTGAGCTTCCTTCTCAACTTCAAAACACAATGTATCATCCATTTGATATTGCTGGCAGAAGCACAAAACATTGACGCCAAACACTGTGCTAAACACCAATCAACATGATTTTTGTTAAAGAAAAAGAAGAGCCAATTTTATGACACCTGCCCACAAAATTGGGTGATCGGAGGCATGATGACCAACCGACCGTCCGCGCCAGTTCAGATTCAAAAGCATGGTCACAAACTTTAAAAAAGCAAAAAGCATAAAATGGTTGAGGAAAAAAATAAACTAATGGAAACATTTAGACATTTCCAACAACTAAAACCTGCTGCGCTGTTTAAATGACGAGGCAATATGTTTAAAGTCGCATCGGTCACTCCCCATTTGACAGGACGGATTTGTCTTTAAAAAGAATGAGGCTGACAAACCTCTCTTGGGTTGCAATTTGTTAACTTCCAAGTCCGGATTGAAGGGTTGTCAGTAGTTCAAGCCAGGACAGTGTTTTTGCTGGATGCCTTGTTGCTTCCCTTCTTTTGCTGACCTTTTGCTCTCATTGTTGCATCTTTACCATTTCTAGAACAAATAATAGAGCAACACCCATCCCCAGTTTGATAAATATGCAGAAAAGAACAGCGGGATAAACAAAGCATGATGAGTTGCCAGCTCAATTAATTAGCCCACACTGCTGTACTGCAGTTTTGGTAAATTGCTGGATGTTAAAAGCATGATAAACCGTGAGGGTTGTCTTACACACGGAGCATAACCCGCACAACTATGGAAAACAACACGACGCATTAGCAATTAATGCGTATCAGGTAATAGGAATTTAAATTAGGTGCGTTTCCCCGTCAAGATGCTACCTGAGAACTGAGACCTAAGGTAACACGTACCACAACGGTATTTGTTTGTGTCTCTTTCCTCTCCTTTCCTCTCCACTTGTTTTACAACCCATGTTGTTACCGTGACTTGGGCCGTCAAATCGAATATAATTAAGAATAACGTTGGTGTGAGCCAAATCCAATGAATAAAAGCTGACCCCCAACAGCCCAAATCCCACTAAGAAGCAGCACACGACTCAGCACTTTGACCCAAAGAGCAGCTCTTTGGGCATTCACACAATTTTATTTTCACTTTAACATCTTGTCTATGAAGTGTTTCGCTTAATTGACCAAAGTTTATCTGCATGTGCAGCACTCGATGTCCTTAAGTCACGATAAACTTCAAAATAAACCTCCCTCTTCAGCTCTGAGTTTATTTCCAGGAATCTCCTTTGACAATTTCTCTGGGACAAGTATATCAAAGTGCAAGTGCAGAGCCGTTGTCTCCATATGAGATAGGCGAGGAAAAAGGCCAAACTTTTATTACTTTATAGTACATATACACTTTTTTTCTTTCATGCAAAGTTTTTGTTTGCAGCAAAATCCATTTTCCACCATTGGAAGAGAGCTTTTGTGCCTCACGAAACTACATGAAACGTTGAAATATAAATATATAATGTACATAAAAAAAATGGCATCCATCGATCCTTACCCAAGCACAAGCAAGCTATTTTTTGTATCGAAAGTAAAAGGCATTGCGCAAACTGACAACGCTACAGGCCTATTCAAACTACTCCCTCAGTTGAAGCTGGTTTGAGATTTTCACCCAAGTTTGCCATCTCTTAGCTCAAGGGAGAAAAACAAATAACGGCCTTTGCTACAGAAAATATAATAAAATCAACAATAAGAAAAAATCTTTCCATTTTTTGCTGGTATCATTTGAAAACTTTTCACCATGACTCAGAATCAATACTTGAGATTGCTTGAATAAATTCTTCATGTGCTTTTAGCATACTGGGTCAATAAATATATTACTGAGAATTCCAAACTTTATTTTCTTATATTTTAACTTTCCATTTATTGACTTTAGATAAAAAAGTGCTCTTTTGAGATGTTACTGTTGTCAACAGGCAGGCATAACAGCTAGCGAGCAAACTCGCTAGCTCGAGAGATAGATACTGTACTGTATAAATATTATAAAATATTCACAAAACTATTTTAGGGAAGAATTGAGCTGTATTTCAGTGACCAGTACTAAAATACTGAATGATCTGCATTTTTTTTTCTTGGCTTGACCTCAAATCCACTGGGAAGTACCGATTCTATTATGCGCTGGTAACATGTACAATATTCATGTAAATGCTTGAAGCCCAGTTGCAGACAGGTTGAACCAGCTGTTAAGTGAGACACGTGTCAGAGCGTTTATGACTCTGACTTTGAAATTCAGCCACCCCATAGATGACAAGCGACAAGCATTTCTTCCATATTTAAATCCAGGTTATTAAATATATTTGAATGCTCTTCGCTGGGTGGCGATTCGTATCGTTCGCTCACATTGTTCAACGATGGAAACAGGGGAGCGTTTCAAATATGAACAGGGAAGATAAAAGTATTTTTTCAATCCGTCATGGCTGATAAGGCGGAGTGTGACGTGCCGGGAACAGATCAGCTTTTCTTTATCAGCTCTCTCTCTTTCTTTCTTTCCCTTCCTCGCCACCCCCGCCATTCATCTCCCGTCATCTCCGATCTACTTGAGCTCACCTCCACCCACCCCTACGTGCACTGTGTGAGAATATACACACATTTGATACGCTCCTTTTCCCTTAACCCTTAGCCCAGTGAGATTATGTATCCTCTAGCCTACAAACCATGCGTGTGTGGAATTTGAGCATTGAGTATCCGTTTCTACTTTTTGCTGCGTTTGTTTCTTTTGCTGCCGCAAGCATTTCCTTTTTACTATATATACCAAAAATTGTTTTGGCAGCTTCTTTCCCCTCGTCCTCTCTGCACCGTTTCCACTCTCGTCTACTATTTTCTTTCATTCTTGTTTTTTTGCTCCTTGTTTTTCATTTCCTTACCTTTCTTTCCTTTACCTTCAAGGGCGGTCATTCCTCAATGGGTCTGTCTTCAGGACCCACCATCATGCCTAATAGACAAGCTGCGGCACAAATCAAAGAAGGCGCTAACTACCAAGATCCTAAAGCACCACCACCCCACCCCCACGGCATCATCCGGGAAACCATTGAAAACAGGTCACGACCCACTTTTCGGTCATGATCCACCATTTGAGAATCACTGCTCTTGGGGATACTGGTTGAAAAATGTTCCTTTCTTGTGTAGAGCATTTTGCTTGTTTGTCTTAGTTCCCGCTGTCTCCATTCAGCCAACTTGTAAGTCGGAAAATATTTGGGAATGGTCTTTGCCTCATTTTCGTTCTTTGTTTTCATGTCCTCTCCTTCCCTAGCGTCATACCTCTTTGATTTGCTTGCTCACGTTGTCGGCGTTGTATAATAATTAAATTCTGTTGCCACTTCAAAGTGCCCTGTTAGCTTATTGAAGCTGGTCAAGGGGAAAAAAAACAAGCAGGGGGAATTCCTAAATGGCTGCCACGTTCATTAGGAAGGAGTCATGAAAGATTGATTGGTGTGTGGGCAATCACAAATATGGAGGAACTGTTTCTTTGGGTTTATTTGGTCGCTGTTTATTTTGTCCTATTTTAACGCATGTCTGGATTCACATTGCGTGCGTACTTGTGTTTTCATCCCTCAGATGTTGAACAGCTCGGACTAAAAAGGTTAATACTCCCATAGAGTTCTTGAATTTCTTACAGCTTTCGTCTTTCAATCCAAAGAGTCAATGTCAAATCATTTTCGAATAAGAAGCAAATTTGTGTACTATTGTTATTTCCATTTCGAGTGAGGTTTAGGTGAGTTCATTCAACTTAGCGCATAAAGGCTCATTCGAGCAGCCGTTCACATCTAGCACAGAGAGAACACTTCATACTTGAGGGCCGGAGATGACATTTGAACACACAATTTCTTAGCTGTGAGACATGCGAACCACGATTCCAATGTATTTTCCCAAACTGCCAAAGCATTTATCTCAAAAACAGAATTTGCTTTTCTTAATTTTACACAAATTTATAACATCATAGAATTTTGAATGAATGGTTGATTTTTTTTATGTAACAGTTCTATGTGGTATGTTGAAAATATAATGAACAACTTTTACAGGACTGACTGAAATTGAGCAAGATCATTAAAAAAAAACAACAGTAACACAGTAATCAGCCAAAATGCACGTTATCATTTGTTTCCTCGGGCAAGCCTGGGTCTCACAACAAAGCATCCTTAATTTATTTACCTTACAATCAATCAATAATAAAATGAAGACATTTACCGATAATGTACTGGTCCCAGAGGTACAGTAGTTCAGAGACCAGAGGGGGCAGAAAAAAACCTGCTAACCCGGTTGCCCTCGTAATCTTGGAATTCAGTGAGCTGTACAAAATAGCCTCCTGGCCACAACTGTAGAAAAAAACAGTTGCAGGTACAGAAGCCTAGGTGGTGCACGACACAAAACTATGGACTTTTGGGCAAATGAGCATTTGAGAAAGATGCTGACCGACAGAAACACCAGTATGACCGCAGGGGCTCTTTAGCTTGCACGACAGAATAACAAGAAGCCAAAAGAAACATGACAATCCTATGGGAGAATGCTCCTAACTGATGGGGGATGGGACCACAAACTCTGGACAAGCACTTTAGTAAAATAACTAGAGCGATACGGACCCTAACTTGGACTTGTAGCAAGACAAAAAGACTTTTGGACGTGCAAGAAACTGGTTACGGAAAACGCACCAATGAGAAAAGTGTAAATAAATAAACAAACAGATAAAAAAAAAAAAATATATATATATATATATATATATATATATATAGAGCACTATATCGCGATGTATCGTGAATGAATCACAGCAGGCTTTAAGATATCGGCAAATATCGTATTGCGTTTCTTTGTATCGATATGATATCGTATCCACCTCTAATATACATATATATATATATATATAAATAATATATATATAATATATATATAATAATATATATATATATATATATATATATATATATATATATATATATATATATATATATATATATTAGGGGTGTAAATCGCGGGTTTTGTCACGATACGATATCATATCGATACAAAGAAACGCAATACGATATTTGCCGATATCTTAAAGCCTGCTGTGATTCATTCACGATACATCGCGATATAGTGCTCTACGATCGATTTTTATAAAAAATATAGAACAATATCCTGATTTATAACAATTCATACGCAAAATCAACAAGGTACTGCAAACTCTTTATTTAGGAAATTACAAGAGTATTGTAGTATACAAAGTGCTTATTTATTGTTTTTTCTTTAAATATAAATATAGAGATTTGTTGTCCCTGAATATTTGATCACCACATGGCAGGATTTACAAACTGCACGTGTCTTGCCCGTTGAGCCATCTTTTCTTTGGAATCCAAAGTGCTTCCAAACGAATGACTGGAAGCCTAAAGGGGAGCAGATTTTCTCGTCTTTTTGGACACTAGCCATAGCACCAGCCAAGGAGCCGCGTACTAGTTGTCGACTCCCCTTTCACGTGCCTGCTCTGCTCACAACACAACACGCGCTCACTGCTCCCGGAAAGAGGAAGCAAGCAACAATGAACTGGATTTCAAAATAAAGTCGCGTCTAATGTCCGAGGTCAAACACGGCGATATAAATCGATGTTTACGTTTAGCATTGATGCCAATAAATCGTAGAGCATTATATCGATTAATCGATGTGTTTCGATGAATCGTTACACCCCTAATATATATATATATAAATAAATAAATAAAGGGCTTTTTATAAGCGTGGCCAAGAGGATGGAGGACTGAGCATGTAGGAGGTTGCAAATAAGGGCTGCCAACAGCTCTCCAAAGAGAAACAGATTGACAACTGGACGAGAGGGAGGTAAGATGAGGCAAACAATGACGTCGAGCCTGCAACATAAAAGTCCAGCACCAATTTGAGAATTCATGACCTTGAATTAATTGTGCAGAAAATCTCTGTCCTGGAAGTGTCTTTACCACAATTCCTTTGCTGAAAGTAAAGGAAGATATTCACTGAATTATTCACCTCATTAATTTCCTTGATGAGGGCTTCTGCTTTTGTTGGATCCAATGCTAATCTTGGGATCACGGACTCAAGTTCTCATAATCCTGAACCTTGCATCAGTCACTTCCTGTGGCACACAGTTTCTATTAAAATAACACTCATTATGAGGCTAAGTAACAGGATACAATATTTCACAGCCTCAACCTCTTGCTGCAGGCTGACTTCAATCCCGAGACAGAAATGTAAGAAAACTCTTGAACTGACTTGACATGATAACTGTACGGGGGAGGCATTTGGTGTTTCATTGTGACGTTGTGGACATCAGGCAATGTGAACAAACCAAAGGCTTCAGCTCTTAGGTGTTCACTTGTGAAGAGCTATTAGGAGCAGTGCCACTGCTTCGATATGTTGCGTGGAGGGATTCAGATAATGGAAAGTTTATATCCTTACACCAAAAAAAAAAAAACGTTTCGAATTCTATGGTCTGTGCATCACACAAACAAAACACATTCCAAAGCAAAATAGTGAAAACAAAAGCATCTTACCCATTTTGCTGAAAGAATGTAGATTGAAAACATTTAAACACCTTCTCAAGACATTATAAAAATGACTAAAATTACTACAATTGCTAAAAGAATTACTAAAAGGTCATACTTAAAAAAAAAAAAAAGGTTGAAAAATGCTTAAAAAAACTTAATGGTATAAGAACCCCCCCCCTACACACACACACACATTTTTCAATCTGGATTTAAAAGCGTTTACACATGGCTAACTTCAAGTCTGTTTGTGTGCAGCATAGCAGCTAAATGCTACTACACCATGTTTGCTTTGAACTTCACAATTGGAACGAGTCTGCTGACCTCAGAGCCAAACTAGGTTTATTGTCAATCAGCATTTGTTAAGTATTATTGATATTATTCATCCTCCCATCCATTTTCTGTACCATCACTGCTGTTCATCTTTTCTGACAATATAGCCTGAATCGGACGCAAATCGCTCACAAGGCACAAATAAATTCACAATCCCATTCACACCATCTCTGTGTGGGAACTGAAGTCAGTTTTTCATTATTATTACTTAAAGTCAACCCTGGAGAAAAAAACACAATTATTTCGGGTCGTTTGTCCAATATGTTGTTTACATTTCTGTAGCGTGCGTCTACTTTTCCTTTTCATTAAAGGAAGTGGCAGTGGTGCAGCCCCAAAGGATTCCAGATGAGGAAGAACCAAGGTAGTTCTGTTAGAGGCTCAAAGCGACTAAACAGAATAAACAATTGATTGATCCATTTTCCACTTGCCTAACATCACACAGATGACACGGTTCATTTTTTTGGTGAGGGAACTCCGCTTTCTAAGAGGAAAAAAGTAGACAGTATTATATGTTATATATTATTTTAGTTTCATAAAAGATGGGGAAATTGGCATTTTTGCCTTTTGAAGTGTTGATTGCTTTTCCTTCTTAAGACTGATTACATTTTTTTTCTTCTCCCATGCTTTCTCATCTGCTCGTGATTTTTATTTTCTCCTATAATTCCCCAAAACACATCTCCTTCCTTAATCACTCATCCAAATAGGAAATGAGCAGTGCAAAATGTGTTTCATGTCCTCAGTTATTGTTTTTTTATAGCCATAAATATGAATATATTTTTGCTCTCTACGGGTCCACACACAGTAGGAAATTAATTAAAATTAAATTATTCCCGTGTCTTTGCACAGGTAAAATATAAAGGATAAGGAAGCTAAATGGCGAGATAAGAAATGCAAAGTGGTTTTATTCCCCATCTCTGTGACACTTGGAGGTTAGCCTTTAGTTGTTTACCTATTAAGTCATTATAATATTTTCTTTTTCAATTGCAAGAATATGCAGTCTTTCAGTGGAAAGTCCATCTGAGCTGTTTTAGTCCATGTTTTGCGCTGTCGAAAGCAGGCAGGTGCTGCATAGGCAGCATTAGTTCTGTGAAAGAAGAGCAAAGAACAGCACTATTCACTCTTTTCCAAACTGGCTTCGACCAAAAAGCAATTGCGCTTTACTCTTTTCCAGTTGATACATGTGGAACTTATTGGAACCTTGATAAATGTACTGTAGCAGCATTTTTTTAAGTGCCTTTAGTTTTCAAACTGTTTGTACCAGACTCTGGCTCAATATAAATGTGAAACAAACTTTTTAATTATTATGGACATGTCTACATAAAGTGTGGCCACCCCTGCCCAAAGTTTTTCTTACGAGGGACGCGTGACGAAAAAAAAAGAAAAGGATGCAATGAACATTTAAATTTATTCAACACACTAAAACTAATCCATTTGTATTTGGAAATAGTGCTATATCACAGCTTTCTGTTAACGCTGATAAGGGAAATAAAGTAGGATTTTTTTTAAGGATTATGGGATGCCCCGTGGACCTGCATCCCACAAAAAGAGATCTGTCCCTGTACTGAGCACAACCTGAATCACATCGCCACATTCAGAGCCAAAAAGAAGCAATCTCTATTATGACAATCTGTACGGCAATGTTATTTGAAAATTGATAATATACAGTCACTAAATATATGTTCCACTAAAAATGGTAAAAAGAAATCCCAAATATGAAGGGTACTGTCAGGTTTAATTCGCTGACTGAATAACTGTCAAGAGAAGAGCAACAGCAAACAAAGTGAGACAGAATATTAAGTATTTTCTCGTGAGGAGTGCAGTACAGATAGCTTCACAACAATCTCACTACACTAAATATCTGTATACACTCCCGCTCTTTTTATTTGGATTTGCCCTACCCACAATCGTGAGACAAGCCCCTAAAGGAAGGTGTAAAGCACGTGGGCTTTGCCTCGTAAGCAAAAAATCACTAAGTGTTTACATACTGATAAGAACATTGGGAAGTGGACTGGATAGAAAAGAAAACCTTTGACCTCTAGTCAAAACATAGCAAGGGATGTTTTACGACCTTGTGTAGGATGAGACAAGCTAGGTTATTTATTACTGGTTACATACATTCCAACATAATCCTGCGGTCAAGATAGTTTGGAAAACCCTGACTTTCTTTGTTAGAAAGGAACTGTCTCGGTAGATGTCTTCTTTTTGCTGAGTTGTCAGCTGCGTCTTGTCTGACCCAGCTGTAACCTCTCTCATGACCCAGCCATAACTTTTCTCTTCTGTGGTAAATCCTAAAAACAGCAAGGCCAAACAGCAAGCATATATTGCAGTAATATTGCGGTAAAGCATTGATTAGAGAACGCATGATAACATATATATACATTTTTCTAACAGGTACAGTCCGACATTAGTGTGGCTTGATATTTTTTTCAGATTTGTAATAATTTGCAGGACAAGCAAAGTACCTCAAATATACTAGATTTTTGGGAAAAAAAATGACAGTGAGTTCTTGCACTTTCTGCTGTCATTGAATGTAAATGTTCATGCAAGTGAGCCTCCTTACACTATAAAAAAACTAAAGCATGTTGTCATTTGGCTGTTTGCTTTGAACCCTTTTTTGCTAGAGTACGTAGATTTTTTATACCCACGTTAAAAATGTATTATCAAAGACTAAATACATTAAGCAGATGTATTTTGCAAGCATGCACGTATTTTGTCCATATTTAAGGTCTCAAGTTTGTCATTCATCTGGATATGCATTGTTCTATGTGCCCCCCAGTAGCACGGATGAAAAATGATAACCCCCCTTGTAGCATTTAAATTGTCCATCCCTGCTCTGGATGATGCAGTATCATACACCACAAACTCCACTATGCTGTAGCTGTTTGTTTTCTTACTGTCATTGGTCTCCTCGAAGATAAAATGCATCCCCCCCTATGGTGACCTTCAGCCATATTGAGAGATTAAAACGGGAGCCCTTGACCCAACTCCATTATTGTTGTTTTTGAGTTCTGGCTGATGCCATCAACGAAGCGTACTCAGTTTCCAACGTCTGCTGAAGCAACACAGTTTTGAAATCAGATCAGTCCAAGCAGAGGCATAGTCAGCAGTGTAGGTATAGGAGTGGAATGGCGGTGAAAGTGAATGAGGCTCAATATTTAATTTCAAGACCAGACAAACATGTTGAATTAAAGCTTTTAATGTCTTGCAATACACCATACGTGCCGGACAAGAAGACAGGAAGAAACCCAAAATTTTCCAACTTTCTACTGTTCTAAATCCATTCCGACACTCTCAGATGAACCGTGTGTTGTTTTTTCCATTGCAGATAACAACACCATGCTGCACTTTGATTGTACGGTACCTCTCATTTAAAAAGAACAAAACAAACAAACAAAAAAAAACCCTCCAATGATGAAAGACTGTACAATAGCAGTAACAATGACTTGAGATTGGAAATAGTGATACACAGAATGTGAGGCTGGTGCGGCGATTATGCATACTGCCTATTAGAATATTTACAGGTAAATGCATTTGAATGGGTATAATTGTGTGTTAGCTATGGTATATTGTGTATGTGACTAACAAGTGTTGTGAATTGCGCTTGTAAAGGATTCAGTTTGAGAAAGATGCAATACACAATGAGGCAGAAAAGCCTTTGAATATATGCATACACACATTTATAGAGATTATATCCAGACCTGCAGCAGACCCGAGTCAATTCACCTTCTATTTCCTCTTGTCCACCCCCTTCAGCTCTTCTGCCTCTGTAACTCAAAGAGGTTCTGCATTCAAGCAGTCTAATGCCACTTTATTTAAGAGGGGCCTATCTGAACACACAATTTCCAATGGTGTGTGTGTGTGTGTGCTGATGTGTGTCGAAGTTGGTATATAGCGAGTTCCAAAGTTTGAGCTTGTTCTGGCACCATAAACTAGATTGTACTAATGGCATAAATGAATTATCTCAAGAATCTCGTAATGCATGCAGAGTGGCGGCAGTGTTTCCATAGCAAGGAAAATTCCCAGAAACCCTCGGTGACCTTGGAATAAATAAAACAAGCGCTAACGCACTTTACTAAGAAATACAGTCAACTCACCTGCATTAAAATGTTTCTAGCCGGTAGCTGGATTTAATTAGCTGTCAAAACACGGGGTTGACTCTACAGTCTGTCACCATGCAGTGCTTAATGTCATCTGACATGTAATTTGAGAGAACCAAGTCAGCTTAGACGTGACGTGCAGACTCAAAATCAATCTGCAGGATTAAATTGATGCAACGTTACACTGAGGAGAATTATATATGTTTTATTGACTTTATCACGGCCACCCACACACCTGTGCCTGTAATTGGGAGCCTTTGGGAATTTACCATACAGCTTGTGTCGGTCTGTTGCCATGAAGTCAACATTGCCCTGATGCCACGTGAAGGGCTACGGAAATAATATGGTTATGTTTATCACACCTAAGGATTTTAATATGCTCTCAGAATGTCACAAGACTCTGCAAGAACAGTGCCACATATCATAAATACATTTTTATTCTGCAGACTCAATTTAGATGATTTCAATGGGGATACGCTCGCCTGCGTTTTCTCATTTTATGCTTTTAATAGATACTACATACTATGTTGCCTGCAAAAGTCATGTTAATGATGTATGCAATGAAAATAGAAAATACACACGAGCAAATAACCGTGTTTCAAGATACAGGAGTTCTTAGGAAAGATTTCCGGAGTGCCTGACAAGGGAGAGTTCACCAAGGGGATGCAAGAATTTCAACCTGGTATCCACGGCTGTTTTTATTTTTAAAGATCAGTGTCTGTATAGTTTCTTCCCAAGTGGCTTTTTTGACTACTGTACTATCTTGTCTGTGAGAAGGAAGTCTGGGCCTATCTTGTTGTCGCTGCTACCCTAGTTGATGGATTGATGGATTCATCATATACCACTCGTTGGGAAACATCAATAGTTTTGTAAATCTGCCTAATGCATGGATGAGAAGAGCTGCCACAGCGAGAATGTGCAAAACAATAAACAAGATTAAAAGAGCGACAGTGAGGGTGTTTAAAACCCTAAAGAAAGATGATAACATTCTTTTTATTAAAAAAAAAAAAAATTATGTAAGCACATCAAACACTAGAATAGCCTTGGATAATGGATCTGCTCGTTTACACAAAGCCCTTTGTTTGAGCGAGACGAAGGCGCTACTCTCTGAGCCTTACAGTATGTTTGTCTGCCCATCTGATTACATAAAGATCATGCGGTATCTCATCCGTCTAATAAGGTGCACAGATGCCTAGAATAATTAATTTTCATTTCTAATTTCTTTTTTCATTTCGTTCCATGAACAAAATATTGCTCAGGTGATTGAAAGACCAAGAGTGGGAAGCGTTTGGAAAGGTCACTCTGCATGTATGAGCACACACACACACATCCTGCAGTACACGCATACTCACGCACGCACGCACAAGCGCACACACACACGGGGATTGTATTCTCTATTTACAGCAGCTTGGCCATTAGAGCAGGCATATATTCAATGTATGGAAGCGCAACCACGTGTGCAAAACAAGAGAAGTCAATTGGACCAAAATGGATTATAACAAAAGCAGTAAATAATAGCACATATGGAAATAAATTGTCTAACAGCAACAGAGAAAAATTGAGCAAGGGACAACAGATTATTTCTTAAATTACAAAGGTTACATTTAAATAAAAGTACCGGTTTATTTTTTAAACATTCACTGCAGTGAATATTTATGGACAGTTTTAGTGTTTCAAACAATTCAACCAAAACTACAATAAAAGGTCTTTTTTTTTTTTTCTAGCTAAATTATTACAAAACATTCAAATAATGAACGTCATTTTTACCCTGTGAATTTACCCTAGATGACAAAATTATGAGGTTCTTACACTGTTTCGGATAAACGTACAAAGCAACCCAGGGTCGCAGGGCTAAAACATTGGAATGTTTGGCCCCACTTTGGTCCTATCTTTTGCACTCGAGCAGGGCAACGGGTGTAGTCAATCTTTTAACAAGAGTCAACAAATATCATCTTCAATAATAATATTCTTATATCAAGTGAATCAGACTTTTAATTATTTTTGACTGTTCTAAGCCACACATGTAATGTCTCGTATTAATTTTCAGCAGTTTCCTTGCTCTCAAAAGCATTGCCCAAAAGTTTGAAGTCAGTGCAGTTTAACTAAATACTTAGCCCCATGAGGGATGATGCATTTTAAATTAAAAATCTGTGCAAATATTATCTCCAATTTACCACAGGGGTTTACTATCTGTAATTGGTTGGCTGTTTCTGCCATCCAATAGTGTGTTCTTCATTACAGATGTTTCTTCATGTCTCTGGATGTGTCTACAAGGGCCCAGTTCTCTGAGGTCACATCTCTGTGCCGTCTGACTGCAAATGTGTGTATTTGCAAGTATGTGTGTATGTTCCAAGCAAAGCTTAATTGAATAGGAGGTTAAGGCCATAACGATCCCTTGTGGTACTGCCTCTAAATGGAGCGGTGCTGTTGAGCAACCGAGGGGAAATTGGGCTTAGAGACAGAGAGAGCAAAAAAAAAAAAAAAGAGGGCAATGTGTCTATAAATTTGACATTCCTCTGAGATTTTGAATAGAAAGGAAGACAAAGAAAGAATAACTAAATGTGGGCCCCCTAATGAGACACTACTTGTACACGCTGTAGAGGAAAAAGAAACTGGGAGAAACACAAAGTGAGAGAAAGAGAGAGACTCTAAATGCGCCTCTCTCCAGAGAGCCACTGCGACCGAGGGAGCTGTCCTTGGTGCTGAATAAGCCCGCTGGCAGAAAACGAAGCCGAGCAGCAGGCATTGAGAACAGATAAATGATCACCGTGTCATGTCTGCTCACGTTCATCACGGTATGTGATTGTCTTGAAGCCATACCAAGCTCTAAGTTCAGTTTTTGTCCTTTATTTTTGTTCACTACCTCCACCAAGTGTGAGTGCAGGAGTTGCTTTGATCACTCTTTATTAGTATTTATTTATTTGATTTAAGCAGGATTGCACAAAAAAAATTCCCATTCCAGTTTATTTTGTTTTCCGCACTGAATCCAGAACTGGTCTGTGGCACCACTCAGCCCTCCGTGCAGCAACCCACTCTGTTCTTCCTGTGGGGACCACACGGCATTCCCAGCAGATACATCAATAGCAGCTCTTCCACAGATTTCATTCGCTCCTGTGGGGAGTGGGCCGGTGTTTAGCAGTGTAGAGCTATGTCTCCTTACATCCCCTAAGCACCTCTGACACGATAGCCTAAGGGATACAGTTGTGTCCCATGATATTCGCCGAGCCATTGTTTTCGGTACGGGATATATAATCATTCATCTGTCCCTGTTAAAAAAATGTATCTACCCTGTGTCTTTCCAGCATACAGTTCACTATACAGGCCGTGTACTTTTCTGCTACAATACACGTCAGCTCATTGTACAATAGTTTGGAGTGGTTGGACCTGACCTTTTTCAAACCAGCAATACATATTATACTAGCACAATAACGCAGCATGCCAATAGACTGCAAATGAGAGGAGCAGGGCACAAACAATTTGTATGTCTTTCATGGCCATTGCTCCCCCGCAAAAAAAAAAAACCCACCAACCTCCCTCTCCTCCATGTCCGTGCCTCTCACCCAAAGCCAATTTCTAGTATAGGCTCCAGTTATCCAAGATTCTAACCAGAAAAAAAATTGTATATGGATAGATTCTTTTGTTCATGGAAAAAAAAACATTTTTCATGAACTCTGGCAAGAATATACATATTTTTCTAGTCAAGGGAAAATGAAGGTTAAAAATTTCATTCATGAACCAGTAATATTTTTGACTCATGTAGAGGGCACTGTTGGTTTAAGAGGGCGGTGTAAGAAATTGCAACTAATGTGTGCTTTCAGCTATGTGGTAAACATCTAGTGAGCTGAATAAACACAACTGCTTCATAAATCATCTTGAAGCTTCATTTTACCATCACTAACATTCTCACTCATCTTTTTTCCCAGCCATTTTTTTTGTTAAAATTTCTTTCTTCCTTTCCTTTCTCTTTGTTTACACAAGCACATGCACATACATAGTAGGAGAGTGTATAATGCGCCTCACATCTGAAAGCGTTCGGGTTGGAATCTCAGCTCAGGCTGAACCATCCGTAACCCTACTGAAGATGAGTTGAATTAAAAATGGATGGATGGTGGTTTTTGAAACGCATTTAAATATCTGACATTATTAAAAAAGGCATTTTAATTTTACTGTAATGAATTACTGTAATAACTGGCCACAGAACCGATGGCATTAATCAAGTCAGGTACATGTACAGTACCTATACGTGACAAAGTGAACTACGAACCTTTTTCATTATTTGTAGTTTTTCCATTTTTCTTAGGTGCACTGGGTCGGTTATCATGAATAGTCGGGAAAAAGAGCAATCACATTAATTATATGACAGTACATTGCATGCTCAGTCACATGCCTGTCGTTTTTTCTATATCATATAAGGCTGTTATCATAAATAATAGTCAAGGACCTATCGCATTGCAGTAATATTGTGACTCCTACGTTGTCTGTGCCCACGTGCGTGTGCATGCCCCAACTTTATTTGAAACCCCAACCCAAACCACTAGCCCCTATCCCTTAACCTCAAACCCTAACCCATACCCGGCATTCCTAACCCATACGCCCTGGCCCCTAAGCCTAACACTAACCCTACTTTGAAAGCATAACCTTAATTTGAAACCTTAACCTTAGTTTTAAACCTTATTACAAACCCTAGTTTAAAATCATACTTAGGGTTTAGGGATATTGGTTAAGTGTTTTAGTATGGACAGGCGCATATGTACATACGTATATATATGTATACATACGTGGTGGCCTGTAAATGCGTATAAAATGTAGTACCAAAATTCCGTGGCCCCTTAGGGTGCATTTTCCCGTGCAGAGCAGACCAAACAGTTTAATATTTTGCTGTGTACTGCTGCACCCCAAATCAATAGTGATCATGTGCTAAGCATTTTCATTGTTTCTGGCACATTTCAGCAGTTCTGTTGTTTTTAGTGATAGTCCATAACAATGGCAACAACGAAAAATTGCAGTACGGTGTTCAATAATTTGACCACAGATACAATGACAGTGCAAGCAGGCCAAGACCTTTATTGGGTTGAGAAAGTCCCGCATCTTGTAGACATTTTTGATAAGACACGCTATTACCTGGACTTTCCAAATGTCGTACGTTGTATTATTCCGCTGCTCTCTTATCAGACTTAACAAAATGTAGCCCACTTAGCAGAACAGTAATGGACTGCTGTATGATAATATTTGCAGGAGTACTTGTGGGAAATGAGCTCCTGCATATAAACGTATTCTTGGATGATCAATCAATAGAACCAAGTTGAGTTCCACAGAAGATTTGTGGTGGCGATTACAATTGATCTGATCTCAGCACAACCCGTTGACATCAGTCGTGGTTACCTTGAGCTGGAAAACCGAATAAACAGCACCTTTTAATTGAGGAGGTATTTCAACCTGCCGGTCTAACTTCTTGCCATCTTGGAGAGCTTTTAAACTGATATCTAAAGCTTTTTTAACCACTGTGACTGAGTGCTGGCTAGATGGGCCTTTGGTGCTAGTGGAAGTGGTCTCATGTGGACGTAAATTCCGCTGATGGTTCCATTGAAGAAAGATTTGTTCAGTTAGTTGTCCTTCAGTTCATGATTTAGCACTGGGGTTCACATTCACACACCTGTAACGATTAACTATGGACGGACGATGGGTTCGCAGAGCCTCCTTTTAAAGAGAAGCGGCTCTAGTTTGGCGATCTGAATTAATGTGTTGTGCTAGCCTGTACAATGTACATACAATACATATATTGAAAAGGAATTCTTGATTTTTACTTTCTCTTATTTGCTCACATCCATTGCTTTTCCTGGTGGCTAATCATTACCACAAAAAGCCAAAGAAAAGGAAAATACATGAACATTAATACTTTGAAGCGAGCGCTGTCAATAACTTTCACAGCTATGTGGTTTGAACTCAGAAATTTCCTGCCACTTTTGGATCAACATTTTTACTAGGGAGCTTGGACAACTTTGAAATCACAGCCGGAATCCGACCTTTAGGGCGTTTGACTTCAAGGGCTCAAATAAGTTTGTGTTGTAATTATTGCTTTTCTATTTTGTTGAGTACATTAAATTTGAAGATGAACACAAAAGATGGCAGTATGTGAGGCTGTCTGACCTCGCTAAATCATGTATAGATCCTCTACACAGTAGGTGAATTTCCTCCAGTAATGAGCACTCTCCCATGGCTGCAAACTGACCAGACAGGACATCATCAAAATAAGCCACACATTCTTTACAGCTAAAGCACCATCCGTTAATGGCGGCAAGTCAGAGAGAGGGCAGCCTGCATGACTCTTCAGAGCCTTGCAAACAGACCCAGAGGAAGCAAAAGAGTGACTTTTGTTGTCATTATTTGTGTGTATGAGGAGAACAAGGCCTGTTTTTCTACCCTATTTACACAACAGATCGTACTATGCAAAGGACTTCAACAGTTTTATCCATGTTATGACGGTCAAATGTAACTAAAAATGGAGCATGGAACAATCGTGGAGCAATATATTTGTATTTGTCCATCTGTTTGGTCGTTATTGTTCCACATTTGCGTCATTTGCCTTTTAAACAAATAGAAAGTCCAATATGACGCCTTTCCGAGCACAGAAAAACTGCCGTCGATGTTGATGAAATGGTTGTGCGGCCCTAAGAGAGCAAAACTGCATTTGCATGAAGTTCCCTTTATATCCAGTTTAAAGACAAGATAAAACTTATTTTTTAAGGTTGCACAAAAGTGTTCCATCTTGAACACTCGCCAAGACGTTAATGGATATGGCAAGGTGAATAGCAAGGCCAGCCGAAGTGAGGGATTCATGGTTATGGCCTAGTGAAGTGGTTGAAGCCAACCTTTTCAATGCAAAGGCAAACAGGCACTAGGAAATAGTCTGAAGTGTCATCCATCCAGTGGAGAATATCATTAATTAAAAATACTTTTGTTCTTTTCCCCAGAAACTTCAGGAAACGCTGGCAAACAGGATGTAGTGACTAAACAAAATAACCTTGAGGAAGACCAGCTAAAAGAAAATTAGCAGCAGTCTAAAAGTAAACACAATACAGCCAGACGACAGCATATGCAGAAACAACAATGAAAAGGAAAGACACAAAGAATACACTGAGATGGATTCATAGCAAAGAACATGAGGGTCATTCACGATCCCACGCAATTAAAGGAATTTGATGAACATTCACGAAGTGAAAAAGAACATTGGAACATTAAATGCGGGCTAATTGGCAAATGGCAGTGTGCACAAGGAAAAGGCAATTGGACAAAATAAATACATTTGTACTTGTTATAGTATATGACGCACATTGTGAATATTAATTATTATGTTGAGTTACTGATACAATTTTTGTTATTAATTAATGCTTTCCTCTTTTTACACCGATACCTTCCTATTGGGTTCTCTTTCGATCTACCAAAAGAAAATATGCTTCCCACAGCAAGATCACCAGAGCAGCAGTCCCAAAGTGATTTAGGGCAGCCATGACAGCCCTTAAAATCGAGACTCCAGGCCTCCGTTGCCATCTGTGCTGTGGTACTTCCCTAACTATGTTCAAAGTGGTGACTCTACTTTTAGTATGCAGTCAATCAATATGTCTGCTTTGTTGTTGTCTTAGTCTGGTTAATATAACAGAGGTTAAGCAAAGAATGACTGAATACGAGGATATTCTCCAGCTTCATGTTTGGCTTTATGATGGATCAATTTTCTATGAATCAGGATAAATATTATTTGTATGAGTTATTGAACATTCTCTTCACAGCAGATAAAATTTGTATGTGGAAAGCTTCTTGCTCTCATTTCTTGGTGTAATCGCTTCCTCACCCCTGACTCCATATCAGAAGCCAAATATTAATGTAGGATCTTCAGAAAATGAGTGGACAGAGGTTTATTTCAAATATGTGGAATATGCTCTTGCTCTCCAATTTCAATTTAATTTGAAATCTTTTTACCTACTTGATTGGAGTTGTATTATAAAATGACTAAGCCTTGTGCAAATAGTAAACAACATGGAGTCATTCGTAGAATGGATTGCCAAATTGCCTCATTAATGCTCTCTAAGCGGCACCGGCAAATTTGACTGATATTATTGTCGGCCTGTTCCCAAAACAACCAGATTTTTCCAGCAAGCAAAGCTGCCGGGCACACCTTCACCTCGCCCACTCTCCGGTGCAATAAGTTTGCGTTCATGTAGCCAAGGCCATCTCCATGGCAACAGGACAATATGTTGTGGCATGCAGGGAAGAGGGGGCATCGACACGGACGTTATGCTAGCACAACTCCACTGCTCCTACACATCTCTGACAGTTCACTGCCTTGGTTGGCTTTATCACACCCCTCCCTGTGATGGTGCATGTGTCGCTTGGGGTGGGCTAGCCTGAAGTAGCTTAACTGCTACATGGGGAGGGATTGCGCCTGGTTTATTTCGACCTAGACAAGAGAGTCACCACCATCACCATTTTGTCTATAAGGTATAAAGTTAAGGAGCATAAATGTTAAGTTCCCATTTGGCATGACCTGTGCTCATAGTATCATCATCAAATAAGAAGGCCAACGTGGTAGAAGAGACAGCCAATTCTGAACCTCTACCAAAGAGTAACAAATAGGACACGGGGTTATGGTAATGGAATGCCTGATTGAAATGTCAGTACATTAATTGGGCCCCGGGAGAGGGCCGAGCTAAGTAGATGCTTTAGAAAGTGAGCTCAGCAAGAGACAGGCGTGTGGGTTAGAAGCTGAGGGTGATGAGTGGGTCGCTGCACCAACTTAAAAACAAAAAAAAAGAGAGGCTAAAATGAGCAAGAATGTGCTGCGTATGGATGAGGGAGGTGGCAGAGGTTTGGTGAGAGGGTGAATATGTGAGGGCAGTAAGCAGCGACAGCCAGGATTTGTAGCGGAGAGTTCACCCGAGTGGAACGAAACCGAGCACGAGAAAAAGATTGAAGGAACTTTCATCCTACCAGGCAACAGTGACCGTGAACCAAAAGATGAGCTATCCATAAAGAATTAGAAGAATTTTAAATGATCTCAATTATATCACAGTACATTACTTTAAACCCAAGGCCAAATGTGCCTTTTTTGTAATCCATGAACAAAACCACGTCACTTCCGAGAGTGAGAGAAGCATGTGCGTCAAAGTCACTGCACGGAGAGGAGATGCAGACAGAAAGATAAGTGTGGGCGAAGTTCGAAAAGTGGGAAGACAGAAACTGCTTGGGTCTCTATGGAAATGTCATACTTTCACTTTCACATAATGACCTGTGAATCACCAACAAGTCAGTCCAGAGTATGAAAAACAGCCTGCTGACTAAATCATCCGCAGGCAGATTGGCCTGTGGCTCTGGCACCAAAAAGATTTGAGATCAAAAAGTGAGGCTGTCTGAAGGAGCAAACTCTGTGATGGGGTTGCCCTAGAGAAAGGACATGCTTCATTGTCTTAGAATAGAACGAGGATGAAAATATAATGACCAAAATGGTCACAGTTTGGTCATTTATGAAGTACCGATGTGTGGACGCAGGCAGGCAGGCAGGCAGGCTGGCACGCAGGCACACACACACATACACAAAATCCAAAATGCTCACACATTGAATATATTTTTGCTGGAAAGGAAATAGACCTTGTGAGATTTAAAAAAACACAACTCCATTATGTAAAAAGACCGCAGGTTGATAGGGCAAGAACACTTAAAAAAACTCAGATTCAGTCAATAATTATTATTTTTTTGACATTTAGAGCAGAAAAGCTGAAGACCATTTATAAGAGCGGTGAATGGTTTCTGACACACAAAAATAAGATGATTAAAACAAACACAATTATGGTATTCAGTTTTTAACCACTGCAAAGTAAATTTGACGTTACGAGCAGAGCCCCCCACAAAGACTTCTTCAGTCTTGAGAAAGATTGCATTTTCCTTTTTTTTTTTTTTTTTTAAATAATATAATAATAACGCTGCTAATGAAAGACTATTTACACACATAAATGACAAATTTGAAGCCTTGCAGTGAACGCTATGTTCATAATATATTTCTGGCGGTCACTGTGTACAAAATGAGATGGATGTATACATTGAAAAATAACTATCTATGTGATCGGCATCTTCAGTCGTCGTGTAGCTTTGCACATTTCTAATATTCGTGCACGTTTGTTGATTTCTTGTGTTTTTCTACTCTAATACACGTTAAACAGTTTGCAATCTTCAAAGTGTCTCAGGGTATCATTGTGATTTAATATTTTTCTTCAACATTTATTACATTCTTGCCTCGCAGTAAACACAAGCTCTATTATGTACGAGGCATTGATCAGCAAACGTTCTCCATGTCGGGGACTCACCAAGTGGAATTCAGGGAATGACTCAGAGAGAGAGTCCCGAGTTGACTATGATAGGATCAATTGTGGAGGAAGCAGATGGAACATTATGATTATTACATTTGCTTTTATGGCACAGTATGGCCGCAATGCAATTAAAATAGATCATTCTATGGGGATCAAAGATTCTTCAGAGTTCCTAATTTTGGATGTGAGATGCTCATGAATATTAAGTGCTAAGATCTGACAAATGTCACATGTGGAATCTGTTTTAAGAAAATAGGGTTTTCCCTGCAGTTGACAAAGGTTTGGCATGCGTCTCGTGTAAATATTCCATATAGATGTTTATGAAGATATCTCCCACTGTTGAGACTCAGTTGAAGTTAGTGAAGGATGAGTTGTGGATCATTTCTACTGATGATGTGCCAACTGGAAATAAATAAATAAATAAATGGGGTTTTCATTCCATTATTGTAACAGCAAGCTGTTCCAAGAAACAGGCTTACTGGAAGCTCTAAATTATATACATTGTAATATAATTGAGTCATCTGAGAGGTGCTGCAAAATGTATAAGTAGGAAAAAAAGCTTACTGATGAATGTTGGCTTTGAGTTCAGGTACAATGCAAGCATGAACTATTAAGGTTGGGTAATACATCAAAATATATCATAGCATCCTTAATATGTAGCAAGTATTGATTAGCAAATTTATAGTTCAATGAGGGGATATTTCTTAGATGCCATGGGCATCATCATTTAATAGCCTTGATAGAAGAGAACGTATATATAATAAAAGCTAAATCTCCATTCATCCCGTTGTTGTCTTATAATCACAAATGCAACAAACAATAGTTTCACGGATCAGTACTTCAATTTTGTCGATTTTACGAAACAATTTGAGTGGGATTGGCCACTTGCTGGTCTTGTGTCCTCTGAATGTTAAGTTGTCTCGCGTCACGTATTTTAGCGTTAGCCTGCCCCATGCAATTTCATTCAGATGAGAGGTGTGGCCAAATTGTGCAGATGTTTACATACGGCTGCTGCTTGAGTGTCCATTCATTTTTGCTAGATTGCTTACCAGAGCAGATAAATAGTCTCTACACAGTTAAAGTTCCTTCTGGCACCTTTACAGTGGCAGCTATTAATCGGCCATTGTCTGCTGACTAAGAGGCTCAGCAGAGTAATATCACTATATTAATTAGGATGTACAATACTTGCGTAGAATGCAAATTGACTCAATTAGTTCCCATATTCACTGTAGCCTGAAGTCCAAATGCCCTTTTGAATAAAAGGAGTGGACGTATTTGATTTCATCCATCTCTCCATTAGCCCCTTTCCCATACTCAATTATTTTTCCTATGGTGATTGTTCAGACTAAAGTTTCTGTTATAAGGGTGTCAACTACACCATCTCCTCCTCCGTACACTGAAAATGTATGTAAATGTTAAAGCTAACCACAAACAGCTAGCTGGGTAAGGGGTTAACATTCAGTTTACAACATGATTCAATTAATATGTATCTGAGATTCTTACAAAATAAATGTAAAAGTCCATCATGATTTTGCCTTTTATGATTGCGGCCTGGTGAGTGACATCACGAGCTTACTCGGACGATTTCATACATGTCAAGGTGTGACTTTTGGTCAAATGTAGTGCTTTGTCAGTAGTCTCATTTACTAAACTTGCATTAGTGACGTTCTTTCAACAAAAGTATTTTCACCTTTTAGCCTCACTTTTCCAACTTCAAACCTTTTTCCATTACATTTTCTCTTTTAAACACCTCATCACCTCAGCTCAAGGATGCCCTGGATTTGTAGCTCCAGCATTGCCATGGGGACTGCTGCCAAGGAGATAATAAGCCAGAGTGATGGAAAGACAGACGAGTGAAACGGTGGTGGAGGCGGTCTCGTCTGGGGTTTCAGCTGGCCATCTTTTGCTCGATAGAACAAGAGTGTGGGAAAGTTATGTAGACAAATAAGGTTGATAGATTGACCCGTTGGTAAAGAGTCGTAGACAGATGAAAGGGAATGATCGAGCCTAGAATGAGAGCGAGGAAACAAGCTATAGGGAAAGGAAGGGACGGTTTTGACAAAAGAAAGAGTTACTAATTAAGAAAGAGAAGGGTAGACAGGTAATGAAGCCAGAGCTGTGTTTTGAAGCCTTGATGATATAAGAGGACTGAAAGACACGATTATAGACTGATGAGAGAAACATATGAGAGGTGGATAAAAGGAAATAGAAGACGACTAAGATTCTATGATAAGGAGAGCAGACGTGGCAAATGATGAAAAGGAAATGAACGAATAATTAGGAGAGAAAAGAAGAGGAGAGGGTATGCGTTTTCAGGGAGTTTGTATGCTCACACATCTGAGGCGGTAATAACTATTCCTACAAAAGCCTCAGATGATTTATAAGGCCTGATACTGATGAGACTAACATGCACAACTTGTTTGATAGAATATAAAAAAAACAACTAATAGCCCGTTTTCATATAAATAAAAGGTATACACTGGAGAATAATGGTAATAATTGAACAGACAAGGAAAATACTGCTCTGAGGAACATGAACGTTAACTGGGATTCCATAAAGGCAGTGGAGAATTTTCCACATTGGGGGCTATCATTGCAATAAAAATAAGACAAATGTGCACTAAATTCACTTGTGGAAGACATGATGGGCTGCACTTTACGACCGAGCTCCGCAATGCCTGGACTTTTCTATTTTCACCCTCAACTGATATGACAAACAACCATGACGTGGATATCAGCACAGGCTTGTTCAGCTCGCGACAGCTTTACGTGTACAGTGAGGAAACGTACAGTGAGCTGGAAAGGTCAGGGATTGCATGCTGCCCCCCCCCCCCCCCAGCCCCACTGGCCTTTGTTAACAAAAAAGAGCCTTTATTATTTTTTTGTTATTATTCTTTAGACTAATTTCAAATATTAAAGGACTTTTATTGTCATACCACATAAATTTTGCATATCAGAGATTCAGAGTCTAACAGCAATTTAATCAGCGGTCCGCGGGCCACATGCAGCCCAGAACCAACCCCCGAGTGGCCCAGCCTGTAGTCTACTGCGTATGGGCCGACTACATTTCTTGATTTGAAAATGTGCCCTTTTGTTTTCAGTTCGTGGAGAGGTGTGTTGTGTGTGCAGTAACAGAAGTAGAGTCTTGAAAAGAAAATGTTGAAATATAAATGTAATTTAACATGCAAACTCCAATTTGAAATACGGCAAGGTGGACACTTTGATAAATATTTTAGCATTCAGGAAACTTGGCTGTTAACATTAATGCTTTGAGAAGGAACATCTGTGTGACTCCTGTGGGACCCAAGGGAGGCAGGTGTTTTGTTTTGATGCTGTGTATGAATATTAACAAATCCGTCGCACAGACAGCATATGGCCACTTAAAAACTATTTTCTATCTTTACCATCAGAAAAGCATATTGCGAAGTTTTGCGTGTCAAAATGAAGGTCTGGTGAATTTCTGATTAATCTAAAGAATAATGAGATCACCACAACATTTATCAACAGTATTAATGACTATGTTTCTGAATAAGGAGTAAATGGATCTTAGGCTGTGCTTCCATCTTCCTGACAAGATACAGTTTGACTCACGTCCCTGCATTTATTCATCATTGCTGTTTGATGAACTGTCAGTCACATACTCCTGCTCCAATATTTGATTTAAAATATTATCTAAAAATCACACCACAAATGACTATTATTAGTCAGTTTTAACACCAGGAAAATTATTATTTTTATAGCCATCACTGTGCGTCATACGTTTGCTAAATATGTTAAAAGGGACCTGTCCCTGACACTGCTTGTGTTTCTTTCTTCGTGATACAATGGGGGAAATTATTGTTGAGATGTTCTCACAACGCTAAGTGTCATCCAAACATTCCACCATTGGATTTTGCAATCAACATAAATTATAGGGTATTAATGAGGTTTTCACCCAATTTTGATTCAGTAAAAATATGACCTTTATTCTTAAATGCCTAATTGCTTAAATTATTACGTTCGCTTGGATTAGCAAAAGTTGTTGACAGAATGTGAATCAGCTTTCAGGTACACTCATCTTCAAAACAATAATTTGGTGATGTGTGGGAGCAGTACGTTTGAATGTTAGTTTTGGCTATCATGCAAATATGGATTATCAGTTTGAGAATATTTTTAGTTGCACATATCCAAGAGAACATCCAGGAGAATAATATTATCATTGATGAAATCATGATTACCTGGAGATAAAAATGTCACTCTTATGATTTGACCTTTGAAAACTTATTTCAGCTTCCACACCCAACACAGATTTATTAATGTGAATAATATTGAACAAAGATAATAACAACAACAAATATAGTGGAAAAGACTAACAACAAAACAAAATTTACACGCAAAACTGGGGAAATAGCTTTGTCTAGTTGATGTAGTTGAAAAAAGGCTACAATTGAAAACTGAGCTCATTTGACCATCGAGAAGTGGATCATAACGAGATCCAGAAAGTTTAGTGTGAGCAAAAAAAATCTCACAGAATTGTCAAACTAACCAGACCAAACCGGTCGAACCAAAAGCAGCAGAGCATGTAATTAAAATTGATTAGTCATATTTGGAGGGTCTAATTAGGACCCTCGTGGTCTCCCCCTTACTTAGATAAATAAATAAATAAATAAATAAATAAATAAATAAATAAATAAATAAATAAATAAATAAATAAATAAATAAATAAATAAATAAATAAATAAATAAATAAATAGTAAATCCCCCAAAAAACACACACACTCTTCGTCTACATCCTTCAGGCAAGACGGTTATGAGTCATTAAGGACATGATGTACTACTGAACAAAACACAGGGTTTGACATAATTTTATCAGGAAACTGCTTCAATTTGGCAGCTCCTACTGTTTCCTGATAATAACACCAATGGTCTTAAGACACCTGAAGTTTGTCAATTTTCACTCCCAACACTGGGAGAGAAGAATGTGGCTCAAACAAGTTTAATTCAAAGCTGCAATATTAAGGTGGAGTCAATGCACCAAAAAGCAATGGAACAGCTAATATCCACTTTTTTTGTAATTTTTATAAAGGGTGTTTTGTTAATCATATACAAGCAGAGGATTCCCGTTTAGAGTGGCTGATCGAAACAGTTCGGCGAGACAATTGCCCAGGCACACGCTATTGCCATCAGTCTCAAGCTGTCTTGCGGAAGATATGATTCAAACGGAATTGGATCTCTGGTAGATAACAGAAATGTGTCCTTACAGTTTGAAGATCAGTTTAGAACCAGTAGAGAAACACGGGAAAGACAAAATCGGTTTCACATGGCTTGCAATTTTCTTTCATGCAATGTCTGATTTGAAAGATGCGATGTTGTACATGTTTTCACTATTTAAAACAGTTTCTACACATCTCAATAAAAATGGGGCCGGCCACTGTTTAGTCATCTTCGTTTGACTGGTCCAGTGGGATTATGCTGGCAAGCAGGGGGCGGATCAGAAAAAGTAATCATTTAACAGTGGTCAATGTTGGATTAGAGCATTTTAGCATTCAGCATTTCACCATTCTGGTGTATACTCCACATCTTGTTCAGTCATTGAGCAGCAGGATTGATCAAATTCGGCTTTTTCCAACAGAAGAATTGAAGCCATCTTGAGGTAATACAGTGGTTGACTGAAGACAAGCACAGCGAGGGAGCTGGGCAGCAATAAATCAAAGTAGAATCCAATTTAGACGCCAAAGTAAATTGGGTTAGACATTTTTAGGATATCCTTCTCACGTGACCCGCATTGCAACATAAAATTATTTGGTCTAATTTCAAAGCGATTTCATGCACAGATTCAGGTTTATCCCCAATGTTTACCTGTGTGTGTGTGTGTTGTACTTCTGGGGTGACAGAATGAGGACAAATAGCAGATTGGGTTTCTTAGTGCACACACACATACGCGCACAAACACACGCACAAACACACACACACACGCAAGGTGCGAGTCTGAAACCTTCTGAACGTGCTTTTGTGATATTTATCCATAATTTAAACGCTGACATTTTTCTTTATAGTCAATTGTCAGGCTTTAGATATCAACACACGCCAAATTTCACTCATTTGATCTCAACACGGTTAAGACTCTTTGAAGTTATGTGATCTGCAATACTAATCTGGCACTGAATTAAATTGAATTCTTCTTGTTTACCTCCAATAATATTAGCATGCATAAAAAAACATGTATTTCACTTTTTATTTGCAAAGCAACAAACGATTAAATTTGAGTATTTATGTCAAAAGGCCCTAGTGTATTTTTCAGAACAAAATTTTCTTTGAACGTAGGAACAAAGCAAAACAAAACAACAGCAAAAAGACATTTTGGATCAAAGTGTACTTTTGTCATACAAATTAAATACAATGTGATTTTTTTAAAATGCTCCCTGAAAGATTTAGATGCATGTGTTTTAAAAAGGTCAACAAAATAGTAGTATTAGTATTTTCAGTCAATGCTCTGCTGTGTTACTGCAGATGCTGTCACTGCAAAAATGAGAAATGAAATAAAAAAAATAATAAAATGAAAACACCTTCGAGGCAGTGGAAGCTGAAATGCCAGTTGTTTTGGATTTCATCACAATATGTAGGTTCATCTAAAAGTCTAGCTAACCACTGGATGTCTCCATACTTTCACTACACAAGTGTAGACAGTGTTTTCCTAGGTGAAAAGGTAAAGTATTAAAAAGTCAAGCCAACACTTCAACCAATCGCAAACAGTCAAGTAAAAACTAATAGTTGTTTTCATTGCTGAAATCCTTTGGACAACTTTCTCAGGCTGTCCAGATGTTCCAATCCAAATAAGAAGTGCTGACTTGATCAAAATCACAATAGACTGTCCAAGATTGCCTTTAGTTATTACCTTGGGCTCAGAGCAATAACACATTTTATGAGCAACACTAAGTACTTTTGCTCTCTTCTTCACCTGCCAGGTTACATTCGACACTGCTTTATTGGTGGAGGTCACCGGTTCTCTGGGAAGGATGAGTCTGGAATAAAAATCTAACGTACTCAGTCTTTACAGTTGGAAGATGCCTAATGGCGTGCACGTTCAGACTGCACCAAGTATTTTACTATGGCAGCCGTTAAAAAACACCACCTCTCACCGCCTTGCAGAAAAGCTATTAAATGAACCACTGTCTCTTGAATTTCCTACTTGTTGCTTTCAGTCGAACACAAAATGGATGGATGGATGGATGGATGGATGCTTGGATGCTTGGATGGATGGATGGATGGATGGATGGATTGATGGATGGATGGATGGATGGATGGATGGATGGATGGATGAATGGATGGATGGATGAATGGATGGATCATACATTTGACAAACATTAAAATGTGTCTATTGGGACCCTCTAAGCTTCTGGGATGATGCCCAGTTGCTAATCCATCTTTTGCTCATAAAACCTGCCATTGTTCTCAAACGGAATCTTGTTTTAAATGCAAGTTTACTGCATCGTCTCTAATTTAGTACGGGGGTCAAGATAATTTGTCTCATCACATTGGAAAATTACGATAATGCTCAGTCATAAAATAGAACAGTCGGGTAGGTTACAGTTAAGATCGTAAAATGAACAAGGAATTTAAGACTTCTCCCCAATGGCCTTGGCTTTATTTCAGAACTTCATTACTTGAGAATAAAGTGCCCGGAGGTCAACTACATTTTGAATTTGTCTCTCTGCTTGTCAGTGATAAGAAAGTTTAAATAACCCTAATGCTTCCAGTTTGCTGCCCATGCCAAAATGTTTCCTTTAACATCCTGGTTATTTTGTTTCATCTGAATACACTGCCACTAGGCTCACACACTAAATGTTAAAACTTTTCTACTGCGACGACAACAACACACATTAATTATATCCACCATTTACTAACTAAAAAAAACTGTATTTCGAATCAGTTAAGACAGAAAAATCACAACTGTACCGATGTCACTGATCATGACTGTTTCCTCAAGGCAGGCTGGTAATGACAAGAGCATTGCTGTCTGTGGAGGGCCTAATGACAAACTGTATGACAATGCGCTACGGCAGCTGGACCGTGGCGGACAGCGAGAGTCTACAGAGAGTTGTAAAGGCAGCTCAAGGGGATCATCACCGGCTGCCCCCTCCCGTCCTTGAAGGACATTTTCACCACACGCTGCCTCAGCAGAGAAAACATGATCAAGGCTGTCCTCTTATCCTGGCAGTGGCTTCTTTGGCCTGTTGCACTCAGGGAGGCGCTACAGGTGTACTAGAGCAAAGACAAACAGACTCTAAAGCAGCCCCCCCCACCCCCCTCCAAAAAAAGCCATTGCCACTTAACCTGTACTGACTATCGTGCATTTGTGTGCACCCTAAAGGTCTTTGCTGAAAACACCAGAAAATTGTAATGCTAGCATTACAATTTATCTTCCATTGTTATTTATTTTTTGGCAGCGGGGTACTTAATTTGTTTTTCCACTTTACATTTATGTTTTCATTAGGTAAGGAGCTGTTTATCTTATTTTAAATGCATATGGCAACATTAAAGGCAATGTTTTCTGTTCAAGCACCTGCGATACAGAGACGGTGGCAAGAAGTAATAAGAGTAGGGTGACAATTATTGACAAGGGATAAACTAAAGAATTTTGGATCCTAGATGGAGGCGTCTCATCTGTTCCATTGCATAGATAACCCAGGAGTAAATGAATATATGAGTATCAGGCAGGGCTGGGGTGTAGGGAGGGAGGGATTTGGCTGTGAAATGAGATGTGTCTTTTGGGGGAATTCTTGCTCATTTTATTATTCCCATGAAACAAACCGCAGAAGACGGCGCCTATCACGTCCCTGTGGTGTACTGTGTCGTGGAGAAAAGTGGGTTAACCCCAATGCTGTGAGAGGTGTCAAGTGACAAAAGGCTTGTAAGCTTTGTGACATTTGTACCATGATTATTGTAGAAACTAATCTTAAACTACACAAATTGTATTATGTATCCCAAGAAACATCAGGGCTGTAAATATCACACAACCAACTTGAGTTGAGCTTTGTGGGGTTTTTTTTGTGATACTTTAAATGTATGACCTTTAACATGTCAGCACTGTGTTTAGTAGTTAGGAAATCTAGATCACAATTCTAAAGGTGGCCTTTCTGTGCACACTTTGCATATTCTCCCCATGCTTGGCTGTTTTTTCTCAGGCTGAGATCTGCATGAAGGAGGGCAGCACCATTGTGGGAGTGGTCACTGACGACTTCAATTATGTTGTATTATGTATTTTTATTACATTTGTTTTCACACAACTCAGGATAGGCACCAGGTAACTAATGAGGACAAGCAATACAGAAATTGGATGGACAGATGGATTTGAAAAGGAACGAAATTAATCACTAAACAAGTCGGTCACCATTTTAGGATTTACAAATTCTTTGAACAAAACGGCGGGTTACAGGAAATGCCACCAAAAATTGCACATACTCATACAGTTAGTGCCAGATCTCAAGTCATTCATTTTTAAGTGGACACTGACTGCTGGCAGCGACGTATGACCCAACAAATTTAACCCAGAGGATCAGTCGCATTCAAAACATTCCCCTACAATGTTTGAAACACTTTCAGTGACACAGACACATCAAAAAAAAAATCTGACAAAAGTTTTTTTTTTTTTTGCAAAGACACCAAATAGTGTGGATTTTCCTAGTAAGTAATCCTTTGCAAGTAATCCCTTTTGTCAAAAACATTCTTCACGGTGCCAACAGAAACAAAAATATGATATAATATGGCATAATTTTCACAATATTATCCATAATGACAATATTTAAAAAAGCAGTTTTGCAAGGTAAGAATCGAAATACTAAATAAGACTATTGCCATGACATCACTAGACCTCATCCTAACTGCGACTACGTGATAATGAAGGCAATATCATAATGTCATCAATGACATCTGTGCACATTGAGCCTTTGAAATATATGAGAGAAAAAAAGTGATTCCAAAACTATTCACATAACCAAACAATCATATTTATGGCATTCTCTGGTTGACTGATTCTTTCAATGGTGTAGAACTCATCATAAAATCAAAAATACATAATTCATAGGATTCATAAATACACTCATGATTAGGGTATAAGTCATCAACTTTATTTATCTTAGCAATAAGGGCCAGCCAGCTGTATTTTGTCTTTTAAGAAAAGACTGGGAGGCTCACTGACACTAAACTAAATCACATGAATAAGGTACGTGATAATATTCCTCACAGGTTCACCCATAACTAACCCAGAGCTACTCAAAATATAAAATAAATAAGGTGAATGTTTTTATTGCATCAATGGCTAATAAGTGGAACCCTTCAAAGGCAACCAAATATATCAGACAAGAACAAGTATCAGGGCTTTGAAATGTTTGAGTGGCTGTTATTTTAAGTTTAAATAATGTCACCCCGTGGACCAACAGTGATTAAAACACTGTACATCATAAATGAAATTCTGTGGCCAGAAACCAAGCACTGTTGACACAAGCACATGGGAATCGTCAACACTTTCTCGCCATTATGGCGTCCCTGAATTTCCATGCACAAGACATTGGTAAGCCTGCAATGTCATGAAATTGACCACAGGCAATGATCTCAAATGACACTCACTCAAAAGGTCATGCGAAATGTCACTTGGTGCAAACATAGCCCAAGGCTATTATCCAATTGCTGCCATTGAAGAGAATTTTGCATTCATGAAATGGACTACAAAATAGAGTTTAAAACATGTTTTATCGTTGATATCACAATTGTTTACCGTTAAATGAAAAAAATAGGTACACTGGAAACAACAATAATCCTTTGAGTTGTTTGCAAAAAAACTCGTGTTGAATCAACCCCCCTAAAAAACAACAACATCTCAGCAATTCATCACACTGCTGTCACCATCATCGCACGCTATTATTGCTTTGTTCAGATTTGCTGGCTTCGATTCCAGTCAATTTAAAAATGAAACGACTGCACGTTTGCTTTGATAATTTGGAAAAGCTTGTGTTTCACGCCATCACCCTAGATTCTTGCACATGTATAGCGTATAATGGAAACAATGCCGTCAAAAATAAATTGGAATTCATGAGGTCTTTGCAGTCTCATTTAACTGTTGGGCAACATTCGAAATGATCCTCTGTCCTTAGCTCTTATCATTAGGTCACCATCCAAAGTATGGACAGATGGAACAGTAAAAAGGAGAGTGGCTCTTTGTCAACTATGTCAATTCTGATGGTGGCTAATACAATTTGCCACTCTGAAGTAATAGAATATGAAGGAATCTGTTCTAAAGTTAAACTAGCAACTCGTTTAAACGTTTGAACCAACATTGTAACACTATTAATTGCTAATTGCCCTCAGGTAGTGGAGAAGATTTTGAGTGGATCTCATTTCTCCCAATCGCAACATTCCTGGCTCCTCAATGCTTGGAGTGCCATTTTACTTGCTAAGACGCCGCTAAATTCTCTTAAATTCGCGTCGAGATGACTCATCTCCTGTGCATCACGTTGTAGCCCCCCTTCACCCGCCTTTAAAACCTTGTGACGCCCGTGGGTGATCATAATAATTCAGCCATGGGGAGGATTGACTATGACATGCGTCAATGACATGACGTCATGGAATAACGATTGCCCCCTCCCTCCTTATTTGTCCTCTAGGGGCCTCTCTGAAGCGATAAGACAATATGATGACATTTGAGTGGGACTCAAAGACCTAGAAAGTTGCCAATAAAGAAATGAGATTTGGCCATAGAGGAGTGGTGAGAACTTCAAGTGAATACTCTCTCTATGTGCTACTCCTCAGCATACGTATGAGCCAAAATAGGTGGACAGGCATGGGTGAACACAATAACCTAAGGAGAGACAGATGGAAAACGTGGCAAAACTAAAACAAAGCAAAAAATGTCAATTGATTATCCCTGTACTGAATGACACTTGGACAGTTCATATTGCTCAAGCATGCTGCGATCATTCTAAAATTGTAATAAAATATGTGGCCTTTGCTTTTATGACCTGTGTTTACAGGGAAAGGTCAAATAGCTTATGCATCCATGGATTTTGATGAAGTCCAAAATCTGCTGTGCTGAGAGGATACGAGTTAGTGCCTGAGGCATAGCAACAAATGTTTTGTGAGTTAACTTATATCGAGTTTAGCGCTGAAAAGGAAATCCTATTTGATCGTTGGTGTCAGTCTAAAAATGGCACAGATTTTCACAACTTGCCTAAAGGTGTACTTATTGAAGAAGTTTTTGCCAAATAGACTTGCAATCCATACTAATGAGTTGAAGGTGACCACAGTGTACGGCAAAGCTCTTTTAACTGACAATTTGACTCTTTTACATAACTTTCGTATTTATTTCTCAGTGAAACCAAACACCGCTGTGATTCCCAACAGTGATGACATTGATGCAAAACCTTAATCAGCTTGTTTTTTAGTGTAAAGCACCAACATAAAATCAACAACTGAGTAAAAAGAACAAGTCTTCCAAAGGTTTTAACCTGCTGAAAACTGAAATCACCACTGACAGAGAAACAATGCCCTTTCCACCCAAGTCAGTTAAAAACGGAGACACATAAGCAAGGTTTGGTGTCCCTGGCAGATGGGAGATCCCCAAAGTGCTTGTAAAATGTGCGCAAGGTTATTGCAACAGAATCAAATTATCCCTCTGGAACCTCCTTACCTAATCTTCACTTTGAAGTCATTGTGGACTGTGTGGGAACGTTCTCTCAAAACAAAGGCTGAAAATGAGTTCATTTTGGGCATTTTGTGATCTGCAACTCTGGACTGATTCACTTTCATAGCATTGAGGTCGAGCAAACTAGCGAGTGTGTTAATAATGTCTTGGCCGATATGTTGTCACTGCATTGATAGATTTTGAACATCCGTAGCTCTCTTGATTCACACTCCAGTTGCCTGTGAACTGAATGAGGAAAAGCAGTATAGAAAATTAATCGCAAACAATATGATTGTATGATAATGCTTTGTTTAATGCTTATTCGTTTCCAAAGTACTCAATGTGGATGGGACACCGATGGCAAAGATATTTCTTGTGTATACTTCTTGGATAAACTCAATCTTTTAATTCAATGGTAAAAAATTACTGAAATTAAATCCAGATGGATTAAATATGTGTTGATCGAATTAAAGGACACTGGCAGTTGCGCTTTGCAGTCTAAGAACCAATATTTGAGGTCCAGTATTAAACTGGAGCGAAATATTGCCCCTTTGGAAAATAAATGAAGCAGAATGTGTGGGTGTGTTAGATAGGGCCAGATATTACTTTGAAATTATCCTGGGACAATCGCAACACCACGGTGATGAAAACTGTACTGAATTCATCAATGGTCCAGAATGTGTTGCCTTTGATATCAGATGCCTACATTTCAAAAGATGCCCAAATTTCTGAAAATACTGACCATAATCTTATACTTGTTAAAATACAACGCGTGTTATGAGAATCCATGCAACTAAAAAGCCCGTCTGTTTGGTAGGCTATACATTTACCGAGTACACGTGTACACATTTGGCAGTTCATTTAATCTCGAGTTCATTAAATCTTGTTTTTTGAGGGAGGCTTTCACATGGATGGACATCACATGCTATGCCATTTCTGTAAAAGCTAATGAAGAGCACACATCACACATAGTGTGATGTCCAGGCCCTGGACTTACTGTATCATATTTAAACCATATTTATCAGTCTAATTTATTTACAGTGATTTTGTTAAGCGCTCACATTGATGGCTAGATGAATGAATTCCAAACCTGACCATATCACATCACCCTGTGGCTTTCTTATGTTGTAATGGAACACAGGAAATGGTCTCACTTCAGACCAAAACTTAAGACTTGCGCCACTTGAACCATGCCGTGTAAATCTAACCCCATGAAACATGTTCTTGTCACGCCCAGTACACAATTTGTTTCAATGGACTTTGTAATGAAGCTGTCATCACATGGCTTGCCCTGCTGTGACTGCTGCAGTCACTCGCTGCGACACTACACAATGTTTCATGAGCCCCGCCACCGCCGCCACAACACGCACCTGCGGTTTTAAAGTCCCAAGGGGCGCCCACCGGGGACCAACTTGTATTATCACCGTACTTCAATCCTTGCTCCGCTGAGCTCAGTGCTCTCCAAGGTCAGAACCTCCATGCATTGAGATTCAGTGATTCTCTGAATGTGAAATGAAAAGCAGGAGGCCAGAAAAGCTCCAGCTTATCCTGGTTCACTGACAAAAAGTGCAGCATGCAGACAGTGGGGAAGATATTGCAAAATGTAAAGCCTTATTTGCAATGTTATACTTTTATGTAAACTTTATTCTGCCTTTGCTACTCTCATTTTTACCGGACATATCAAATTGTCACACTTTGGTGCACCCATACTACAAAAAAGAAAAACACTATGCCTCTTGGTCTCATATCAACCTCCTATGCCATAGCTTCCCCCTTGAGGTTTTTACTTAAAATAGTATTTGGATGTATAGTCTTTTCAGATCCAAGATGAATTGGATTTTCTTGATGGAATTCTTCGTATCAATCTCATCTCACGTTATCAACACTCAATTTTTATCACTTTAATATTTGTCATTATTTGTCTTACATTTACCTTTCTTGTGCCGATTTGTTATCACTCTCTCAAGCATGCTCCTTGCATAAAATTCAGTCGACCACTCCCAATGGATAAAAAAGAAACCTCGCAGAACAAAGGCAACAAGGCGTAAAATTTGCTTGAAACGAGCTTTACCCGTCAACGTCATTCTGTTCGCAATAATCCGTTCTTTGCTATAACTAAAATGAGAGCAAGGAGGATGAGATATTGTTTATTTGCTATAATTTGCTGGACTTCAGCATGCTGTGGTATAAAATTAAACCATTCTGCTATTTGTGGTCAATTGGATATAATTCTCAGGTCTTGAAGTAAATCATCAGGCTGCGTTAACATACGCTTAACTTTGGACGGATTGGTCTGAAACCTGGCTGCAGGTACGACACTCCCATTTTAGCAGCTCACTCCTGCTCTCCATGTCATCAACATATTTTCTTTTATTCTCCTTTCTCCACACATAAAATTCTCTTTTATACCATTCCCCGGTACACAGAAGCCAGTAATAATAAATATATAATTCAAAATGACATCCGACGGGCTATCTCAATATGCTTTGGGCCTCACACTTTACTGTCTCTGTTGGCTACTGATATGCAATTCACATGCAGATTGGAAGCACGGGGCTAATATGAGAAAGATGAGTGGCAAAGGCAGCGTAGAGAATTTGCCTACCCGACAAAATGAATCACCACTTTGAATTGCTACACAGACTTTTCTTTCGAGGTTTTCACAAAACTGGCTTCAAGGCTTGTGAATACTGTCATCGAGCCAATTCTCTGCTGCCATTATTATAAATCCCAAAATAACACTATAGAGTAGGGGTGACCATATTTAATCCCACAAGTTGGTGACATCTGAATCATAGCTGATAATAGACGTTATTAGCAACAGGAAAAATGTGTTTGGAAATGTTTACAGTGTGTGTGGGGATTTGTGTGCTTACACCTTTAGTATCCCTTTATAAGGACTCATTCATTTTGTTTTTATAAAATTCATGATGGTGAACGATTGTGATAATGTCGGTAAGTATAGCGTAATGTTATTAAAGTTGGCATCCAGGCTCCTGCTGTTAAAATTGAGAATTGATGGTTTGCTCTAATGTTCGCTCTTGTGGAACTGCTCATGATTGTAGTAAAAGCAATTGTTAATGCAAAAGGAAAATATCGTCAGGATCTATTTTCCATTCTAATCGATTTGAATTGTGTTCAATAAATTCAAAAGTTCTCTTTTTCAGAGGCTCGTGGGCTGCTAGCCTCTCAGTTAAGTTCATAACATAGTTTCCAAATGAAGATGAATGTGCTCTCCCGTCTTGTTTGTTTGGGGATGTTTGTTACCTCGTAATCCAGTTCATTCGTCTTCCTGATAATCAGAACCTCATCTTGTGGCCTTGTTTAACGTCATGAATATTTCATAGCTGGTCGTCAATGTGTTCATTCTTTCTCGGAAAGCATGTTCTTTTTTTCGCGGCTGGGCCTGTCTCAACCTTGCAGCGAGTGAGATGATTGCTCATGAAACCATTTGTTGGCTTTTAGTTTTCTCAATAGAGCAACTTTGTGCTTTCTATGAACAAACTTTATTGTGATGGGTGGTTTCTGAGTGGCGCATTTCCTGGGCTGAAGGTAACATTCATTGATGGTGTTGCAGTCCCGTTGGATCCATTTGGACTCCATGAAGGCAGCTACTTTTTGCCTTGCCGTTTTGACATCAACAGTTCTGCTTCAGTGCTGCTAACGAGCGTATGTTGGGGATTTGGCAAGGAACCTGGCGCCGATCACGTCATGCATTCTTGCGTACTACTGTGACCTTTCTTTCCACTTCTCAGCAACGTGGAAGCCAAGCATTTTCACTTCCCCTTGTGCTGCAGCCTGACAACAGTGATCACCTCAGTGAGGAACTTGAGTGACATTTTAATGTCATCGATCTCCTCAGCCAGGCTTCTTTCCTCCATTGTCGCCTACTTTTCATAAATGAGTTCTTTCCCATTTTCACTTCAAATCTATGTTAATTTGTTCAAATTAAAATTGGTGTGAGTTTGTGCTAAAGACTCAATAACTCAGCTACAGAGTCGATAACACATTTGGATTGATTGGATTTGTTAATGAACTCATCCCCAAAAGGACTTGCATTTAACCAAGAGTTTCACTGTGCCACAGGGATACGGTTTCATTTTTTTTTCTCCTCTTTGTCTCAGCCACATATTGATGGAAACACAGGTCTAATCACTTAGTGGAAAAGGCTGGCCGCTAAATCACATCATTGACAAGTCATGAGAAGCCAGTTGTCTTTAAATTATATGAACCCTTGTTATTATCTTTGCCTGTTTTTATATGTCTGTTGACAAGTAATAGTCGGTCGTGGAAAGAAAAAGGAAAAGAGGTTAACTGACCTCTTATGGAAAAGTATTGTAAGTGAACAAATCATCTGCTTCTGCAACATCACTTTAAAGAAAATAAAAGTAAGAAATTGTTAAATTTTTTAAATTTTGTTGACGTGCTTGCGTGTGTTTGCTGCTAAACATTATTTCACTGTCAAAGTGGAAGTAGCAATTATTTTGTATGCAAACTTTCTCATCATGTGTATTTAGTTTAATCTTGAAAATGTACTGGTTTGTATCCAATGGGTTGGCTTTTTCCATGTACAGTATTATTTACAGTACCCGAATGAACTCTTTTGAAATTCATCAAGTAATTCATCAATTCTCATAATATAATTACATATTTTTTTTCAATTGAAATACTTTCTGTTTTGTACATGGTTTATTTCAACAGTTACTTCCAATAGAAAAACGGTAATAAATGCTAATTTTTCAGTAAATGGATGTAGCTTAGTCACCCTGTGGAGTTGTATGTGAGCATCTGAAACATTTGTAGTACAAGACATTATTGCACTGTTGTGATCAGAGCCCGTACAGTATATTGCTCAGTGTGTAATGATGCCAGCAGTCAAAAGCCTACAGAGGTTTGGACTTTTTTTCCTCATCACTGCACTTGTAAGACCCTCTCAGTAATGTTGCTTATCAATTGCATCAGTATCCCTCCCACTCCTCTGTGCCATCCTTTTCCCTTGTGATGAACCCCCACACACACATTGTCCTTCTAGTCAGTCAATGATGACATCCTAACATGTGATGTGGTTGAATTGTTTTCAACTGATTCTAACTAATTCATTAGTGGCATGTAATGAGTCTGCAGCATGTTTGTTGAGGGTGTGCATTGGGGAAATTTATGGATGGTGTGCGTGTTGGGGGGCGTAGACGCACCTCAAAAGGCTTATGCTTCAGCGTAATTAGTAGCACCAGCCAATTAGCAAATGTGCCCTGAAGATCACTGAGCAGGAGGAGGAGGGGAACTTGCCAATGCTGAGCTAGAAAACAAATATATACCCAATAAAGGAAAATAAATAAATGATTACCAATGTTTCTGGTTGCATCTTTGCCAACATGACGAATGAATTAGAAAGTATTTTTGTGAGTAGTTGGCCAGTCTGGAAACTGTAGGGAGAAAATATACCTTTTTATGGAATCAACCTACCTGTATAAACGTATACCAAGGACCTTATTTTCATGCTTTCCACAAGTCTCATACAAAAGCCACTCTCGGTGTCTAAAATTGCCCAATCAAGCAAAAGCCTGAGCTTTATGCCCCATCAAAAGCAGATGGACCAATATAAAAAAGGGTTTGAAAATAGTTGTTCAAATATACATCAACAAGCAATATTTCTCAAGGACATGCATGAATGCTCACAATCTTGAGCAATCTACAGGAAGGTCTACAAGAGCCACTTTGAGACTTGAAAGAGTCATTCAAGGCAAAAGGCAATATCCACCGCATAGTAGGATCATACTAATTATCTACAGTTCTACTCAAACTATGTTCTTATGATTTTTCTCTGCAGCAGCCTATGTATTGACATTGTCAGGTAATGTATTTCAGTTACAAAGTACAGGTACTGTGTTTGACTCAGTTGTCTGCACTGTTAATGGTGACGGTAACCTCAAAAATGAATCCAATACCCATAATAATGTATAACTCATTCATGGGTCTTTCATAATAATATAGTAGTTGACAATTCGAACTCAAAAGACATCCAATAGCAGTTGATTACTATTTTTGGTTGATTGACTGATTGATTGAAACATTCCACATCAGTACTATTTGGTATTGGAGAACCGCTAGCCTTTGGAGAACGTACTGTTCACCTAATTCAGCTTTTCCTATCCTTGGCCTCACAAAATGCAGTCTTGTTGCCTAGCAACCTTAACTGCTGCAGTTTACAGGCAAACCCGCAACAGATTCCCTGCATTCTACATCCATCATTTCACATCTCAGTTATTTTATTTACGAAAAAAGAGAAACATATGAAATGTTATTTAGTCTGTAATGCAGAAGTACGAAGAACTTAAATAAAAATTTAATTTATATGACTGGGCTTTTCAATGGCCGTCAATTCACATTGAGTCAAAGTATGACATCAAGAAAGCCTTGCAAATGCGCTTTGTAGGAAAAAAAGCATTAAACTTATCATTTTGGAAATTAATAAAAAATCTTAATTAACTGATGGTTGGTCTGACGCACAAAGCCATCACAGGGACGAGGTCGAAATGACACGGGCCAGTTCAAATATCAAATAACATAAACATACGTATACTTTATTGTCCAGCAATAATTGGAATAACCACTACAAATATAATAAGGGCATAGAATAATGGTAAGGACAGAATTTTTGGATAAAGGGCTTTTTCACCAAGGTGGGTGGGGACTAGTAATGTGGAAATGAAACGTCCAATTTGCTTCATGAACCAGTTGTATTTTTTTACTCCTCTAAATGGCACTGTTGGTTTCAAGAAGGGTTTAAGAAATGGCAAGTCCGTGTGATTTCAGCCGTATGCTAAACAGAGTCTCATATTGAGGGCTAAATAAATACGTTAACTGGTTCATAATCATCTTTGAGCTTCATTTTCCCACCACTGATGGGGATTTTTAAGTTACAAGCAAAAGTTTAAAGACAATCCACATCTTGATGGGGAGCCAGTGAATGTGTATAAGGATGGGGGTGATATGCTCCCAAAACCCGGACCATTTATGATCTCTCGCAGTTCTGAATTTACTGTAGCCTCTCCAAGACCTAGGCACTATGTGTGTACTGCAAGAACTCGGTTGCAGTGGTACACATGAGAAGTTATTGGGGCATTGACATTGGTCTTGGAGAGAGTCCGTGAGTGATGGGCAAAGTCTGGAGACCTTTTTGAGAATTGAGTGCAAAGGTGGTTGTCTTTGCTTCAATGAGCAATTGCTGTTGCGGATGCCATCAATTTTCTATATGCTTGTCCTCATTAGGGTTGTGGGAAGCTTTTGTTTTATTTCTTTCTGTTTTTCCTGACATTCACAAAACTGTGACTCACTGGGGTCACTCTCTCTCACTCTCTCTCACTCACTCTCACTCTCACGCTCACTCTCACGCTCACTCTCACTCTCACTCTCACTCTCACTCTCACTCTCACTCTCACTCTCACTCTCACTCTCACTCTCACTCTCACTCTCACTCTCACTCTCTTTCAGTAAGAACACAAGGTCATGCTTTATATGTTGATTAAGAACACATAACAGGGAATGTGAATAGGACATTGGATTAATCACATCAAGATTTATGGTTTACTATCTCATAGCATCATTGTCAAACAAGTAACATTATATAGTAGAGAGGATTTGTTTCAGCAAATATTTAAATTTCTACATTCTGCAACTTTATAAAGTGAATGCTTCACATTAGACATGTGGTTGTATGAAGTACACCCAAGTTAGTTCACATAATGGTCTATGAGAGAATATCTTGGTTGTATCATGAATTATGACGCCTTGATTGTTTTCACCTCACAGCCTACCACAGATGTTTTTTTTTCTTTTTTCAACCAATCCATATTGCCTCTGAAAGCAACACTGACCACTTCAGCTGTAGATTGATTTGCAATATGCCTGTGGGACAGTGAAGGCAACAGAAGACAGATGACTCAATCTCCCTAATGGTCAGGCCTGGTTTAATTTGGTCTCAGTTCAATCAGTTTCTTCATTTCAGAATCAATGTTTTTTTGTTTTTTTCCTTAAAATTCTAAAACACCTTTATGGCTGAGGAGATTACATGGCAATGATGATTGACTGCTGTGCTAAAAAACTGAATTCGAAAGTCAACTAAACTAATATTTCATAATTACATTTCTAACAGTTCTTTCAAATGAAAAAGAAATACTGTGGACAATGGACATAAGACTGACCCTTACCTGTAATGTTTTTTTTTTTTCTTATTGCCATTCTCAGCTAAACTTAATTGTCAAGCACCTAGTACGCTCCATTACCTTAACGCTAACATACAATTTGAAACTCTATAGTGTCACAGGCAAAAAAAAAATAGCATCAATGTGTTGGGGTTGTTCTTCTTTAAGCAATTTCAATCTAATAAAAACAAAGTCAACAAAAACTAAAATCATTACAAGAAGAATGTTAGGTATCAATGATGAACCGTATACTTCAGCACAACAGCAAAATATAAGAAAAGAGGGCAAACATCTTCTTTCTGATTTGGCCTGGGTAATAATGACAGGCGTTGACCCATTTTTGGAGTAGTGCAGCGGAATTGGCGCCCCTTTCGCATTTGAACATGGGAGGAGCCCAGACGACTGCTCAGGCACTGATGTTGAGGAATGGAATTGAAAATAGTTACATAATTATAATTGTTAAAAAAAATAAAATAAAAAAACAAGTTCACGCTGAATAACGACTGGGAAATATCAGTTGCCCTTCTTCTTGCATTCTCTTTGGAGTAAGTGGATTTGAATATTGACTGAAGGACAAAGTCAGCATGGAACAAATTACCTGCATCGATCACAATGACCTTCAGGGTTGAACCACTGAACCCAGAAGAGGAGAACAGGCATCCCCATTTCCCATTATGAGCTGGAAAGTGTCCTGACTTTAGGTCCCAGGTCATACTACAGAAATGAAGTGGGGCAAAGCAGACTGGCTGATTATGACTGTTGCTTTCAAACCTCTGAACTATTGATTTTTTTTTAAGCCTAGGGGAACAGAGGAGACTGTAATAAAAGACCTCAGGATAAATCATGTCTTTCTATCAGCTATCCCTGATCGGGCAAAGACAACAGCGTTTCAAACAAATACATTTACCCATGTGTTGGAGGGATTTTTTTTTCAGTTTATTCCAACCAATGCTGAACATTTTGGCCATAATTCCAAAAGGTTTGTTCAATGCAAACACTTGCGTATAAAGTTGGGTTGTCGTGTTGTATGAGCATAACCCTATCGTGTATTGATGTATACAAATTTGAAAGGAACGGAGAAAAATTGCAGATTTCTGTAATTTTGAGCGTGACCTTACCAATTTTAAAATGAGAGCTTAGTCTTTGACCTAGCAAACCAACATGATAGATTAAGTGGCCATTTGACAAGGACTCAGAAATATGGCAAAAGTTTAAAAACATCAGTATTGAACTTGTGTATTGATTTCGGTGTACAGACACTGCTCAGCAAACATTATTCCTATGATACCCGATAAAGCTCCCAAATGCCTTTCCAGATTTTCTACATTAACCCCAGTCCAACCCTACTCTGCTTGCAATCACTTTCCACAATGGGAAGAAGACAGAGGGCAGCCAATAAGCTCTTCCTCTCTCTGCCTGTATTATGAAAGGATGGAGCCTCAGCGCTAATTGGTTTTCATTTTGATCTTAGGCAGCCTTTGAATATGTCTCGATCCCCGGGGTGTAATAGAATGGCCCTGACCACTATAATTACCGACCACTGTGGAGAGAGAGGGAGCTAGAGAGGTCGAGCGATGGACTGGAGAAGGAAGAGTGCTGAGTGATGGGAGAAAAAGTAGCTGGAGGCAGAGTGAGCAACAGAGAGAGAGACAGAGAATCCATGGGAATTGACACGACATATCTGACTTTATAAAACAGTGCTGATACGGGTATAACGTTTTGAATAATGTCAAGATTGGCAGAAATGGACATTTAACCAATTTGTTCCAATCAAAATGATTGGCATTCTTCCAACGTCCTTATTTTGGAAGGAAGTTCCTATATGGAACATGTCCATGTTGGATAAACATCTCCTCCTGTGTAGATTTGCTTCTGTATTAGAAGTAGTTCGCCATGGTCGTTTTCACAGCAACGTGTTTACGTCATCAGATGGCAGAGAGGATGGGTCAGGAGCGGAGACTTATTTTCTCTCCAACGCAACACCTTCTTAGCCCCCGCACCCCTCTGCTTACTGTGGCCATAGTGCGGTATGGTGGTGATGACGCAGGGCGCTTAAGTGTGGCTGCAGGCATGCATCCCCTCAAGCATGTGCCAGTCTTTGAGTTTTGTTGTAATGTATTTTATTATTAGCTTGAATACAAGCTGAGGTATTTTTTCCCAACTCCCGTACAACTTAATAGATTGGGAGTTTTTTTTTCTCCTCCTCCTTTATTCTCATTTAAAGAATCAAGGCGCTGCTAGGAGACCTGTCAGTTCATGTCCTCCTCCCTCAATTTCTATTTCCATTATTTATCTTCCATAATTATGTAAAACACAAAAAAAAGTCAAGTCAAAAGTCAAAGTCAGCTTTATTGTCAATCCCTTCATATGTCAAGACACACAAAGAAACCGAAATTTCGTTTCCTCCATCCCACGGTGACGAGACACAGTGCACGATAAACATACAAGTAGACGACACAAAATAAAAACAAGAAGGCACAAGAGATCATCTTGAGGTTTTGAACTGCTTGAGAAAATGTAGCATCTGGGAAGGTTCTTCCTTAAATATCTTCCATTCACTATGATAGTTTTATTTTCAAAGTCACATTTTTTAAAGCTATTCTCTCGCTTCCTCTCCCCCTCTGGTGTGTCCTATTTGTAGAGGTCCGCTGGATTAAACTACCTCTGCAGCATCAGTGTGTGTGCGTCAAAGGAGTGTCTATAGCTTGAAGTGAAAGTAGGGAAAAATATCTGCAAGCCTCCTGACCTTAGAATCTCATTGTATTTGTAGCAGGTACACACATACACACTCCCCCGGTCTGTCAAACCCAGTCACCGTCTTGTTTTCATATATGTGCATTTACTCTTCATACTACTTTTTATGTGTGCCGCGTTTGTTTATGCCATGAGCGTTTTCATAGTCCTGTGCGTCGATGCATGATTTTATAGCTTTTGTACATGTGATATTTTTGATGGTGATTCTGGATTTTTTTTTTCATGAAAATATATTTTACAATGTGTACAGCTACGCTCGCAGCATCCTTCCTTCTGAGGAAAAAACACACACCATAGCGTCCTTTTCCATTTGATTAAACAACTGCCATACAACAATGGTCTCATGTTGTGCCAAAACATTTGGAGCTCATCCTGCTCAGGGTCATTGTGCCTATTCCAACTAACTTTGGGCAAGAGAAAGAGTTTTTTTTTTTTTTTTTAATATGTGACCTGACATTGGGTTGCAACCGCTTTGTTGTTTATCTATATGTGCCTTGACATTGGTCACAGAGGGGACCAATAAATCCGACGAGGCACACAGTGCATTTTAACCTTGAACTCTCTGGTCTCTACTGAAATATCGGCTACTGTTTTCGATCCACATGTTGTGTTGGACATAGGTTTGAGCAAGTCTTGGATTTCCAGCGGTTTTCCTGAATAGTTGTTCAAAGCCCCACCATAGCCGGTGGTCATAGTGCGGTTTTGGTGTCGGATAAATAATGCAGGAACCTCTTCATGGTTTACTGCCATCGAGTTGGCACATTTCATTAGCGTCGCTCTCTAATATTTGTTATAAAGTCAACACTTTGTCAGCCTCCCTTGGAGAAATAATGTCCTTTCATTGCGTAATTTGTTCTCCCTCACAGGAGCGCTCGCTGTTTATTACAGCACAGGTCTGTGAAGGCAGGGGGACACTATTGTGTTAGTGTCTGGAATGGGAGTGGATGGAAAAAAAAAAAAAAGTGCACCTTCTTTCTTAGTTCCACTCAGGCAATACTTGATACCTTGAGCCTAATACACCCCCCAAAAAATACCTTTTGGACCATAAAGCACACCAGGTTATAAAGTGCATTACTGCACATTAAAGTATAGAATCCAGAGAAATTAAGAAGGATTAAGACTATTTTATTCAACAGTTCTAGATTATTATTAAGATTGTATTTTTGCCAACTTGTAATTATTTGAGGTGAAGAACAATATTTTTTGGACCAAAAGATGAAAGTAAATAAAGGTAGTGATTAAAGATAATGAAAACCAACATTCATAGGCACTCCTGATTATAGCGCACTGTCGATATTTGAGAAAAGTAAAAGATTTCAGGTGTGCCTTATAGTTTGGAAAAAAAGAGGTACAATTGTAACTCAATCATTATTTACGTATTCTTCTACAAAGAGTGAAAAGTCAATATTAGGCTGTTGAAAACAAATGGCACTGTCTCCGTTTTCTTTCCAAACCATATGAACAAGCTACCATTTCGCTTTCCTGGGACTCAATGAACTAAAATTGTTATTTACTTGTATTGCAAGAGGAACTCAAAACAATAATTAGTTACCATTTATAAAGTGAAGAAGGCAACACTACTTTTCAATTCTTCTTCTCTTTTTCAATAGGTTAAGTGAAAAGCCTAGACAAAAGCAGCACTCCTTCAACTTGGTTAATCAATTTAATGATAATAGGCTACATAGAAATCCCATTGCACTTGCTTTGGCAATAAGAATGAATGACCCACCCGAACCCCACCGTCTCACATACCACCTTCATTAGTGAACACACAGGAGTATTGACCTAGTCTAGACAGCACCATTCAATCACTATGAATGGCATATACGCACTTTGACTTTGATTATTGTCAGCCTCAAGGAAAGGGCAGATGCTATCTTGATTTTGACCATGTCTGAAGTTAACAGGGAGCTGTCGATATCACCAGCTTGAGTCCAAGACAGGCGGATGAATGTCTTGGGCTGTTTTTGTACAACGTCTTCAACAGGTGAAATTGACTAATGATGGAATCACTCCATGTTTCATCGTGACTATTCATTTCTTGCATCAGTGAGTTATTCTGTCTTCGCTCACGTTGACAGCCTATGTTATTATGTTACCCATTAACTTTCCTATTATTCCCAACAGCCTTGCCACGTTGCCCCCTTCTCACCGACACTTCCACTGTTAATAAATGGAGATCTTTCTAGGACAATAAACCTGTCACATTATAAAGTAAATATATAGTGGCGCCTCGACTTTAAGTCAGACCCTGACTATGCTTGTGTCGCAAAACCATCTTAGTTCAATCATATTTTCGCCATTGAATTGAATAGAAATGCCATTCCCGTATTTTCTACATAGTAGGGTGCACTTAAAAGCCTTTAATTTTCTCAGAAACCAGCAGGGCACCTTATAATAAGGTGTTGTGCAGCTGCAGATGCAGAGACGTAATATGTAAAATGACAGATTAGAGAACTCTACGTAATACGCAAAATACGTAAAATGACAGCAATTAACCACTCAGAGAACATTACGTAATACGCAATACGCTGAACCCAGCTTTCTGAACACCGGGTTCCTGGGCAAATAAATCCTTCATCTGCTATCATTTCGGCAGACGTTTTCATGTAATCCTGCGTGGATTTCATCTCTGCACTTCCTGCTTCACCATGCGGCGTAAAGGCCGGTCCTCCTTTTCAAAGCAACTTTTAAACAACTCCACTGGTACCTCCTCTGTTGAAGTGCCTGCGGTCTGCTGCAGCAAATCAGCGCAAATGGCTCGTGCCTTCTCACAGATTAGACTCTATGTCATCGTATCTCCCTCGAGCTGCTTCTTTGTCTTTTCATGGACCTGTCTACAGCTTGGAAATTATTTTAACACCCTTGGCTGGCGTTAGTCTTTATTGACTCATTCTGCTTCAGTATAGTACATATTGTAGAAAAGCTACTTTCACACTATTGTACCATTTTTACTACATGCACCGCTCATTCATATTTCATAGACTGGAAAGTGAATTCAGAGATTAATTTTTTAAATGCGTTTTTTTTTTTACACAGTTCTGGCATTAATGTTAAACTTTTTTTTTTTTTTTAACTGACTGTTGTCAACCAAAGTGGGTGGGTCTGGAATGTTAACTGATATCTATGGTTTTCTACTAGAAATGTGTTTTTGCCTCAAACCCTGATTTTTATAACAGTTGGTTCTCTTCAAATATAATACCTGTTCATACATGGAGGGGTGTAATTGTATTTTCTTAAAATAAATAAATTGGCCTCAAATGCATGTTGCTGTCAGCGTTGAGTACAACCTAATATAATGATCCCACAATCTAATCTACTTTGTACAAAACTGTTTTGTCTTATTATATGGATCTAAAACTGTTTGATGAAACATTTAAAAGAAATCAAACTCACCTAACCAAATACTCTTCTGAAATGCTTTTATCCTTTTATAGCCAAGGGCAATAGCAGGAACGCTTGTGATTATGTTGAATCATGATAAGCTTAAAATGGCTTGCTTGAAACATTAGTCCAATAAAAGCACAGCATTTTTATGCCGTGAGACAAAATTTAAACTCACACTGTTTGTAAAAGACTTCACTTGTATTTACCACTGGAAATATAATGCACTCAAGTAGATATTCTGCACCCTTGACCTAGTAATTGTTTCCTCACTAGAATGACCACTCGCCCTTGTTTACAACTGGTCCATGTTCTTACGGCATTAGTTTGTGCCTATTTTGTGTGCAAATCTCTTACAACTTGTATGTCCAAATTAGTGTCTTTCTCATTGCCTGTGCTGGCACATTAGTGAAGCCATCCATCCATTTTCTGAACTGCTTATCCTCAAGGGTCCTGGGCGTGCTGGAACCTATCCCAGCTGATTTTGGGCAGTCGCATTCTGAACCGGTTGCCAGCCAATCACAGGGTACACAGAGCCAAACGACCATCCGCACTCACACTCACAGGTACTGGACATTTGGACTGCTCAATCAGCCTACCATGCATATTGTGGGAACGGGGCACGGGGAGAACATGCAAACTCCACAGGGAGGGCCGGAGTTGGAATTCAACCCGCACCCTCCGAACTGTGATGTGGACGTGCTAACCAGTGCTCCACCTTGCCATTTTGCTAAAGTCATTACAATAAATATTTGAATTAAAAACCCTTCCAAGAAACTAAAAGACTAACATAAAAAGAGAAATAATCCTGTATACTGACAAAGGTGCAAGCTAGTTCACTAAACAGCGTAGGTCGAAAACTCTACATGCTTGTGCTCTACTAATACTCATGATGCCCACGTCCCCACTAGGATTCCATCTTGACCCATCTGTTCATTTATAGTCAGCACCTCCCTTGTTTATGTCTCATCTATCACAGTTAGTGAGCCTCTGCTCTCAAAAGACAGTTCAGTCAATTTGTAACAATTCTCTTCGCTGCTAATAAGTCTTCTCATGTGATTTTCCTTCTGCTCGTTCTTAAAATCATTTTTTTCCAATTTAGTGATCATCTATTATCCATATTTCCACCCTTATCCATTCTCTCGCGACTCTGGTTTATTTCAGAGTGTATGTTTCTATACTTGCTCACAGTGGTTTGAGAAGCTGCATTCTACTGTATAGTAGGCAGTCACAGGAACATCAAGCAAACGTGTAAATAGAGCTTCTGATCGGGCCTTTATCACAGGGGGGCGGGCCATTGCTTGTTCTAATAACTGTCCTTTGGTAGCCTCTCCAAGGTGAAGAACGTGTTTAGCTAAAAGCATCAAATTACCTAAATCACCCTTCTTGCTTTTACAATAAAGAGCACTAGTCTTTATCGCTTCATAAATATTTATATCTTGTATCACTGTAAATCTTTAGGTCGGTAACATTCCCGCGAAAGGCTGTTGTCCTCAAGAAGGAACTGCTCATTTCAACCAGTGATGGATATGCCCTGACACGAGGAAAGCTTAATGATTTAAAGTTGTTGCATATGAATAATGACTATCTCACAAAGCTCGACATTCTGCACTCCTCCGTATTCTCCTATAACGGATAATGATACTGACATGCTGCTCGATGTCTACTCGCTTGCATTCAAGCTTGCAGTATGGCTGCTGTTGTACACAAATAAATGATAGACACCGCTGTTCTCTGATTCGCAACATTCCCTAAGGCATTTATGCTTTTGATGGAAATGCTGCCCTGACAGCACTTTATTTGTTGTTGTTTAATAAAGACTTATAGCTGTGCATGGTTGCCTGGGTGCCTCTCCATTTTCAAACGTAGTCATTTACCATCCAAAGAGATACTTTGAGATAGGCTGTTATTTTAGAAACACTGAAGGCTCGAAAATGAATGTCTTGGCATCATCATCTGACTCAATTTTGATGGCAGGTGCCAAACCAATATAGGAAAAATAAAGTTGTATTTTTGGTGCCTCCTCATACTTAAGGCAAACTTATTGCATTTTTTTTGTGCGTAATATTCAAATTTAAGTAGCATTTTTGGCTAATGCTCTTAATTTAATTCTATTTATTTTCTCTTATTTAGTTTGCTTTTTGCACCAAAGGGAGCAGTGCTCAAATTTCGATGTACTGTCTACAACAACAATGAAGGCGATTATGATTCTAATTATGTTCTGTTTTAATGTTATTACTGTGTGTGTATATGGTACTTTAAAAAAACATTTGGGGGGGGGGGCTGGAATGGATTAATTGCGTTTCAATTCATTTCAATGGGGAATGTTGTTTTGAGATAAGTGTGCTTTGAGATATGAGCTTGGTCACAGAACTCATTAAACCTTTGCCACAGTACGGGCATATTTTAGTAAAAAATAGGTCATTGTTATATCCCTTACTTTTGATGTTGCCTGATAAAGACAGGATTGAGAATAAACTGTCTACTTACTTACCCCTAACATTAAACATTCAATTTTGTTTTTTATTTTTCATTTATCGAAGTTTTATCCCATTTGTAGTTAAGAGCCAAAACAGAGAAGAGTTCCTATATGTACACATTGTTTATTCCCTTCCTGTTATCATCCGTGTAACACATAGCCCAAGAAAAGCATAAGTTAAACCTCCGGAGATGTGCTATGGTCTCCTGTCACTTCAAATATGACGGTTGTTTGACCTCTGTATGTACAATATCGGGGTTAACAAGTTCTAGCGCTATCATCACCGACCAGTAAGTCCCATGTCCTCAGGTCACAAGAGGAAAGGGCAGAGGTTTACAAATGTTATAGATTTTCTTCAGCTGTCACCTCATTCTGTGTCAGCAGGGGAAGTTTCAGGTTAACCACGACCCTGTACAGGTCAAACCTTGCAGATGAATTGGGTCCATCGTCTCGGAAGCAAGGTCGTTGCTATTGACATATGGCTATAAGATGACCGGAGGGGTTCGTTCAAGAACAATTCATTTTTATGTAATTTTTCAGGGCCCTGACCTAAATGCTACCGTAATGTGTTCACTTTTTCAGCGCCATCAAGGTCATCTCTGTATATTAGACGGAACAATGCATATGCAGAACATAAAACAAGGGATGGTGGTGCCCGTATTCACTAAATCTGCTTTACAGTAAAAAAATATCCGGTTTTTTTTTTTTCTTCTTCAGGCCTCTCTATATTTATCCCATTCTTTGGTAAGATACTCTCACATTTCAAGACCATATGCGTTATCAAATGTGAGGGTAAATCTTGCCTCTTGCTCATAGTGAGCCCTAGCTTATCTTATCCGTCCCCTTAAAAGGATAATCAGTCATAAATAGAAATGGAAAATAGTGTTACAATAGCTTTGCATTAGCAGTACAATGTCACACAACCTTTGCGAAATACACTCTAAGTGCTCTTGATAAGTAAATTACCATCCACATCTAACAAAAGCAGGAATGGCAACTAAGAGATATAGGGCTGAATGAGGGAAAAGATCACAAGTTGACTTATCAGTTTATCAAGCTTGAAGTCAAATCCAAGAATTCAGCAGTCATTTCATAGTAGTGCATTATGTGCAGCGTAAATGCTTCATTTTGAAATGATTGCATTCAAATGAAACAGTGGAATGACACCACTTTTAGTTTTAACCCAAACAAAGAAAAATGCAAGAGTCAGAAAGAGATTTGAAAATATGCCTTCCCACCCAATGTCATTTGGGATAGGGTCACCCTTGATCCTAATAAGGAAATGTGGATTTCGATTTATTGCTTGAAAAATAAAATCCGACTCTGGTCACAATCCAATGTGTTAGCTTGTGTTTTGATGTAACTATTTTAATTTTAAGACAAATATGAAAAGTGTTTTGGGTGAGGTTAACCAAGCGATCACATGTATATACTGTACGTTTTTACTATAAATAATTCCTAGCTAAAATGGACGATAGGGGAAAGGACAAAACACTTTGAGGCAGAATGTGAATTCTAACTTGTAGATTTACAAATAAATATGCACAACTCTGGAGTCACACGGTGGCTCTACTTCTTCAGGGAAATGTTAGCACACAAGGTGGCTCTTCATAGACTATGTTCCCCCCCATTCATTTTTCAACATAGGTCCTCATAAATTCACACAGAGATGGTTGTAACTCTTTAAAACACGTTTTACTACTCACCTGGAGGCAAGCCTCTAATGTTCACACGGTATTACAACACACACTCACACTAAACAATGTCAGCACAAAATGGTCATTCAAACAAGAAACAAAATTTACATTCCTCTAAACTGCACACACAAACTCTCCCTGACTCAGTATGTCTTATGTATTAAACATGATAGTCAAGCCATCAGAAGCGGATCTGCAAAGACACTTGACATCTGAATGTTCAGGTCATGTGGTACATTAGGAAGAAATTCCATTAGAATACACACATTAACACTGCATCCACTATTTGTAAGCCAATGTAAGAGGCACTGAAGAGTGGTGCTGATGCAATACGTTGACAATACATTCCATTCCAAACACATGCTCACAGAAACCTCCAAATTGACAAAGCAGCACAAAAGCATAGCCACCCTCAGGCCAGCAGAAGAGCAGGGTGCTATTTGGGCATGTTTTCTCTTGTCCTCTCAGCTCCTGAATGAGAAAGTGCCAGGATGGAGTTTGCAGTGCGTGCTTCATGATGTTGTACATGTCATATGAGATAATAACCTTAGGGACATCAATGTGGATCCATCATGGCCATCTGAGAGGAACTATGAGGCCAATTAATCACAGGCAACTTGTGTTCAATGTGAACAGACAGGGCATTGTAAAAATTGGAATATTGAAATCCTTTATCAAAACAACAGTTATTTAATAATCATAATGACATTTGTATGATTTTTTTTTTCAATGAATTTACTTTATTTAAACAGGTCGTGCAATTGAAAGCAGATTCCCATTTGCAATGCCAACCGGACTGCAGACAGCATTTACAACAAAACAAATCTTTAAACATGTACACAGAACAAAATCTTAAAGAATACAAAATATTATATTGACACTTTTTCTCAGAGCCCTCATCATCTTATTCAAAGTAATTGAAGATTTTCCACATCAGTATTTTACTATCTGATAAATTAGAGTGGCCCTTCCCTCCCTAGGCATATCCCAGGTGTGTCGCGTCATACTCCCTTCAGAAATGCAAGATAAGCTTCACTTTTTCAATTTCACATCACAGCGAGACGATGTTCGCTCAAAAATATGATATTCATCTTTGTGCCGTTGACATATTTTTTTTCAAACCATCTTACTGTGCAAAAGTATGTGAAGCCAGATTTAGGTTACAAGGGAGCCGATAGGTGCTTGAGCTTGCTATTTTGTAATGAGCGTGCATACACCATAATATTCGCAATTCAAAGTTGGCAGAATTATTTTCCTCCTGATACCAACACGAGTTAAAGAGAAGGAATTGGACAGCTCTTGCCCAAAACCAGGGTAACAACACAACGCTCCATCATGAATAAGACATGTGACAGCATTTGCTTGTTTACCGTGCACATTCGTTGCACGTCTTGTGCAAGTTCACATTGTTGAGGGGGGTTGCTTTGGGTCAAGAGAAACGTGAAGAGGGGCTACACTCAAATCTTGCAAGCAGTTTGAAAACAACAAACTCCCCCTTTAAGAGACGCGTGTTGTACACACGGAATGGCGTAACTCGAGACCGCCGTAAACCGAGTGTTTATCAATATCCCTCAAAGCAACCATCATGGTTCCTTTGAGGATTCAGATAAAAGGGTGTGAAAACCTCTTTTCTTGGTGGGTGACATTGTTCTCGGTTTTCTTTTCGGTGCAGTGGTTCAGAGCAAGTCAGTCAGTGCGGCAAAGGGAAATCTTCAAAATAATCCCACTGTGTTGATGGGACACGTCGTTTCCTTGGTGAGCTGCCGCGATGCTCAACGCGCTCCAACAGAAACACCTGCCTGACTGATTCTGCCTCAGGGCCTTTTAATTATGCTCACAGCTATCATATCACTGTTGTGTTTGTGCACGCGTGTGTACGTGCATGTGTGCTTGTTGGGGGATTGATGGAGCGCAGGGGGATTCAGAATCACTGTTGGATTTCAAATCGTCCCTGTTGTGTTTTCTTGCCTCTCACACGTCACGATTGAGTACTCAGTAATTAGAACGCCCACACTGGAGCATCTTCTATTTTTGTCCTCCTCCCAGCCTTGAGCTACTAATTCCCATGCTTTGTATTACATTTTTTATTACGTCGCCTAAAAGAAAAATATAAGGAATGGTGTTTTTCCTGTGTGCTTCCGGGCACTCTGAACAGAGGTCAAATTAGGTTTACACAGAAGACCCCATGGGGAATACAAATTGACAAGAGTACATTTGTGTGTTACCCAAAAGTGATGGTAAAAGAACACAGCATGTGTGAAACTGTTATATAAAGTCAAGAGTCAAAACGAAAGGACCTGCAATGCCCATATTAGTCAAACTGTGACGAGAGTCTATTTTCCATACTTGTCCATAGCGCTTTGTTGATTAGGCTTTTCTTTTCTACTTTGTATTTACTGTAATTATTTTCCCTTCTCATCAGTAGAACTTTATTTATTCCTTCATTTTGGTACTTAAAATGTGTGTGAGCATTTGTTTACCAGTTATCTTATTCACTGCTTTTCGAAAAGTCTACTCGTCAGTTTCCACAATGTCAAGCATGCTAACCGCCTTGATTTGAACGCAAATGAGGGACTCCAGAACAATCGGCCGGGACTTGGCTACGTTCTGTCCCACAACTGAGCACTCAAACGCTTGGTTACTCCCAACTCTAACTGTCCAAATCCCAGCAAAATATCAAAAGAAAGAAATCTTCACTCAAGCGTGCAGTGCACTTTGTGTGCTAGACTTGTGCTGCAAACAAAAATAGAGCCCTACTTACTGTTATGCTCATTAAAGGTCCAACCGGTCACGTGTTATTGCGAAGCCCATCATTTTAAAGCTGTTATATTCTTCAACATGACAAAGTCCAGCTCAGTGGCCTAGTGGTAGAGTGACCGCCCTGAAACTGGATGGTTGTGGGTTCAAACCCTGCCTGGGTCATACCAAAGACTATAAAAATGGGACCCATTTCACCACACCCAGATGTGTGTGTGATGATCATTGGGACTTTAACTTTATTACTGGTATTGTTCGTCGATTGTCTCCATTTGCTCACCTTCCTGCCCTCAATATTCCATTTTTTCTGCTTTTTCTCATTAGTGAGCAGCAGAGTGTTCAGCTTGTCGTGAGAGCCATGTAATTTATCAACACATGGGAAATTACCACCTTTTGTTGTTTAGGAATGAACAGGGGTGGCGGTGTAAAATAGGTTTAAGCATGTAAATGAATCATCATGCCAAGCCTTCTAAATCTTCCTTTCCCTGGATTTCGATTTCCTTTTGTGTTTTGGTGTGTTGCTCTCGCTGTGTTTGCTAATGTTTATTCCTTTTCAAATCTGATCTCTGTGTGCAATGGGACAGTTGAGGACTTGATCGAGAACGCAACAACTTTGACCTTTGCAGTCTCTTCTTTTGCTCTGTCATATTGGACATACAGCACATAAATATTTCTATAATTATAAATACAAAGGGGGATTATTATTTTTTTTCTTCTTTGAGGATTCGTTGGAATTGATCACAGCCTCAGCAAAAAGTCAAAACCAGAATTAAACATGGTTCATTTATATTTATTTCACTCTGTGTCCCTGCCTCAAGGGGGTATTTACAATTCAATGTAAAATTAAAATGTGCCTGAACAATATGTGTGCTATATGCTGCAAGAGATGCTGAAATGGAGAAACAGCAGTTACATTAGCAGGACACTAAAATAGTCTCTTTTCAGAGGCATCATCGTCTTTTTTTTTTTTTTCTATTGTTGCAGTTTTATATTTGTAAAATGTCCCTTTGACTTTGAACACCCTGGTAAAAAAGTATCAAGCAAATAATATGGTGCCTATTTTAGTCTCCATTTGAATCAGGATGTGCTAGAAACATTGAGACCATATTGTGACCAAGATTTATGACCCATAAAAAACAACTTGGCTATTTATAGATATCCCGGCTGCATAATACTTTTCAGTGTAAAAATGTCAGGATACAAAATGATATAACTCATCAGTACAGAAAAATATTTTAAAATGTGTAAGTTGAACATGAAGTAAACGAATATTTTTAATAATGCAGTTCATTAATATATTTTATTCTAAGCACAAACCGCTTCTTCTATTCTGAACATCATAATCTGCCCGGGGCTGCGGGGCCACCCAATGTCTGTGATGAGTAGCGCGGAGCTGGGACCATCAGGGACGAGAACGTTGGAACAATATGTTACCCGTCTGCTTCTCAACACTTCGTCTTGTCTTTGTCTCTATCTCTAACCCCCCCACACACACTCACTTCCAATAGCCCCACTGAACGATCTTTATCAGAAGAGACAGATTGAAGCTGCAAAGTGAAGTCCTATTTAATCTTCTCAAGCCTTTGACACGAAGTGTGGATGGGTGGGCATGGGTGTGACAGAGAGGAGCGGAGTCTCTCTCTGCATAATAAAATGATACATTTGTCATTTTTTTGCTGGAATAAAACCGATACAAACGTTTTGATTGTATACTTTCTATCCATTATACGAATATAATATATACTGTACATACATACTATGAGGTAGCTGACACACAAACAGCCGAGGCAGTGCAAACCCTAGTAGTGCAACAGCTTTTGAGCCAATTATTAGCTTGGAAATACAAATCCCATCTGGTCTTATTGATGTTGTGGGCCCTTGCAAGATTTCAGCGTAATAGTAAATGCATGAGCTGGAGGGTGACCAGGCAATCTACTGCACAGTAGTCAACCGCTCAAATATACTGTATGCTGGGATTACCACAAAAACAACAACCACACAGTAATTAGAAAAAAACTATTACAGTGGACCATGTACTCCACTAATGTGGTTTTACTCTCACACACTTGCCACACTGAGTTCAATTCACTAGAGACTCTAAATTACTTGAGTGTGAACTTGAGTTGTTGCCTCTCTCCATTAGGTATTTCCCTCTCTTTGCTTTGGAGGAGGGATTTGCATTTCAATTTAACCATTGCTGGTCAAGGTAGGTAATATCATTGTTAATACGTATCTCATTTGCAGGTTTTAAAATAAGCTCTGTAGGATAAGGCTGTGTTGTCCAGCATTTCCATTTGCTGTTTTTACTACTTGAATGCAAAAGGAAATTCAGCAAAATCATTCCCTTGCAAACAAAGTAACCTGAGGTCCAATTCAAGGGTGTCTAGAAAAGATTTAAGTTTGGGAGGTTCTTTTTGTTACAATTCAAAATGTGTTTTCAAATTTTTGTTTAACAAAGAAGGAATCAGTACAGTTTACAGATCTTTGCTTCAACGTTACAAGCAGATGTAATGCTAAAGGGAAATAGAATTTGCCCTTGTCTTTAGATGAGGGGATGAAGAATGAAAATATATTGCTGCTGCCAGTGGGGACTGGCTAGTGGGGGGGATTAAAATGACTCCAGGTAAACAGTGTGCTTCTAACTGTGACTGCATTTTTCTGTGTGCTGGTTGAGGGGTGTGGGCGTGTGCTCATGCCACAAGAGTCCCAGCCAACCCCCTCACTCATTCAGTTACCTTGCCTCTCCAGATTAAAAATAAATGCAAGTAATTAGTATTTTGGGTACCAGCACAATTATTTCACACTAAGCACACACATTCAAATGTCAATCTATCCAGTTTAGTAAAATATTAAATCAGGATGGAGGATTAATTGGGGCAGAACTAAAAATACAGGCGTAAGAAAATGTGATCAAGACAGTATATTTTCTGTGTTCTTTGTTCCTTGTTAATCGCATTTTGCTGTGGCGTGTTCATTTGAGTGGAAGACTAGCAGAGCGCAAAAAAAAAAGGTAGCGCTGCAGCAGTAACGCTTTCTGCGTGGGTGGCACACAAGAGAGCTGCAACATGGCACCAGTCACGCTCTGGCGACGGGGATATCTGATAATAGGCAATCAGATGTAGTTAGCCTTTTGAGCCCAAACAGCCTCTTTGCCATCTTAATACTCACTTCAGAGACACATTACACTGAGTGTGCAACTTTGAATAGAAATACATTCAAAAAGCAAGTTATCTTATCTGCACACTTGGAAGTCAAAATCTTAAGAACACTTCACATACTGATGTGATTTTACGTTTCTAAACATTCTCAATGTTCATCATGGTAATCCACAGAAATCCATAAATAACTTCAAAAATCAATGTTCACATCCCGCTAAATTCTTTCTCCACCTAAATCCATTTTATTTACTGCTTGTCCTCCATTGTTACTCATGGTGCAAGGAATTAAAGATTAAATTGGTTATTTGGGCTCAGTCTAGGTAGTCAGAAATCCTTTGACACATAATTATCCAGATAAGAAGGACCACTGACAGATTTTCCAACACAAAGCAAATGTGTGAGTGTTACTTTTGATTTGGTTCAAGACCAAATAGAATGAAGGGATGCAACAGTCTGTATTGTGAGATGGTCAAAGCTTCTGTGTTGTTAGTAGAAACATGTAGTAGTAGCAGATTATCTTTTATAACTGAAAATGAAAGGAGAAAAAGGGCCATTCAATTTAGACTTTTTCAAACCCTGCAGGAACGTTGGCATAATTCAGAGAGCAGTGTGTAACAAGGCCAAATGGACTCCGCATCGTGAATCTACATAAAATATGCTCAATGATAGCTGGCATTTATCATTATACTACACATTCATTTTTTGGGGGGCATGACACAAATATCTAAAATGTGCTTAAAAAAAAATTCTGTGTCTGTTCTCTATTCTAGTTCTTGCAGCAACAATCTTCATTTTGATTCAGGAAATGTCACCTATGGAGGTTTAATTAAACACTATCTCTTTCCTTTAGGGCCCACCCAAGACGATTTCAAAAGCACATGAATAACTGGTTAAGATAGTAGGATCTTTTTAATTCAGTTATTTTCTTCAAAGGGGGAGAAATCGATTTAGTGTCCGTCCATGGGTCACAGGAAGCCCATCTAAACCGGCTTCTAGTAAAACTGAATTGTCGATCACAGACACCTGCTAAATTTTAGTTCACCATTAAATGTGCTTGTGAGTGAATGTATGCCCCGATAGAGTTTCCAATCAGGAAATTGGTTAAAACCCAATAGGAATTGAGGTTTGAGAAGAAAGCTTAAACCAATGCAACAAGTCTACTGCCAATACATAAATGATCAATGCTTCCATGACAATGAGAGTGTGACGCACAGACCTTGAATAATCCTTATTTTTCCAGTTTGGTGTCACGTTACCCCTCCTTTTTCCTGCTCTCATCTCTTATTCTATTTATGGCTTTTCTTGGCCTGATTAATGAGTAGAGCCCCAAATGAGCCTATTAAAAATATGTAATAGCAGTCGGACTGTAAATAGCTTGCAGTGTCCAGACCTACTTCTCAAGGTAGCCCTGACCTATTAGGTAAGTATTCTGACATATTGTCTCTTGTCAGGTTGCCGTTTCTGTAACTTGCCCCTCTTTCCTTCTCTTTGCCTTGCTCATCTTTCCACTACGCTGAAACATCAGTGCGAGCAATGGGCAGTGGTGGAAAAAATAAAATAAGAAAAACAATTCAGATTTTCCTGTTATTGTTGATGGAGACAAGACTTTTTTACAGGCCATTTATCGAAGTTAAATTTAGAGTCCCAGCTAGTCATCGGTGTGGATTTTGATCATTACTCACAGAATCAAGGATTTATGTACTGAATGTCCCGTTTAACATATTCTGATTGGTTAATGTTATGCAGTCTTTTTTAGAACCAAATATGAAATAGAATTACAATTATTCAGCCATTTATTATTTATCTTCTCTTCTTGCAATGCTGAACATTGGCCTCTAAACATGTTTCTTTTTTAAAAAAGTAATCTGTACTGTTGTTGGCTTTTTTTTTTCTTCTTCTCCAGCTCGCAGCCAAGAGGAGCAGTCAGGAACCGGTTTTAATGTTTCTCTACACAAGCTGACACTTGCTCTTCCTCTGGCTGTGCAAACTCCATGGGAGACGATAAACAGAGCAAAAAGCTTGTAGCAAAGAAAACAGAGTCAAAACAATAGGATGAAATAACGTCTTTGACTTTTAATATATGGTGCATATAATGGGAAAAACACATTGCACTCTGGCAGAAAAGGAAACATATGAGGTGGAAGTCTGGAAAGAGGCAAAGCAGCAAAAGCTTGAGATTGCATGAAAATAAACAAATAAAAAAAGAATGTGATACGTTGTTTTGCATTGAAGTATAATCTCACTTTTGAGATGGTCTGATCCGGGAAATTTGAGTTTTGGACAAAGTGGCACTTTGACAGTAGCCTGGGGTGAGCCACACTTTGTCATAGTTTTTTTTCCCAGGTCGAACAAAGGCAGACCTGAAGACCTGTCATATAGTCTCGTGGCACCCAATGAAAGTCAGACAAAGAATGCAGTGGCCAAAAAAAAAGCAAAGAGGAGACAAAATTGAGCAAAAGTGGACAGGGAAACTGTCTTGTAGCATTCATCTGCTCACTTCTCATCTTTGTAAGGCAATTCTACACAAGTCTGTTCAATGGAGCAAACTTGGATACGGTTAGCCCATTCGGCACATTTTGCACTTGATTATATGTGGAGATGTTACATAACATTTCAGTCTATCTTTACAGACATACAATGCCCATGAACATCACTCTGCTGTAACATGATGTACTGTCATTGTTCCTATTTTCGTTCTTTTATACCATTCAGTGACTGACAATATCTTTTGTAATATCGCTTTTAAAATTCTGCAGTATAGTAGTAACCTACTTTAACAGCAGCTTCTCAAGTATGCCAAAATCATGTCCCTCTCGTATCTAAGTAAGTAAGCATGTTGCGGCAAAGCATTACAAAGTAAAAAGGATGTGAAGGTATGTTTTATTCAGACAGGCATGAAAGGACGCACAGGAAACAAAACAAAACCACTGCAATAATAATTGACTGGATAACTAAATACAACACACACTCTTGTTAGAGAAGAACAATTGGATGGGCCAGGAATCGACTGGCTGAAATAGAAGAGGCAGTGTAGCCTTAGGAACAAACAGACATGCCTACTGACAGAAAGTTAGCAAAGAGACGCAAATGAATGGACAGAGTTACTTAAACGTGTTTGTTTGCTCTCTTCTGCCTCATGAATGTTTATGCAGGCATCTGCGACTTAAACCCAGAATCTCAGTACATTTTTGTATTCTTATTATATAACGCGCATTGAATTAGCGGGACACTCATTTGCATACAGTCATTCAACCTGAGAGTGACATATTTGGATAGATGTAAGTGATTGCGCATATGAAGTGTGATTCAGTGCATACCTCTGTTGCTTGCTTGCCAATAATTCCTTACATATTATAGGCAGCAGCCTTTGCGTTCAAGCTGTAGTCATTTGGTTAGATCAGGCTCACCAAAGTGAGCCAATTAACGCTTGACATTTCAACACAGTAGATGGCTGACTGGATTATACTTGTATGCGTTTCCATTTAGCTAAAGTGTTACAATTATTATAATATCCGTGTGTCTCTGAACTTAGTAATTGATGGCATGTCTTTATTCTCAAGACTTTAAATGTAACACATGGCAGAGGAGCTCTGATTATATTTAAGATACGAATCGTAGGCCCGACCCGATTTCACAGAAAAAAAAAAAACCCTCTTGTTTCGATCAGTCTCCACAATTTTGCACCATATTTGTTAAGACCTCTCGCAGAAAAAAGGAATGCGATATTAAAGCAACACTGGGGATTCTGGTCTGTCCTTGAGAAGAGGAGAAAAGGTTGAATTTTATATCGCGCACCGGCTCACGAGGGCTGCTGGCAACGCAGTATTTGACAATTACGCATTGCTAACTGGAGGACATGCTTGATTTGTTGAATTACTCGAGTTAAAAATAATTTAGATTTGACATAGCCCGACCGCATGTGTCCTAGTTACTGCATATTTTCTTTTCTTTCCTGTCATTTTAAGTTTTAATTGAAAATATGGAATTGGCCGACTTTCTAATTGTAGCAATTCAATTACCATCGGCGGCGTGCTGGTGTGCGTATGTGTCCTCGCCAAGACCTTTCATATAATCAGTAGGTTTACACTGAAATGAGCCTCATTTATCCATTTAATTCTGTATTAGTTACTTGAACCATGCATAAACTGGATTAAACGTGAAACCCAAGTCAAAAATTCATGGCTGGTGGAAATGAGGGCGAGGGGGAGTCTCATATAACTAACGTGTACAGATCATCAAACAAGTACATTGAATCATGGATTGCTCTAGAAGTGCCAAGTATGTGTGTGACATTTTCCCAGGTGTACGTTCCGATCGCATCGAAGGTCTTCAGAAGAAGTTGCCTTATAATCAGACACATTCTCGCCCACGTCAAGTTCATGCTCAAACAAAGGAAACATCATCTCAGTGATTGCAAGGTTTTTAAGACATTTTCACATAGTTTAGTGAGAAAGAAAGAGAGCAAACGTAACTAAGAGAAATTATTTAGAATCACTCAAGCAATGTTATGATTAGGCTAGCTCACATTATCTTATTTTAGCTCAGTTTATTTTATCTTATCTTTGCTTTGTTTGGATTAAGATAGTTTAGGGTAGAGCCTTAGCATTACTAATGACTCTCCAGTTTCCTTGGCCTACAAAATCTCCACCGCTTTGGCCTACGCTTCGATACCCGTCTGGAATCTATTCCAGAGAGAGGTCAATTAAGGTCAGACTTTTCTGAATTGAGTCTGTAACTTTATCATCGAGAAGACTGACAAAAGTGGCGACATGTCATATAGTTACACATATATACTAGATGTTGACGCTCTAGTTTTGACCCCTGCTGAGGGATTCAACACTCATCACACGGGGTTCAATGCTTCACTGACAACTCTCCACAGTTGAAAGAGGAGACGAAATGCTACACTGACCTTCACCACCTCTCAACTTTGATCAATACATCATCATCCGCAAGCTAAGAGCACATCCATTTCTGCTGTTTTCACATCAACAAAATAACACATTTGCAACAACAACAAAACCTGCTGCATTAACTTGTTTTGGACAATCTCCAAATGCTTCTTCTTATTGCCATTCTTCCATAAAAGCTACTAGATTTGCGGAGTGCACAACTAATAACTTCCTTGAATCTGCAGCGGAACTCAAGTTATAATGAGCATCTTGGATCCTGTCCTCGTTCTAGGTGCCAGTTTTTGTACATGGCTTTTTTTTTGGGTACACTTGTAGCATTGCCATGCGAATCACAGATGAAAACCTATTCTGTCATTCTCCTTCTCTTTTACCTTGACTTGTCGTGGCCTGCTATTTCCATTTGACAATTCTACACAAGCGAGTGACCAGGCTGCAGTCACTTTGAAGGTTTGAGGCAGATAAGAGCAGAGAGACTGAAAGTGCAGGAAAAAGATTGGATAGTGATAGAGCGGCATTGAAACAAACAGATAAGAGGCAAGTGGCAAAATAAATGAGAAAGTTGAAGAGTTGCATTAGAGAAGATGAAAAGTGATTCCGCAGTTCAGAGGTTGTTGTGGCCTCTATGGCAGGGAGAAAACTGATTTGTGTTGGTAATAGTGTGAGTGCGCGTGCACGTGCTATTTGAGAATGCAGATGTTTGTGTGTAGCGATCCATATTTATGTGCTACTTGGTTTCTCTATTTGTGCTCACATTTTTAGATGCAGCACTAATTAGGTCTGTGGTGACTTTAAAATGTTTAATCTGGGTAAAAGTTTTCTATCTTTTTAAAAGTAAAAAGGCACCAATTCACAATTAGACTAAAATGATTCATGGGGATTCATCAGCCTAATTTATTCTTAGGAAATGTCGAGTGGTAGTCATTGCCTACTGTGTCAAAGCCACTTTGTAAGGCAAAATAGCAATTTATACTAACTATTGTCTAAAGGAGAGATTGGCAATTTAAATGCTGGAAGTGGCCACAATATTTCATCAGTGCAACTGAGGGTTCACATTGGAACACACACTTTGTGACCCAAACAAAAATTGAAATATGGCCAATATACATGCTTAATATAATTTTCTCCATTTTTTTGGGTGAATCACAGCAAGCCCTCTATTGTTAATCTCCGCCCAAACATCGAACAACCTAATTACTGTGGACACAAAACATGCCTTATCACTTGTTCTGCATTATCTCAGGTGGCCAGATTAACATTTTGTACAGAATTTGTGCACTGCATTTTTGCTAATCCCTTTTATTAAACTCATGTCTGCTTGTAAAGCAAAGCTGTTATGTATATAGCTAATGATGGGTCAGACCATAATGGCTTAAAAGTGCAATCGTGAATAATTATACTTTGACATTGAGGTCTAGTAAAAGTTTGATGTGGCAGAATGTTGGATGGTGTTCTGGGTAATGTAAACCTCCATTCTAACCTTGTAAAACTATTTTTCTCCCTTCCCAATCATGAAGAAAAATCACAAAACCATTGCAATTGCTTAAAAATGTAGATGAATTCATGAGAGGTAACAGTTCAAATTTAAATTTTGATTTAATTCCTTGCAAGCAATGGTGGGCCTCCAATTAAATTGAAAACCTCACTCCCAAATTGCCCCTGGAACCTTACCGCTGTGGCTGTTTTGACTGCCAGGCTAAAAGCCTGCATGTCATTTCTGTTATGTCCTTTGTTGATTTGGTTTTGATTTCAACTTTGACTTGTTTTCCTTGTTCCTGTTGGTTAATGTCATGTTTTACGTGTGTTCCTTTTCTTTTAATGTCTGTCGTATTAGATTTTTTATTTTTTTATCCTGTCTTGTTTGCCCCGCCCCTTTGTGTCTTCCAATCACCTCGCTCGGCCACCTATGTCTTGTCCAGGATGTCTATTTCCTGCTTCTTGGTCAGTCGTTGTTGGGTCATTGTGCTCTGTGTTGGGCGGTGTGCTGTTGATGGCATGTTTTTTCTAGTGTTTATTTTGATCCTGAAGTCCTGTTTATTTAGTTTTTCACGTCCATTTATGCCTTGTTTTTAAATGAGCCCTATCCCCGCTTCCTTGCTTCCCTACACTTGGGTCCTCTTTCCAAGCGTATCCTGACAGCGTCTAACACCTAGCGCCTTCCTTGAGGATTCCAAGGAGTGACGTTTAACTATTCAAACAGCGTGACCAGGTAGACAAACACTGGCCTGTGCACTGGTCTGAAAAGTACTAGTGGAATGTGTCAATTAACCAATATTTCATCTGTCACATTGATATATTGTCTAACTGTATCTTTAGTTAAGCACCAAACATTCAGTCTATGCAAGTTAATGTGCTGTCTGTCTGTTATACAGGCACGTGCACACAGACTTTTAGGGTTGCTGAAGCATCTGAACCTTTGCCACAAATAAGAAAATGCCCTTTATGTTGGAGCCCCTTTTTTTTTTTTTATTATTCAATATTTAACATTTTCTATCGTCAGTTGTCCCTTAAGTGTTTTCCTATCTGATGGGCATCCATAAGAGTTCTTCCCCTCCACTGAACTTTCATGCAATACTGTAGGCCAAACTGCTGCAGCTTGCTGCTGTTATCTGACCGGCAGCAGTTGACAGACAGGTAGATAATGATGGTGTTGGTGTGCCACTGGCATTGGAAGTGTTTAGCAATATCGCAGTGATGAAAATATTAGGCCTAGCCTGGCGTTCCCCAAGCACACACTAAAAAACGTGGGGACAATAGCAGAGTAAGAAGTGAGCAATAAAAACCGAGGGCTACTGAGAAAGCAAATGGGAGTGTGAGTGATTAAAGATGGAAGGACGGCGCAATCCACACAGAAAAAAAATCAAGATTGAGGGAGAAAATGAGCAATGTTCTTTATGTGTCCCCACTGTGACATAGCCGAGTCCCTAGTCTTTTATTTATGTCGACCAGCATTTCAGCTACTGTCTCTCCCCTTGCCTTCTCTTTCGCAGCCTCCGCTGTCTCGTCACTCCACCGTTTGTTTGCCGTGTCTGTCAACGTGCCGTATCTCTCCTTTCTCTGTGCCTCCCACCACGTTATTCCTCCACCACAGACTGCTATCGGATCCATTCTTATCACTCTCTTTCTCTCTCTCGCTCTCTCAAACGGCATCCCTCTACTGGAGCCCGGCAATAGAAGTGGCTAATCTAAGATTATGCTGATATCAAGACAAAGCAGATTGACGCTGAGCTCCTTCATGCACATGAACACACAACATGAAATGTTCCAAAATGAGTATTTCACAGTGGGCATTGAGTCTGCGTGGCCACCGTGGCACCTGTTTCATAAGACTGAATTTTGTTGGTGACAGTGTGCTGTCGCAAACCTGCATTCCAGCGGTGGTTACTATTCAATAGAGTTGAATTGAATGGAGAGAAAGAAAGCCTGCAAGCAAATAAACGCAAATCGGAATCTAGCCACTTTACAGTATGCCTGTTGTCAAGCAAAATTGGCCAGAGCTCCATTACCACACTTGCTGGCTTGAATTATTGCCCTTGGAGAAAATGTTCAATATGTGCAAAATGAAGAGCAGATTGGTTGCGCACGCTCTAACGGTCTCTCTCCTCCTCTGAACAATGTAGTGGAGATATTCTCATAATCAAACAGTTTGACTAATCTGAAAATCTGCTTACCATGCAACATGGTATCAGTTCCCCAGAGTCTGGACATTTTAATATCTCATATTTATGATGAACAACCTTACAGGTGACATCAGAGCATCTTACAGCAAAACACGTTTTTGCTCACAAATCTAACAGGAGAATTAATGTAATTCTTATACGTGAGTGTTGCTGATCAACAATCGTTTTTTCGTTGAGCTGCTGTCCTGTTTTATTCATGGGAAAAAAGAAAAAAAAACAACCGTTTGTATTTGCCTCTAAATGTATACTGTATAATGTGCCGCCACTAACGTCATAATTATCATGGCTAACAACCACTTGAATATCGCTAATGAATATCTGCTTTCACAATTTGATTTAATTTTAATTTGCTTCTTTTTAGTACTTCAATATAATTATTGCTTTGTGTCTCACCACATCCTCACCCTGGACACAAAGCATTACAGTATGCATATGTGCATGTTTTAAAGAAGTCTGTACATTTTTCATCATTATGAATTAGCAAAGTAAATTAGAACAAGTATCCCAAGGTTCCAGACCACTGAACTCCATTCATGATGAGATTCACAACTATATGAGTGAGGTATACGTTTCCAAGGTTGAATTCTCTCAACTAAAGGCCCTTGCTAATTCTCCCTTTTTACTTCCAATATTTTTGACAAAATAGACAATGCATTTTTTAATCTATTTGAAGTATTTCAACATGGATTTAGGGCACATCGCCGCAATTAAGTGCTATACAAGTAAACGGAACTTATTATGAAGCATTGTTGGCCTCAGGCATTTCTGGCGTTGCTCGTCATAGTCCGAGGAATGTTCAGGGAGATTGTGTAGATGCTCAGACACATGAAAAATTAGAGGGGAAAAAGCATCTAACCCCACACAGGACTTGACACAGTTTCTGACCTGGAACGTTGTTGCTGTGAGGCAATAAGGTTAATCGTGCTACTGCTAAACTGAATTCATTGGCAACACTTAAGGTTATTTCATCTTTGTTTCAAATATAATTTGCATAATATAAGAACCAATTTCTATACCGCTTGCCCAAATTTGGTTGGTGAGCTGAATAGTATGAACCGAATTGACTGGTGAGCTCCAGCATGGAAATGATGGAACACTGTTGTGACATGCGTGTTGCTCAAGATTATCAAATGGGTATTCTCTGGAGAGCTTGTCCCAAATGGTGTTCCATTAGACCTACCAGTGTCCTGTGGAAGTGGAAAAACAGACATAAAATGTAAGTCCTTGGAATGCTTTCAAGAGAGTCCATCTGTGTCATACCGGATCATACCAAAGACTATAAAAATGGGACCCATTGCCTCCCTGCTTGGCACTCAGCCTTAAGGGTTGGGATTGGGGGGTTAGATCACCAAATGATTCCCAAGCGCGGCACCGCTGCTGCTCACTGCTCCCCTCTCCCCCAGGGGATGGATCAAATTCACACGGGGATGGGTTAAATGCAGTGGACAAATTTCCCCACACCCAGATATGTGTGTGACGATCATTGGGACTTTTAACTTTATCTTAAATGCTTGCGTCTTTATACGTCTCTGTGGCCTTCTCTTCCCCCTCGGCTCCTTTAATAAAAACTCACACTCTAAACTTAACCTCCCAGACCTCCAATCCACAGTCCTTTTTGTCTCCCTGACTATTCCTGCCTTCACTCGACCTCCCTCTCTTCCTCCCTTGACTCTGGGTTTTTAAGTGATTCCCTCCTCCTGGGTCTCTCAATGTCATTATTCGAGTCCTGGATTCAGAATGTCATTAACGTCATTGGTTTAGTCAGAATTTATTTCAATTAGGCCCAGTCACACTGGGACTCCCAATCCCCCTTTCTGCTCCTCTCACTTTCTTTAGTTTGTCCTTGCCTTTCTAAAACCTTTATCACCCCAAGAGCGGGTATAGAGGGACAGTAACATCAATGCTGGCCCGAGATTGTCCCCTGTGCTGAAGTACTCCGCACCCACTCAATACCACTTCTATGCAATCTGTTTCTTTCAAAGCTGACATAATAGAGATTAATCATAGTATCCATTCTTTATTAACTTCTCGATATGTGATTCACTACTGAGAAGGCTATAGGGTACTGTCAGTCTTGTAGTCCGCTGAAAGATCGAGACTACGTGGTCCACTGAGGCCACAGTTTTAAAAGGAAACTCTTAAACCTGCGTCGAACCTTGAATGAGACAGTTTAGCCTTCCGAAAACGTCCTGTTTGCGTTACATGTTCACATAAAGAAGCATAACTTGATGTCGCAATAGAGGAGAACAAACAATGGGAAGGACAGAACCAACTTGAAAATGTTCCAATGTCTGTTTACTTGGAAGAGGTCCATTGTGATTCATTCTCCATCCAGGCCATCACAGATATGACCTCTTATTTATTTTTTTACCAAATATATTATTAATATTTTAAGGGTTACCTAACAGTTTATGAAATACTATATGTTGTTTCTTACGACTATAATGTGTTATATTGTTTAAGTTGTGTTTCATTCTTGTCACTTTGTTCTAACATCCTTATTTGCTTTCACACTTTGAATAACGTTGACTCAGCACATGTTCAAAACAGAAAAGCAGTAAATACCATAGTAAATAAAAAAAACATTATTTTTACTGCATCTACATTAATTGTTCAATCAAACACAGTCCCAAAGGGAGACTGAGCAATCCCATCTAAATCACTTTAATCTATTGCTTTTTAATTAAATCTTCAGAATCAAAATATGTTGTCCTGTTAGAACATAAATATCACTTGCCTATTGTTTGTGCTTATTTTTGTCTTTTACATCTCGATGCTTATGCAACTTAATTTTAAAGAAGTCTAATCATTCTTACCAAATGGTGAAGCCTTGATTAAAGAATATACATTTGAAGGGAGGGTCTCTTGGTTTTCGTCTAGTGCAAGCAAGCAAGAGCAAGCGAAACTTGTACCATCAATACTGCCAATTAGCAACAAAGTTGCTATATTTATGGATATCATCACAACACCCAGCCCACCACCTAGGGGAGTTCTCTCCTTAATATAAAGACATGAAATAAATATTGAACACAATTGAGGGCAGCATGTTGGTGTGCCCCTTGACAACCATTCCGGTTTCTCACATGGACCCTTTGGAAAATTAACTGCCTACTTCTGGTCCAGGCCCAAGACATTTTAATGTTATCCTGAGTCAGCCCGGTTGATAAGCTTAATCAAAGAGGAAGGTGATAAGTCTGCTCTGAAATGGGGAGTGAGTGTTTGCCTCACATAATGATTCTGGCAAATGGTTCCAGAGGAGAGGAGACTGATAAGTGAAGGTCTTGCATCCTATTGGTCTTGTAAAGATTCTGGGACCCACAAGAAAAATGTACATTTGGGAGCACAATGCTCTGGTAAGTTGATAATGGACAACACTCTCTTCGGGACTTGACCGTTTCTAGGTGAGGTGAAAGACGGATTCAAAACGGTAAATTTTACAGTGAGCCAATGCAGTGAACGTCACATTGGAGAAATATGATCTCGATATATTCACTACTTGGGCCATTTTGGACCAGCAAGTGATTTTTTTAGAAGCTTAATTCAGCAGCCCTCTGAGTGAACCAGCCAATAAGTCACAAGAGCCACAATTTTTAGAAAGATTCAATTTTAATGTGAAGCCAGTAGATTTAGTTCAATTCCCAAAAGATTCTACTAGTGTGCATGACTTAAGGGGAAGAACAAAAATATTATAAGGGCCGAATTGAGATGTTTGATGCATCCTGGTCTCACTGTCATTTTGAATGAAGAATTCTGAGGAAAAAATGACAGGTAGCACAAAGAGAACATCCCTCTACAGTATTTACAGGCTGGCTGTCTTTGAATGGGTGCCGACTGAACACGAGGCCCCCCATAGAGATGGTAATTGCTCACAATTAATCATTGGTACGTCCGTATCATGAGACTGTTCAGATTTGGCTTCGGGGGAAATTAGAGTTTGATTGTAAAACAGCGGTGTCACTGAAGTCACGCGTCAAATTAAAGATTAGATAAAGTAGTGTGGGGATTTTTATTGCACAGGATTCATTAGATTTCAGAGTTTGACACAGAAACCCAGACATCCGGGAATACAATTTTTAAGATACTTGGTTGAAGGGGAATTCCATGTAATTTCTTTATTCCCATACCGTCAGTATCTTCCATTTCCTCTTCTTCCACTATTTAATCGAAATCAAATAATTTGACTGCGTCTGAATGAAGATGAAAAACATTTCGGTTGGGGATATCAGATGGTAATCATTAATTTAGTAAGTCCATCATGTAACAGCACTTTGCCTTTTTCAGGTAATGTTTTTACATACATTTATTTATGTATGGCCTAACATTTTTTTCACGTGTTTGCTGAAATTATGACTTCACTAATGCACTAGCGTAAATTGGAGATGGACGAGGCGATGTTTTGACTTCAAATTTGCTTAGATGAGAAACTACCAAGAAACCTTTTGCCATTACTCCGAATTCAATTGCAGCTTGTCAGAGATGGTTTGTAGCTAACAAGCTAACCTTTAGGGACCCCTGTTCCAAAGTTCACCATTTATAACCGGCTGCTGAAGAGGCGCATAATATCAAACACAGGTGGAAGTGATACCTTAGTGATAAGTCACATCTTCCAAAATGTGGCTCCCGTAGAGGTTTCTTGAATAATTAAGCTTTCAATGGTGCCTCGTTCGACTGATTCTTGTGATGTAGCTGCTGAATGTTGAAGTGATGGTTCTTCTATGTTGAGGTCTCTGTACTGTGCACTGTACTAGTCTGCAAATGAATTTGTATTATTGAATAGAAAAGTGGATGACCAGATAATATTGTCGTCTTAAAGCTAGCCCTAAAGTATAACTCTTCTGCTGGTCTTATAAGTCAGTGTCTCGTCCTTGGCTGAACCATTTTTTTGTTTGTTTGACCTTCTCACATTTTTGTTTGTGACAGGATCGCTCTTTCAATGGGTTGCTTTGGCAAAAGGCAGAGTTTTGAGAAACGACTTTCCTCCTCTGTGAGCACAGTCACATGGGTTCCGTTATTTCTGTGCATAAAAAGTTTTGGAGGCTGGGTTTTCTGATATTGACAAATGATACTGCCATTTTTGCATCAACTATAATTCCAAATATCTGTTGTTGACATCATTACAACTAAAGCAACCTCAATGTTTGTTTTGTTAGCCTGTCTGTGGCATTTTTAATTATATGTTGCGTTAGAATTAGGCTAAATGTTTTTTGTGAGACAAAGTTTTGTGGTCTGGTTGAATACATAACTAAACTGATTTGCTTTATTTCTGTTTTTACAGAAAAAATCCTCTTCATAATAAAGCAATGAACCGCTTTAAGCAAGCATGGTTGTTTCTTTTGATTTAGAACTTTATATATCTGTACAATTGCTGCCTTATGGTGTGAAGTTAAGAAGTGGAATGTCTGAAGCACACATGTACAGCAAATTATTGCACACAGCACAAGGCAAGAACAAAAGGTTCCAACTTACCATTGTAATGATTGTGAAATCCAGAGCACATGCACAGACACACTCCCAAATTGACTGTTGTGCATTCAGGATTCCTAAAGGCCAAACCAAGACAGCAGATGGAATACAAATACTATCACTATTTCAACACCGGCTCGAGGAAGGAATAAACATTGTGAGTTCTCCACAGAATCTTTGTTATAAAGTTGGTAGAGATCACTCCCACAATACCTTAACAGAGTAGCGACTGACCATGCCAACCTTGTTTGTGTGCCCACCTGTTGTGTTGCTGCTGTGCAACATGCGTATGCGTTCATGCTTGTTCTAAGACTGTATACACACCCACAACAAAGTTGCACTTTGATTTTCACCCGACAGCCGCAGCATGAGTTATGAGTCATTCAAAGCTTTATATTCATTATTGTGGTTGCTATAGCCCTGTTTTGCACCCTGGTCTCGGATTTCTCAACTTTCATTTCATCAAATTCCTTACGCAGGTCTTATATTTGATAAAGTTAGATTGCACAGGTGTTTCAAGTGTTTTGGTCCCTCAGTATGCCCATTTGTAGCAAAGGGAAAGCGTGTTCTGTGAAACTGAATGGGCTGTTTTGTACATTCACTTTCACACTTAAACAGGTGAATATTTTTACTTTGGTTGTGGTGACCGATGTGGTGTGTTCATTTTGCAGGTTTGCAACTCCAAGGTCAGACCTCACAATGTTAAAGCCCATTCCTCAGCTGTTTATGTAACCATACCATCTGTGCGACTTGTCTATTTATTGTTTCAAATCACCTAAGTATTTGTCATGTTGCTGATTCCATTGGGCTGGACAGCAAGTCAGCTGTGTTCACGCCTACCACGGCGCAAACGCCCATTTCTCACTGACAACTCCGCTTCTTTAAATAAGCCCCCTATAAACAGACTTTTAAATTTTGAATATCAGGCAGAAAACACTTAACAAGAAAAATATTAATACCCACTGTAGCAGTTTCATTCCCTTTTTTCTATCATCTTAGCTTCAATGAGCCACTTGAGCTCACACATGGCTTTTGTGATATTTTGGCGCAGCCACTGTCTTTGTCTCCCAGGGCACCATGTTTATTGACACGCTTATGAAATACAATACAATATAATATTAGTGATTAAATATGTCCATGTACCCTTTGCAATGTGCTCATGTATGGAGTTAAGTGGGGATTCGTGGTAAACATTTCACCTCACCAAGGAATCCTTGGATCAAAAATGATTTTCAAACCTTCTATTGCATAGGTTCTGTTGAGATGAAATGTATTTAAAATAGAATACATGCTGTAAGTTGACACATTTAATATTTATGTTTGTTGAAATCGCACATAATGATGTGAAATGTCAATTTTTTCCTTCGCAGCATTTATTGCTTCATGACGCTAATGAGCAGAATGTTAAATTTGAGGTCAATGAGTCAAAACTACTGTTGATAAGCATTAACTGATGCACCGGTGACTTTTTTTTTCTCAACAGCCCTTGAAACACTTGGCTGTGGTCACTCCAGAAGGTGAAATGTGACTCCAAATGTCAAATGTTAATCACAGACTCGCCAAATCACTCTTTGCGATCACATCCATTGCTCTCGGCAGAGGTGAGGGAAAGTGCAGCTTGACCGTTAGATTTATCACCCTAGTAGGATTGCAACATGGGGGAAACATTAATTTCATTACTAATATATTCTCATCATTCGTTCAGTTCCTTCTGTGTTTCCTTGAGCTACGCATTGTTAGTTTGCTGTTGCTTCATTACTGTCATGATGGCAATGCATTTGCGTGACATAGCACACCTCACTAAATGTTTTCCAAACTTTCATTTGTTTTTAATAGCTTTCTTATTAAAAGCTTTGTGGTTTTAGTTTTGTTTACTAACATCTTGCCTGCATTATGATTCCCTTCTTGGTAGGATTGAAGCTCATTTACTTGTAATTATTTTGCAGTCAGTAAGCTGTCAATTTATTTGAGATCCAATATCTCATGTTGAAAATTGCCTGTATGAATTGTCATTTTTAATGGGCTGCTGAGGTCCAGATTAAAAATGGGCGTAATGTAGTTCTGAACTCATTACACACACACATGCACACACACACACACGCGCGTACACACAAATACATACATACATATATGTGTATATATATATATGTGTATATATATATGTGTGTATATATATATATGTGTATATATATATGTGTGTATATATATATGTGTGTATATATATATATATATATATATATATATATATATATATATATATATATATATATATATATATATATATATATATATATATATATATATATATATATATATATATATATATATATATTAAACCCCTTGTTGAGGAGCACCATCATCGGCCAAATTCTATACACTTGCTACACACAGTCTTCTTAAAGTATGTCTCTGTTACGGCAGGCTATCTAATTTGCATAAAATTAGATCTACATTCTATGGGGTATTTTATGTGAAACCAAGAACCAGATGGCTCCTGAATTGTCTGGCCTTTCCACTAAGGGTTTCATTAATTGATGGGAACTGATCTCGCAACCATGCCTCGTGTGATGATCACTTTTCTTTTAAGGAGTAAAACGAGTTTTGGGCTGATTAGCCCACTGTAAGCTGTCTGCCTGAGACAATGACCTCATGTTACTTGGCTCACACTCAGCTTCATACTTCAGTGAAGTAATTGGCCCTGTAAATCTTTTCGGATTTCAACAGTGACAGTCAGCCTCCTTCCGGCTCAGGAAGCAAGGCGGCATCATGAAAACAGCAGCCATGCCTGACTTGTAACTGACTCACCATGTTATATCGAGATCATAAATAAATTGAGAAACACCACGTTATCAAAAGGTCTTAAAAAGTAATAACGTCACTAAATATATCATTTTAAGTCATTCATTTTTTAAACTGTGGATTTTACATGATTTCCCTGAGCTTGACTATTAAACGGACTGGCACTAAAAAAACAAATAGAAGCAACATTTATAAACGTGCCTGCTTGCGCGGGGCAGCAAAGATACAGAAATTTGGTGTAGCCCACCTCTGTGCCGTATTAGACCGCACATTGTGCCATACTTGCACAAGGCACCAAAATAGAGCCCGAAATATTGATTCATTGAGTTACAGAAATGTAACATTGTTTATTTTGGAGTACATTTTGGTTTGTAGACATATATGTATTTGTTGTTCTTGCCTTCCTTGTCTTTCCGTATACAAATAACACATTTATTTATTAATTTTTTTTTTTGCAATAGAATATACTGTACTGTTCCCCAACAATAATTTTGGTCATCACTCCTTTGCTGTGACCATTAGAAGGTTAAACTTTTAACATACAGGCAGGACGCTCCATCAAAAATTATATGTAGCATTCCAACAGTCTCTGTGCAGCTCGTAATTACGTAACCGTGCACGTCCCCAGTAGTTTATGATCTTATTACAATGTATGCTGACCGACTACGAATGAAAAAAAGGGTTTACAGTGTCTACTTAGTTTCATTTTTTTGTTAGATAATTTCAGATCAATTAACGTTAGGTGGTAAATTTAAATGATAATTATACCAGATTGAATGCGACCTACGAGCACAACATCATTTTTAACTAATAGTTTCACAATGTATATTCAGCAAATAGCGCTCAAAGATGAAGCAGAGAAGGAAATGTTCATATGCAGTATGTTGGCACTTTGAAAATAAAGGCTAGAGAGACGGTTTACATGGTGATAGGGCGAAGCTGAGTGAACATTCATCCATTCATCCGTTCATCCGTTCATTCGTTCATCCATTCATCCATTCATTCATTCATACAATCCATCCATCCATCCATTTTCCATAGAGTTTGTTCTCACGTGCTGGAGCCCAACAATATATTAAGAACACTTAATCACTTGCCTGGCGTTAAAGTGTTGAGAAGTGTTATATTTCAGGACCTCCTCATAAATGCCTCTCGCTATAGCTGTGCTTTCAATGTATTTACATCTATATTCAAATTAGGATAATAAAATGTTAATATCTGTACAGGTTTGATGGCTACAGTAATGAGATACTTTTTGGATGGGAGGAGGTTAGCGCCAGCAAGAAAACATTGCCTGTGCCAAAGAAAAGCAACGACACATTTATTTTGTTCGTTTGTATTTGCAAATGAATATTCTAATGTTGAAGCGCACTAATGATGCACCAGTGATGAACCGCGACCAGCGGTGGTGTACATCACACATATTGCATTGCTTCAACCACTCGGAACCTCAACTGACCAAATACTATAAATTGTATTGAGAATTAAGCTTTCAAATAGTTTCACAGTAAAGTCATTGCAACGCGCCAAAGTGTATTTTAAAACCTTACAAAATAATTGCCTTTATGACTGTGCCGACATTTGCCATTCAATACGTAAGCACATGTACTATTTCCCGTCCTGCTCTCTCCCGTCACCGTCGTCTCTTACGCCACTCATCAATATCCAAACCGTCACAAACTACGCCTCCTCTCGGCTTTCCTCCCTGTCTCATTTGGTAAGATCTTGAAATCTTCACCTCCATCTTTCCTCTTCTGTTAGCCACTAAGAGAAACTTTCAGTGGGGACAACAAGCCCGTCTCTTTCCTCCTTATCCATCATACATCTCCTGTCTTGCTTCTTCTAATGTCGCTAATTCTCTCTGTCGTTCTATCTGTAAGGCACTGTAGTGTGTGGGTGGGGTGGAAGGATTATACAGACGGTAATTCATGTACCAGTTCCCATAGCGACTGCACTGTTGCATTGAAGGAGAAGTCAAAATGGCTGACAAGCAAATGCGGTTCTCTAACTTAACAGGGAGGTGGAAAAAAAAGGTTCTTGTGGGCTAGTTCCAATAGATGGATTTTAACAAGGCATGAAGTGCTTTTTATACTTGGTTTGCACTTTCATGATGTGAATTTGCTGGTTCACCTGTAAAATTTTTCGTGTTTTGCTTTATGGCGCATCACAGGAACATGAAAAGATACAGGCACAGCTTCAAAGCACAGACGCTAAATTGATACTTAGGCAAGGCTCTTCATCAAAAGACTCACTGTGTTAAGGGGGCATCTTGGAATTTTTTTCCAATTCATATTGATTTTTACATTTAATTTTCAGTCTTTATAGCTTATTAACTGAACTGCTACAATTGCAGTAAGCCCCGCAGCATTGGCTAGTGAGCAGTTGATAATAGGCCTTTATTATTGTAATCCAATAATGTGATGTTTGAATACTACACAGGAAAAAGTCCATAATAGGCCCAAGTAAATCCAGATCTATTCATATAATAAACATGCTCCACATAGTCATACAAAATTAAAGCACACACAAAGACACACACACACACACACACATATACTTTGGTCAGTGGTACAAAACGGCAGTAATTAGCACGCTCTTCTGTTTAGGAAAAAAAAAAGAAAACTGGCATGAAAATACTGGATTTGGTCACTTACACCAGTCAGAAAGTTTAGATTTCAATGACAGATCTCTCAATCAGTCACTTACTGACAAAAAAAATACACAAAATTTATAATCATATAGTTGACTCTTACGATTGGAATGGAGCGGTTGCAATTATTGATACATCCATCCATGTTATTTTCAGCTTATCCTGTTTGGGGTCACAGGGGAGGAGCGTAGATCACTTCAGGTAAAAAGGCAGAGTACGCCTTAAACAGGTTGCCATTTAGAGTCACACTATTACCAAGCTGAAATTGAATCGACAGGACCTGCATTCACGTTTCAAGTGACTGAACCAAATGTGTGTGTGCATATAAACTGAAATTTTATTTCAAGTAAAATATTACACAATATCATAATGAGAATGGAAAAGGCCCCCATAGCCAGGAATGAGTTTTTAGTTTTTTTTGCATTGTTGTATTTCTAAACAGTGAAGCTGTGTTTTCTGTCGGCCTTATTTCTGTTTGTAAGTTTGATAAAGCCTCTGCTCACAATTGTCAGGAGACCCCTTGCCCTATACCATACAGGATAACAGAAGAGTTGACAGTCACTTGCTTGCAGTGTACAAACAAGAATATATGAGGCAAGTGGTTGTTTGATAAGAAAAAAATAATAATACCTGGGTAGATTCTGTGAACAGTGAGACAAAGAGGCTGTCAATACAACCTATGAGACAATTAAGAATCTGAAGCAGAGCTGAGAAGTGCTCCATTATAGAAAAATGCGCAAGAATGACAAATCTGTTGGAACAATGATGTTTTAGACAACCATATGTCACACACAATCACTTCCTTGCCCTTCAAGTTCATATTTATTTTTGCTTTGGGTTCCTCTCATCTGTCAGTAAATATCTCGTTTGGAACTCTTGTGCAGACCCAAAGGCACTTCATGTCTTAACGTTAACCATTCAGTCACAACAAGGGACTATCTTGAGGAACATTTACTGCAAGGCTTGCCATGCGTGATGTTATTAAAAAAAAATAAAAGTCATAATGAATCCCAATGTGGTTTGTATTTTCACCTTGAAGAGGAGAGTTTCCGAAATTGCCATAGTGCTCATACACGCCATATGTTTTGACATCAAAATGCAAACAGCTGTTTTGCAACCAGTCAACTAAATCAAATTCAATATTAAAGCATTCATAAAATCAACAGCTGGCTAATACAGCAATGTTCAAAATAAATACAGGTTCTTGCAAGTAAGATGGGAAATAAAATCCAAAAAATCAACATCCCCTTGTTGATTAAATACAAATTTTTCATTGAGACTTAAAACATTTATTGCCACGGCATTTGTTTTATTAAGGTAATTTATTCCACAATTTCAAAACGGAAACTAAGAAGGTGGCAGCAGATGAAGGCAAGCCTGGCACAAAGCAGCACTGCAGCAGCCAAACTGACTCGTGACAAAAAGCAAAGGATTACTGTTTCATAACATATTCCCAACATACTGTTTTTGCTTCCTTTTTGTGTGGATTGTAAGTCAGTGAATGATGAATTGCAAGGTCAAACTGCCTTCTGGAGAGGACAGTCATCATTCTGCAAGTTCACTCACAGTGCGAGGTACTGACAGCATTTCTATGGTAACCAGCTAGGGACAACACTTTTTAAAAGACATTTTGATTCATACTGATACCTCTCCTCTTTCTCCACCTTGTTATTTTCTTTCTCTGTGCTTTCCTGGATGGACTGACCATATTTATCCTTTGAGCTGATGTATTATTATACAAGGTTCACTAGTTGTCACTTTCGTCATCCTTCACCCTTATTTACGTCACTCTCCCTTCATGCTCTGTCCGATTCTGCCATGAACGTCAACAGAACATCACTGTCATGCTGTGCTGTGACATATTCAGTCATTAGGAAGGGTGTACGCTCCATTTTCTGTAGTGAAGCATGCTGACAAACATCATGTTCATTTCTGCCATTTCTTTTTAACGCTCCCATCAAACGCTTTGTTGTCTTTGCTTTTCCCTCTTGTCAGATATTGAAAGTTGGGAGTCTCCTCTTGGGGCTGGGAATATGAGGGGGCAATTAAATATTTATGGATCAACATCCATTCCAATGTTTGATGATAGAGAAAACCCTTGACCGGAAACGTGATGTGACTTGTTTGTGCACAACCCGCAGCAGGGGATTGTTCAGAGCTTGTCATCTGCCTGTGTGTGTTTGTGTGTGTGCGTGTGCATGTGCATGTGTGTGGTATGCAAGGGTACGTGTGTGTTGAAGCGTTATTCTGATGGACATATTTTTAGCTAGTGGGATTTTCTTACACAGTATTGTATTGACGTACAGAGGGAAAGATCACATATCTTTTGTGTCAGTGAAATAAGATACACAATAAGAAAAAGACAGAATGATGTTGTGTATCTTTTTTTCTCTACCGTTTTGAAATATTTTTACTTCTTATGTTTTAAAATGCTTTTAATTATGTAAACGCATTGTGTTGTGTGTATGAAATACACTGTAGTCTATATCTGTTGAAGCGTTATTCTGATAGACATATTTTTAGCTAGTGGGATTTTCTTACACAGTATTGTATTGACGTACAGAGGGAAAGATCACATATCTTTTGTGTCAGTGAAATAAAATACACAATAAGAAAAAGACAGAATGATGTTGTGTATCTTTTTTTCTCTACCGTTTTGAAATATTTTTACTTCTTATGTTTTAAAATGCTTTTAATTATGTAAACGCATTGTGTTGTGTGTATGAAATACACTGTAGTCTATAGATAAAAGCTACGCTACCTAAATTTATATTTTTATCTTTCTGTGAAACTCCTCCCCAAACCTGTGACTCATCAAACTACTCCGCCAGAGATAACCCAGCTACACATATAGCACACATGCCAAATCTGAACCGTTCCAGAGGCAGGTGTAGCCGAAAGGCACACAGATGGCTGGCATTTATTTGCAACCATCCAGTGTTCCTTTGGGACCATATTAGCCGCAACTATTAGAGGTTGGGGAATGCAATTACTCGTCTGATGTTGTCTTCAGCGCTAACTAATGGGCTCCTCTTTTTACTCCAAGGACTCAGAGCCTGACCTCAACTTCCTGAATACTGAACATCATTCCAACATACCCCAATGAGGCTGAGAGTGTTTTATATTGTTTGTTTTAGTTTCAGCCAAGCATGACAGCAGTTGGTCCCACTGTTTACCGAAACGGGCAAGTTGAGCGCCACCACACTTATCCTGCAAATATGCAGCCTGGCTATCTTATCATGATTGAGAAGGGCTCCAAATTTCAGTGTGGAAATGCAAACACAAGGATTTGTGCTACAATCAAGGTAGACGTATTAACTAAGTACCACAAAGCGAGATACGCAGACGAACCTCCAAAATCTTTTTTTTTTTTTTTTCTTCAGACTACAATTTGGAAACTAAACATGTCATTTTTCAAATTGCAATGTGGATATTTAAGGAAAATAGTGATCTAGTTTTATCTGAATCAAACACACCCGATGAAACTTAAAAATATAACTTGTTATTATGTGTCAAAATTCAGTCACAGTCTGAATCACCGAGCCAGAGAGTCTTCTGTGGAGAAAACAACATGACCGGTGGAGGCTGTCCTTGTTCCTTTTCCTTGTGACTCTTTGCACAGCAGTTTGAAGGCCATCGTGACAGGTCCAACGTGACGGTGAATTGGAAAACATTCGTCTCAGTGTTGCAAATCCTTTGAGCCTCTAAAAACATTCTAATTATCCTAGCAAGGAGAAAGTGTGAATAAACCTGTTCATTGGATTCCTCCCGAGATTCCGAGACGCTTTGTGTTAGAAGGCTGGTTGTCACATAAAGTGCTGCTCTTACAGGTGAATCCATAAATTAAGAAGGGCTGTCAGCACAAGAGACGGAACACTGAAGTGCAATTGGATAGGCGTTGCTCAAGGTTTAGTGACTCATGATAATGCATCAGATTGGGAACTACTTTGTCCTTCAGCCCACTTCAGGCTATTGCTCGTGACACAAGGCACTCTCTTCAGGCAGATGAGACTTCCATGTTGTCATGGGGAACATGGCAATCATTATTACTATCACTGTCATCAGTCGCGTGAGAGGGCTCCGCTCTGTAAACTGTCTGTTCTAATGTTCAGTCACAGTCTTCTGTCATGTTATGAATTCCATTTTCCAATCATAGACAAAACCTTCTCACTCTAAGGGTCGCAAAAGCAGGCTTTTCTCACCGGCATGAAAATAGCGATAGCAACTTAAATCAAGAGTTTGGTCAATTTAAAGTATGATGTACGTCAGCAGGTCAAGGTCAGTACACCCACGACCTCCAGGATTCCCCTTGTGGAATCCCTGTTCTTGCTCCCACACTGTGCTTTAGTTTGAGTTATTTTGTTAGTTTTCCTAACTGCCGTTTACCTGGTTTATACATATACTATCTGTGATAGTGGCATTTGCAACGCGCCATTTTCTGAACACATCATCCAATATAGAAAACAGTTAAGCTATGTGTTAAGGTGTATGGTATTTCCATAAAGTGTAGGCTTTGTTGCGAGTGATACTTCTGCACAGTTGAGCTAGAAGAATATTACACAAATGACAATAATTATAAAAGTGTGAAGCTCCACCATACTTTCAAGTGGAGTTATAAAAATTACATGACGCATACATTACTTAGCAGCATGAATGAGATACCACATTCTTTTGCAAAAGAAAACGAATATTTAATGTCTTTCCTCAAGCTTGATCCCCAAGCTTCTGACACCGCAATATTGAATCACTGAATGCATTATATATCTACTTTCAGTGCTTCAAGGGTGGACTCTGTAGAGTGGCTATACACATGACAGGGTTCAGACAACATAATTATATTTTTGTTTTCCCACAAGGCCCAGTTTAAATATGACTGGCTGAAAGCCCCTGAGATTGACTAGATGGGTGGATGAATGTCCTTGCTTCAAGCTGTTTATTTTCCAGTTGGTTTCTCAAACAAAACATAAAACAAAGAGTATCATGCATTGTATATTATATTTAAAATGGCATACACGAAGGTCCACTAGGCTAATGCTAACACACAATACAAAACACTACAGACAAGCTAACAAAATTTGCATCACCATTGCTGTGGTCTAACGGTTGTACCTTGTACCCTACATTTTAATTAAACTTAATCAAATCAAGGTATTGTTAATTACTTTGGTGATGTCATGATTGGAAGGCCAAAATGAACTGAAAACATAATACTCATAAAATGCTACTGTCGTACTTCCTTGACAATATAATCCCTCCCCAATGTTTATTATCAAAATCCATAAAGAACCCTTATGATGAATCCACAAGGGGGTGTGAATCCCTTAGACAAATGCCAGTGATTTATATGTCATGATACCAATGGAAAAACATTTCAAGAAGCTTTTTCTGCTTTCAGAGTGAGGCCTGCCTGTTACTTTTGTATGTGTGGGTCTGATGGATTAGAATTACAATAGTATACACAGGGTGGTTATTTTCTTTTGCTGAGCACAGACATTTAAAAACAGCAACATAAATCTATAGCACTGCTCATAAATCAAATGCACGGCTACAAAAACAGTGCTATTCTATTATTAGGGACTATTAAGAAAGGCATAGAGATACAGCTGTAGTGTTGCTCAGCCATGCACTGTTTGTGTAAACACCGCAGTCAAGCAAATCGCAGCAGTTAAGCGTCGGCGCCATTAGGCGTGCTCGCAGGTAGGCAGTATGGTCCAGACGTGGCTCCCACACACAGATGCCCCCCTTGCTGTTTTCGCTCTGTGTGACATGAATACTAATATGAATTTACAGTAAGCAAATCACTTGTGGTTGCTTTACACGGGTGGGAGAAAGCAAAGAAGGGTTTTTTTATAGGCAGTGAAGAGTTAGTTGCCATTACATTAAGTCACTAACCTAGTGTAGCATGATGCCAACTTGACAATAGTTTTTTATGTCAAACAAAAAATATATATTGATCTTAAGAAAAACAAGGTACGTGGAGTGTGATGGGAGAATGGAGTTTCAAGATGTTTCATGAACCAGTTGTATTTATTTAGACCTCCAGATGGCTCTCTGTTCACCATAGGGCTGAAAGATCGCTGACTTGCCATTTCTTAAGTGCCTTTTTTTAAACCTATAATGCCATCTAGATGAGTCAAAAAACACAAAAACTGGTTTATGAATTAGATTTGAGGCTTCATTTTCTCATCACCAGTAAATGACACACGATGACACACATTTCCTCATATATTGTATTTTAGATGTTATATTTTACTATTTCATAGCAGTGTTACCGCTATGAATTAGGTAAAGTGTCATTACCTTTACATAATTAAAGTGATGTCCACAGTGCTACATGGTTAGCACAGCCACCTCACAGTTCTGAGGATGTGGGCTTGAACCTGGGCTGTAGCCTTCCAGAGTTTACATGTTCTGCAATTTCATTGAAAACTTAAAAATTATCCTTAGCTATAAATGTGAGTTGTCTAGTGACCTCTCCAGGGTGGACAGTAGGCTACAGTTTTAGACACCATATTGGTCGTGATTGCGGTAGTAGAACCAGACACGATAACTCCTGTCTATTGAGGATAAGACACGTCATATCACTATTTATTTCATTTATTAATAAGTATTTCTGATGATGAGACATAAAAGCAATGCCGTATCGCCATTTTTCATTTATTAATACGTATTTCTGTCGAGCATCTTGAGCAAATAGTCCTTTTGATCTCGACAAAATATACTGACAAGGTGCCAATGTGTGTGAGAGTGTGTGCTGAGCTCTTTTTTTTGTGTGCACTGTGCCTCAAGATGCCTCCAAATAACATTAAATAGGGCAACCCACAAGACCCCAAAATACTTCCTCTTTTCAGCTCTTTCTGATTCCTTTCATCTACCGTGACATATTTCTAGCTATCTCAACAACATCCATGGGGCATTGTGGCACATGCACACTCATGGACCAGCGCATACTCAGCACCCGATGCTCCGGGCTAACTAGCTTAGCACAGTTTTAGCTCAGTTAAGAAAAGGTGGCTATGTTGCAGACTATTGTAGGAATCGTCAAAATGATCAACACTTCTATTAGTAGTCATTGGCAATGTCAGTGGTCCAGTTTTCAGTAAAGTATTATTTGTCCCAGGTATGCGAGTATATCCCGAAACTACTTTGTTGTCATATCCCTATTCCTCCTACCAGCACTTTGGTTGTGACCTATTTATCCAGGCCATGTTGGCTGCCTTCCAGTTGTTATCGCAAACGATGGTCCCGAGCTGGTAGTGCTGATGAGATGATCCGGTCACATTTCCTGCAAAGCCAGATTTGGTCAACGCTATCAGCAGGTTTCCATGTGAGGCTTGGATCCTGTTTCATGATTAACCCACAATCCACATGATGAATATGAACGGGACCCAAAAGACACTCTGGTACTAAAGAATTGGTACAGTGACTATTATGTGTAATATCTATTTTACGGTTGAGCTACAACATGAAGAGATTATGTTCTCCATTGCATATGTGATGCCATTTTGCTTAAATCCTCATATTTGCCGAAATAAAATCAGGATAGGGAGTTGGACACTGGTGTTTTTAAAAATGCAAATATGTCGGGAATGTGCAACTTTAATGATGGAGGAGGCAACAATTTGTCAAAAGCTCGACTGGGGGGGCCACATAGAACCACGTGAAAGATGTAGTTTTGTGAATCTTTCAGTCCTAATTAACATGCAATGATGGCATAAAACTAGCATCGAGTGCAAGACGTCTTTTTCTGAATCTTTTGTCACGAATCAACTTTCTCAAATTTTATTACTGAGGTGCTGCCTGCCCTGCATATCATTTTTCAACTTTTCTTGTGCCGCCCTTACCAACAGTATAATGTCAAAAATACCCATCTTTGGGAGGCTGCATCTCCATTTTCAAACACATTCATCACTTCCATTTCTCATCCCTATACAATATGATTTTTCAATACTGAATCCGCCAATGCCAAATATATTGTTATTTGATGTTATGCTATTCATGTCACCTTTCAACCTGGACCATCAGTCTTCTTTATCTGTCTTCGTTTTGCATAATCTACTTTGCTTGGGTATATGTTTCCCCTTCGCTGCCTCTTGTACCACAAGTAGCATCTGACTGCTCTTTTCTCATTAGCTTCCCCAGGGTTGCTCACCGATTGAATTCCTCTTCTCGTATTGCTCCTGATTGTCTCACATTTCACATCCTCAATACTATGTTCTCGCACTTTCCCGCAGTGCCTTAGTCCCTCTTCATCAAAGAAAAAGCTACATTATTCAGGAAGGGAATGACAGAGTCAAGCGGAGCAAAGCATCATTTTATCTACCAATCAGAGCCCTGCCACAAGCGTACCTCTGTGACCCGGTTGGGCGGACAGGCCGTCAGTCAGATTAAATCGGGGTCTGTCTGATTGTGTATGCAGACGAGCACCCCTGCAACACCCTTTCCATCTCAATCTTGCCAAGTGCATGCGCGCTCTCACAAAGGCAAACGCACACAGTCACATACACACAAACAGGCATGTACGCACAGCCCCGACAAATGCATACACACACACTTTGAAAAGGATTTGGGAAGCTAACAAGTGTGTGACATTGAGAAGGGTGAACATCCACACAAAAGCGCACACACCGACTACATCTGTATGCATAAATCAATAGGTGTTCTGTGGCTGCATTTACTAAGGTCAAATGCAGCTCGGGTGGGTAGAAAACAGGGAGGACAGTGCGTGAGGCGTGGAGCCGGGGTGGGGCTGACGGCGCAGGGAAGCTGGAGGAGAGCAATGAAAACGCCTCTCAATGAGACTGAAGGAAAGTAGACAGGAGAAGAGGGCTGCGGGACTGATGGATGAAGTGATAAAGAGGAGGAGACAAGGCAAAAACGTGACGCTTGAGGAGACGGGGGGGCGGCGCCAATGATGAGAGCAGTTAAAAGGAGGCTGCTTTGAGTTGAGGTCAAAGGGGGAGCTGACATAAGGATGAGTGGGAAGATAGAAGGAAGGACACAAGAAGGCAAGAAAAGAGGCCACGAACCCATTTGCTGAGCTAGGTGTTTTTGCTGACACTGTCTTGTCTGTATAAAAACTGACTTTTTGATTTCTCAGGTGCAGTGACAGGTCGGCTTGGGGAAAACAGTGTGACTTGCATGTATATTTTTCTCCACTGTTTGCTGCAAAGAACAAACATGTACAGACAAGTCAGAGCAGGTACTCAAGCCCCCCTCCCCTTCAAAGAGCATCAATCGCCAAACGCATTCATACAATTAAGAAACAAGCGCTCTGTATTTTTATTTATTTCCATCTACACCAACACAGTCAGCAAGGGATGCTACCGTGCATATTTAAAGTCTACACACCCATGTTCAAATGTTAGGGTTATGTACTAAACTGAGACATAAATCATTAAAAAAAAATCTCGCTATTACTTAAGCTATAACGTGAACAGCGATATTGAAATAAATATATAAATTAACGAGGGGAATTACAATAAGATACGGCTGAATGGAGAAACAAAGGGCCCTTTTTAAAAAAGCTGGGCAAATGTGCAGGTGCTTGAGCACAAACTTGCAGTTATGTGTGCACGTGTAAAGATTCCAGTCAATACAATTAAATTACAATTAAAATCTTGACTTTCACTCTGCAGTAGAACTGGATTGGTTCATAGAAGTCAGTTATGCAAGTTGTGCATGATTATCCTAACAAACAAAAGTACGTCATATTCATGAGTCTTCTCTAGTTCAATTGTGATGCCCAGAGATGGAAATATCTGCTGGGATAGGCTGCAACTCACCGGCTGAACAGGTAGAAAAGTGGTAGAAAATGGATTCATGGATGGATGTAATAACAACTTTAAATTGCTTGTTATATTTCTCATGAGCCATAGCTGACATCAGCTGTTTGTGATTTGTTGTTGAAATCTTATAGCACATGATCTAAAGCCTGTAAATAATTAACCAAGGCAGAAACATCAATGACATGTACTGTACACCGCAAGGCATCCAAACCAGCATGCAATGATCCGAGCAAGATATGCCGCTTCATGTGAAAAAAATAAAGGCAAGCTGTGGTCGCATATCCTTCCAAGTAGCAATTTGAAGATTTTTGGTGTTGGATTTTTTATTTAGTTATTGATTGGCTGAAAGACAACATAAGATAACATAAATTCCCCAAAATGTCACAAAAAGTGCATTTATTTTTTGCTTAAAACTCAGCGTAAAAAAGGCAACAAACAAATGGCTTTGTTTTTTTCTAGGACTCCTCTTCGTTCCTGTTTCAAAACTTGTTTTTTCTTCCATGATTATGATTTTGGCAACAATGCCACTCAAGTGGATAAATTAAGCGAAAGGAAATTTGGTTGTTTTTATCCACTAAAACAACATATTATGATGGCCATAGCTGCAACTTTGCCAGCTTCCTTGCCTAATGTAGTCTGGCAGCCTGACGGAAACCCAGTAGTTATTTTCCAAGCACTTTAAATAATGAAACTTTTTAACTGTGGGTGATGCAGTACCAGAGTCCAGGCACCATTGACATAAAGATGGTTACAGTATTTTCCTCGACAAAATGCACTGGTTATGGTTACTACCGGACCTTTATATATTGTGCAATTCATTCCATAGCCGATTTATTGGGTTGGCCTAGATGAGATTGCTGCACTTTTCTTTCAACAGGTTAGCTATGAAGCAACCGTTCACGAGGATTGTAATGTTTTATTGAAGCTCTTTGAGCAAGATTTTGATTTATTGAGGTCATAATGAAGGCTGCTCTAGTGTATTATGTTGTGATGTGTACAAAAAGGTAAACCAGAGATTCATGTTTCTAAGGCAACCATAGACTTTCTTTGACACTGCAATGCAGCACTCTGTAACTATGATGCATCTGCAAGATAAGAAAAGCCAAAGCGGGCATGTCCAGCTTTTCCACAATTATCGCGAGAGCATCTACACATAAGGATAATATCTATCTATCTATCTATCTATCTATCTATCTATCTATCTATCTATCTATCTATCTATCTATCTATCTATCTATCTATCTATCTATCTATCTATCTATCTATCTATCTATCTATCTATCTATCTATCTATCTATCTATCTATCTATCTATCTATCTATCTATCTATCTATCTATCTATCTATCTATCTATCTATCTATCTATCTATCTATCTATCTATCTATCTATCTATCTATCTATCTATCTATCTATCTATCTATCTATCTGTCTATCTGTCTATCTGTCTATCTGTCTCTCTGTCTCTCTGTCTGTCTCTCTCTCTGTCTGTCTGTCTCTCTGTCTGCCTGTCTGTCTGTCTCTCTGTCTGCCTGTCTGTCTGCCTGCCTGTCTGTCTGCCTGCCTGTCTGCCTGCCTGCCTGTCTGTCTGCCTGTCTGCCTCTCTGTCTCTCTGTCTGCCTCTCTGTCTCTCTGTCTGCCTGCCTGCCTGCCTGTCTGCCTGTCTGTCTGCCTGCCTGTCTGCCTGTCTGCCTGCCTGTCTGCCTGCCTGCCTGCCTGCCTGTCTGTCTGTCTCCGGATGATGAAGTTGTTGCTCTGTTATAATGACAACGGTTCTTGTACTAATTTGCAAAGAGATACACAGCGCAGATCTTTTCAGGTCTCGTGCCAACTGAACTCTAAAGGCAGTGGAAGGCCGTCTCTAAGTGGCCACTTCAGAGATGCTAACTATACGTCATCTTGCAGTTCTATTTCAGTTATACAAGTAAGCACGCTGTACGCATGCTGATCTCCTGCTTGGACTCCCTTCCACCATGTGGAATGGAATCATCTCTTGAATCAAATCTGTGTTAACTCCCACAACGGCGCAAACACCCATTTCTACCAGAGCACCTCTATGAACATACAAACAGAAAGAAAATTCCACCCACACACACAGTTTTGTGCTAGACTTGAGATGGGCATAAAAATAGGGACCTACCCATGTCATTGATTTGGTATTCATGAGACATGACTGGATTTGGACTCAAATTGCTTTGCATGTCTTGCCATTGGTCGGGTATGTTTGCTTGGCGTATTACTTTCAAAGTGGAACCCTTCATTACAAAACAAAAGAGAGTTTCTCTTTAAGTGATCACCAGATGTGCTCAACAGGTCTACTTTGCCAAAGGGGGTGGAATTAAGTGTCTAGAGTGTTTTCAGTGCAGTGGGTGGTTACTTGTTAAGAGATCTGTGCCCAGCCAGTAGTAGCACTGTAACAGTCAGCAGAAGATTATACCTTTTCATTTCAATATATTGAAACAAATTTTTACATCTGATTTGAATATGTGTTGAAGGATTTTAAATTCAATTTTGTTGCCATGTGCTGAAACGGAGAGGAATTTTGTTAATCTCCTGGTCAGGATTATAACAGATTGGAGAGACCCTGCAGTATTAACTGAAATTCCGTGGCTTCCAGATTTTTCCGCCAGGCAGATAAAGGAAATGCGATTATCAGGTTTTTGAAAAAGCTGTCATGTTTGAGGCTTGTGCTGATAAACGGGAGGTCTGAAAGTCTGATTCTTTTTGTCTGATACAAAGATGTATTGTCTATGATCGTAGTCTTGAGGACATTTGAATGGTGGGGGTCATTCCAACAGCAATCGCATTCTTCAGATCTCACATTCACAATAAGCACTTATTCCATTCGAGATATCCACTTTACATGGGCAAAACATAAGAAAAGCGTGACAGTTATACATTCCTGGATGCTGCTGCAAAGAAATAGTTCTTTATTTGAAATAAGCGGGATTGCTTCTTCCCTAATCATAGCAATGCCGAGTTAGCACAATGTTGTTCATCCTTCTACTCAATATGTTAGTCTGAGCTAGCAATAATAGTAATGAAAAGTAATGAGAATTTGCTGAAGCACCTTTCTTTCTTTTTTGAATGGGTCAGCCCTTTTCCAGTCAGTTTTTATGGGCTCATTCCAAGACAGATTTGTGAAAGTAACTCGGGGAAATAAACATCTGGAGCGTGGGTGTTATCACTGACGAAGAGCTAAAGCTTTTTTGTTGTTCTTTGCATTTTTTTTTCCAGCAAGGGAAGATATCCTGTAAAATCTAGTTAGGAAATATCGTCATTATTTTGTGAATTAAAAAACTTAAATTCGGTGATGGAACCAAACAGATTAAAAATAATGATAATGGCATACATACTCATCTTATGTATCTGCCTTGCAAAGAAACCTTTGAGTTAAAAATGATAAGACCTCAGTGTACAATATCACTAGATGTTCACAAAATCAGCTCAGTGGCCTAGTGGTAGAGTGTCCGCCCTGAGACTGGAAGGTTGTGGGTTCATACCCCGGCCGGGTCATACCAAAGACTATAAAAATGGGACCCATTGCCTCCCTGCTTGGCACTCAGCATTAAGGGTTGGAATTGGGGGGTTAGATCACCTACTGATTCCCGAGCGCGGCACCGCTGCTGCTCACTGCTCCCCTCTCCCCCAGGGGATGGATTAAAATCACACGGGGATGGGTTAAATGCAGAGGACAAATTTCACCACACACAGGTGTGTGTGTGACGATCATTGGGACTTTAATCTTAATCTTTAATCTTTAATGTTATGATGATTTGGAAAGGCCTTTTCTTAATTATAAAAATACTAGCACATGTAGACGAATGTTATAGTGTGTAATCTATTTACAACAGCACTGATAATCTCAGTACATTTAGCTAAATATGAGCATTTATCAATGCAAGAATAATATTTGAAGACCCGCTACATTTGAACGCCAATTTGAATGTGATCGTGTGTGAAAGACGACAGAAACCTCACGCTGAGAGAGGTTAGCACCATACAAAGGCTCAATAGTGGCACAATACATCACTGTGACTACTGACTTTCAGGCTGAGCACATAACAGTAATTTATATGGAAATTTGTCATTTACTGTTGATTGTTGTCTCGACTGTAGAGTGCACCTGAATGCAAACCATTATTTTTGCTATAAGTAATGCAAAGAGAACTCTTTGTATTCTTCCTCTCACTCGTGACTCGTGTCTTTTGTTGTTGTCGCCCGCACACTATACATATATTGCTGTAGGTAGGTAGGTAGGTAGGTAGGTAGGTAGGTAGGTAGGTAGGTAGGTAGGTAGGTAGGTAGGTAGGTAGGTAGGTAGGTAGGTAGGTACGTTAGAACAACCAAAATGTTAGAACAACCAAACAACCACAGTCGTTGTAATGGCGTGTCAGTGAGTTTTTAATCATTTGTTTGAATTTACTTTTGTGCCGTTAGTCAAAATATGTCTGCGTGATAAAGTGACAGACCTGGTACAAGCTGTTTGAGCACTGCTGATCTGTGGAACAGCAAGCGCACCACCTTTTTAGTACCCTCACAATTACCATCAAACATGCATTCAATCACAACCACTATTATTTTTTAATAGATGTAGTTCCTACAGAAGTAAAAAAAATAATTCAAAAAAATGTATACTTTTTTCTTCAAAGTGTTAGTGTGTTAGCCCTGATTGGCCAGCAACACATCTACTTTGTAATGTAAGGTACTTTAATATTTAAAATGTGCTATTTTTTAACTCACGGATTTCAAATACATTCATGTCTCAGGAAAACTTCATGCGCCATGATTTACAGCCATCGTCAGACTTCAATGAATCACACTTCATTAGTATTTGCACACTCCTTCTTAATTTACATGCGGCAGTAAGTCTAGAAGGGAGAATGTGCATACATGAAAAGTGTGCAAGACCAGGCGCATACAAAAATGCCATGCGAACAAGAACATATAGATATTCTTAAATAATTAAATGACGACCAATAAACTGTCATTGCTAACGGGCTTAAAGGAAGAAAAAACTTCATCCCTGGTTGGGAATCCGTGACTTGAAAGAATGAATGACTGACTGCTCCTGACGTCAGTGTGGACTATTTGCATTTGGCACACAAGATGAAGAATAGTCAACAACTCAATTAAGTTGAGGCAATAAAAGGGTTTTGGCTTGAACAGTAACAGCAAATGTAAAGCAGCCATAAAAAAATATTCAGTGATGCCATTATGGCTTCTAGGCAATATAAACACACTGCAGTCATTAGTGGCTCCTTGCAAGTATAATGATCCAGACTTGTGTGTAAATGTATAAACACCCAGGCAGATAAGAGGTGGTAGGATGTATTACACTCCCCTGAGTGTGTGTGAGCGTGTCGTAAAGTGACAATACATTAAAAGTCTTCAGTATGCAGCACATGGATGATGATCCTGAGAAAGAAAATAAAAGATGGGTAACACATCCACATGTAAGAAATCTTGATAAAGGATACCAAGGCTTTCTATACACTGATGGAAACAAAAAAAGTGCTCACGAGAGACCCTGCTCACGTCTGTTCCTTGGTGCTATACGCACACATAGATGAACATTTTTGCCAATTTGAGTGGAAGAGCATTTGGAAGCATGAATAATTCTCCCTGTGGGTGTCAATTAAATCTCTCTGTTCCGTCAACATGCAAACACACACACACACACCTACACGCACACACACACACACACACGCTCAGACACACACACACGTCTTCAGCTAATGCATCGGCAACACCGTCTGACTTGGCAAGGATCACAGAGAGAGTGAGAGGGAGAGCGATCGAGGCATGAATACACTGCAGGTAAAGAGGCACTGCAGTTGTCACGCTCTCACCAACACGGAAACATTTCCTCTCAGTCCATGTTGTCGCTGAAGAGGCCAGCATTGGTACTGCCAAAGTGCTTTGATGTAGCTCACCTTGTTTTATTTTCTGAACCGCTGATCCTAATTATCATCTATACAGTATTAGTTGGTGGTAGTAGTAGTAATAAATTGTGTAACTACTAATACCAAGGATTCATTGATATGTCTTCCGGTGCCCGACACAAAAATACAATACGCAGAGAACGACGTGTCATTAACTGCAATCTAACGGCTCGGTGATCAACTCAGCAGGTCGACCGAGGTCTCGTTGTCAGTATTCCAAACTACGTCAAGAAATGGAATCGCAGACTGCAGCGCTCCGAGGCAGCTTGCACACGCTCCACACCTATACACACACTTTAAACTCGATCGACGAGTGACAGTTGACATTTCGGAGGCGCACCACATGAAGCTCCAAAATGCAAAACGGATCCTGTGACAGAAAAAGCAAACTGCGTGGCGGAACGTTGACTGTACTTGGTAAAATGCCTTAAGGGGAAGACAAAGTGCAGTACAAAATGGAACTTAAAGCTGCCGTTACGCTCCCTTGTGAGGTGTCTCAGTATTGACGGAACTCAGATTGACTTCATTTACCTGATTAGGACAAAATGGACCCTTTTAGGCTTTTAATGAGGCTTTGCTGTGACTTGCATAAATTTGCCAGAGTACGTTTTGTTCTGTATACAAGAGCGCTATCTTGGTATTGTTTTAACATGTTTCCCCAATATATGGGGTGGGGGGGGGGGGCATATTTATGTATAGAACATATAAATATGAGGGATTTTTTTTTGTCTTTCTTAAATCACAATGTTCAACCCATTGCAATAAACAAAACAATAAGAACATTTTCATATAAGCTCTTCCAATTGGAAATTCCATTTGTGGTATATTTTCTAAAACGGCCAAAAACAAAGAACATTTGGCTATATTTGGGAAAAAAAAGCAAGCATTTCAACATTTAAAGTAGCAAGACTCGGTGAGCTCTGTGGTTGGAGTCTAGTTGATCACAATATAGTCCCTGTAGAATTTATATAATATAGAAATATCACTGTAGTCCATGTTATTAGTGCTTCCTGTTTATTATTAGTGTAGCTGTTTATAAATAATTTATCAATGAAAGAGTGTAACACATCCACACACCTGGCATGTTCCTTTTCATGTCTTGCCAACCCTTTAAGTTTTCATCAGCACAAGTTCCTGTCAACCCTGTTCCTTATGTCAACCCATCAACTCCCTTCAGACATTTGTGTCTTGTCCAGGTGTGTCGCAGTCTGTTTGCTTGTATTTACTTCCCTGGATTTTGTTTTTCCCCGCACATTGTTTCCCTTTGTTGTTTTTGAAAATACATTCTTTGGAGATCTTCCTTACTTTTCCTTTCCTGCATTTGAGTTCAAGTTTTGCCTTCACACCACAAAATTGTAACATAAGTGAACAGGATTACAACACATTTTACTTGTATTATAATTTTGCATTAATGAGCGTACTGCAAGTTATATTTAATTAAGAGATGCTGGCTTTGCTGTATCATGTGATATGTCAAAATATTTGTTCTGCTCTATGAAGGAGTTCTGAAATTTGTTTTGTTGGTATAATGCATTGTTGAGACCTGATAATGTTGCTTTGTGGGAAAAAAAAAGCAGTTTCACACTATTAAATGAAAAGTTGCAATTGGATTTTAAGACAAGAAAACAATGAGTGATTAAAGGGTATTCATTTGCATTATGTAATAAAGCAACAAAATTCATTTGGAAAAATAAGAGGATATCTAAATACACTGTAAATAATTGTATTTTTAGAATGACTGTACACGATATTCCAAAGTCTCCTTCAAGTAGCTTCTGTGTTCTGAAAATGTTTGGTTGCACAACACCTTAACGTTTGACACAATCCAAAAGAATAAAAATATGTGGATTTGAATAAGAAAAAACAACATTGGCAGAATTCGGAATAATATCGCATCAAAATGGGTTCCTGTGTTTCTCAATGCAGTTATTTTTCATCAGTTTGTACTACTTTAGAAATAGAGGATTTTTGATAACCAATCAAAGTTAATCAAATTCTATACGGTTTTGACCAGGATATTCAATATGTGCCGCATGCGGCCCGCCATCCACCTAATTGGTATGGTCTTTCCAACATCAGGTGAGATCGGGCATTCTTCTTTTAGTATTATCGCAGGCCAAACTTGATCTTGTCCCGCTCACTGTGCATTTGACCAGCGCGTTCATTGTGTAGCTTTCAATGCCTGCGTGCTAGGGGTCCAATAAACGAAAAATGTTTGGCTACACTTTGTGTTTTAGTTGGGTCAGCATTTGGATCAGCCTTTGCAGGACGTCGCTTCATCCTAATAATACAAAGAGAGCATGTAGATACAGCCCAATATTCATTTGTTTGTAGTTTTTTTTTGTTTTTTAGGATTTGTATTTTACTACCCCAGGTATAGACAAACCATGCACATCTATAGACAATTTAGGCTTTTCAAATAACGTACGTGGGAACAAACCATGCAGAGCATCTCCTCAACTCTTCAAACCTCTCACAGAAAGGGCTTTTGTTCATCATCCTCCCCCTCCAGCTTTAAGTCTAATTATCTTTTCATTGTAATTCGCTTTTGATGTATTAATTGAGAGCCATAAGCATAGGATAAGGAAGCCAACCAAGTACTAGTTTCCACAACTGTACCATCTACATGATTATCTGATATTTTATTGGGTAAATTCCTTCAAATTCTTTTCTGCAAGCCCTTGAAATAAATGATGATATAAGTGAAAAGTATTTGTGTGAGGAAAATCAATAAAATAAAAAACACACTCACTGTTTCGAATGTTTTCTCCCTAAACTTGTCCAACTTTAATGCAAACAATCATTTCTTTGGAGCATTTTACCGTGAGATAAAGCCTGAAGCTATCTGTAATGGCTCCCACCAAATCCAAATAATCACGGTAAGCACAAAATCTGCGGTGTCAGTAGTCTATAAGCTGTCTTCATCCACATTACCACCAAAGCTGGTCTGCCCATGTCCTTCAGGGGCTTATTCATTAGTTAGCAAGAAAACCCAATCAATCACAATAAAACATCAGGGAAACTACAGCTTATAATTCAGTGCAGAGGCACCAAAAAGAAAAGACAACAGAAAGACAGGAAAAGGATGAAACACAGTGTTGCATCACAAAAAAGGCCACTAAGCAAAACGTGGACTGTCTTCTTATTGAATTTGTATCATTATGCGTATCATATCGACTATGATCCCTCAAGACAAGATTCTACTGTGCTGCCTTCAAGTATGATGACAGTAGCCGCATTCATTGTGTACACCTAATACTAAAATATTCAACCCAAAGGAATAGCATGGTGCAACTATATGCCCTTGGTTCATAATTAGTAAACCGTTTCAAATTCTAGTTTGCATTTAGAAAGCTATAATCCAGGAAAACAGAACAAAAGTTTTTGACTATAAATTTAAATCCAATCCAGACAGGAGATGGGTTGTATTTTCTGGATTAGTGTTTCTTGTTGACATTAAAGATATTGATTAGAGAGAGCAAAAGGGAATTGCCTCACTGCTCAGGGATTTTCACACTTACAACACGTGTGCATGTACAAAACATACATGCCCGAAGACATACAGTACGCAAAGACATACAGTACCCACAAGCAAGTAACCTCTAAAGACACTCCCAGAGCTCTTACATTGTCTCCTTGACTCATCTGCAAGTGTTCCCTTGCCTTTATTGAGCTTTCCTAGATTAATGCAGCACCCAGAGGAAATACATACACGTTAATCACCAGCGGTAATGAAACAGCTGCTTTTAAGTTCAGATGAATTGTGTAACTGCCACATTGGCTTTCAAATCATCTGACGAAGCATCTGACGTTTCAATCGCTTTCAAGTATTCATAAATGAAAATGACAATGATGATCCACACATTGATAATCCAAGTTTTTTTGTTTTCTGATTAAGACCATCACACTTGATAGGTCACCGATTGAAGAAGTAAAAATGGATACCTCCTTCTTTTCACGTTCACACATTTGCACAAAATGTGTCATCTGCATTTAGAGCAGACTCAGGAGTGTTTTATGTTTTGATGCTTTGGTCCAGGACACACAAGGTAATTGACAGAGCACAACATACGCGAATGGATGCCGTATATTGGCGCTGGTTTCGTAGAATAGAAACACATTGTAAAATTGTCACTTCATTCCACATCAAATTCACCTGTCCATCGATTTTCTATACATTTAATGCTGGTAGTCAGGACATAGGCTGTAGGCAAGTCCGCAATGATTTAGGAAGGGTTGCGCAGTGATGAATGTGAAGAATGAATTGATTGGAAATGGATGCCATGCTGGCTGCATGAGCCATTTTGTCAGCAAGGGTTGGTTTCATTTTTAGCAATCCAAATTCATCCTTCACACATGCAAAAAGGTTTAGATGAATGGATTGGCTTCTCTGTCCTTTGGTATTCGGCACCTGCACCACCACACATCAGAATTCACAAAGTCATTTTTCAATAAAGGAATAATAATAATAATGGAGGTTTTTCTTCAAATATGTTGGAATGATGTAACTACGACTGTTTTTAAACCCTGTCCCAGGTTTTAACTTTTCCTTCAGCAACATTTGAATGAATTCATTTTTAAACTATTTTGAATGAATAATTCATAGTCAGCCTTTCAACAAACCGAGGCATGTTATGTTGAAAAATGAAATCGTGGAAAAAATAGAAGAGTATAGAAAAACCCTCTTTGCACTGTAATTCACGAGACCGATGATGATACTGTCATGGAAAAATGAGTTTTACTCACCCAATTACTTCCTTTAAGAGGTTTTGGCACCTGATAATATGGATGGCAGGAGTTCATCCTTTCAGACCAAGCTGTAGCAATGTAGTGTAATAAGAATATGAACTTGTATTTTTTTTAATATTAATAAAATGGTCTCATGATAAAAGCCAAAATACCCACTAAAGAGGATGTATTATTCCTTTTTTTTAAATGAAACGAGCATAGTGAATTTCAAAACAATAAGATACTTCAAGTTATATTTGGGAGAGATATGCAATTGAGGAAGTTAGAATGAGAAAAAAAATATTTTCTCCACACACTCCACGCATGAATGTTTGGAATATGTTGAAATTGGAACAAAGGTTTACTTTTTGTGCCTTGAGGCTTGTACTCAGGGCTCTCCACACTAAATAACTGAGGCACAACACGTGCTTCACGGTGAGCCTTGTCTCTTTTGTCACCAACAACTTTACCAAAACTAATGTTTTGAATGGCCATCATCCTTAAAAAATCACAGAAAATATCTGAAGGGCAAACAGTGTTTTTCACTTCTACCCACACACGCTTTCAATTTCAAACGCCAGATTTTAAAAGTATATCCAGGAGTCCAGTCAGCTCAAAAACTATTTAGACAGTATAGGGGTTTATATGATCCAAGTGAATCAGCTCAAGTGTCGACTTTCAGCTTTGTCATTTGCCATTTAGGAATTCCAGACATTTGGCATCCTGTAGGTCAACTTCAGTTTTTAAGGAGTATTTGGAGAGTCTCAAAGAGATCAGTTGGCCAGGTGAAATGTTTTCCCTTGTTAGTTAAGAGGAATGAATCATGTGCAAGTCCGAAGTCGATAGCAGGTGTCCAGTTGGAACATGGAAATAAAATCTAGGAGAGACAACTAAAACAGAATTGTTTCCTGGGTAAAGGGAGAGAAAAACTAAACAAAAGTCAAGAATAGTAAAGCGAAGGCATAGTGGTATTGCTTCCATAATTTACACTCAAGAACCACAATAATAGTACATAAAGAGGGTAACTACAGTAACATTCAAAAATAGGAAAAGCCAGAAACTGGCATTGTGAGAAAATAATAAAAAAATAAAATATAAATGCTCTCGAATCAGATTTATTGGGACAAATGAGACCAACCAAATTGAAGAGAATGATGGGAAGAGGGAAAACCAAAAGCAACAGCTGGTGTTGCGTGCAGCCTGGCTGGAAGTGGGACTGCGTCAGTGGTGTTAATTGATGATGTGGCTGCTGATGCAAAGTGAAGGCCTGGCAACATCTCCAGGGAGGATATGGAAAATGGAACATGGGACTAGTACATCTGCATCACAATAAAAAAAAGGTTAAATCCCGACTCGGCCCTCTTTGTATGATGTTACTTAACCCTTTCTTTCTCTCTTCCCCTCTCAATTTGCCGCATCTTCCACCCCCCACTCTTTCCCTTCTTGCTCCCAAAGGTGCCGCCAATGATGCCATTACATCCTGCAGTAATTATTTTTAGTAGCAGTAATATCAATCTGAAATTACGTCGCACATTTTCATACATGCACCGCTGCTTTCCACAAAACCGGAGACACTGGAGTCGTACACGCACGTACGCTCTCCATTACTTACTGGGTCTCATTCACTAATAATACAAATGCAAGCAGCATGAAAACTCCTTACTGAATGTCCACGAGCTAAAATTCAAACCATTAAACAAGATTGTGTGGCAGGTGCACGCGCTAACCACATAAGCGACATTAGTAGCAAGGGACCTGGAGAATATGCCATCTGACTGTCTGGAAAGGGCAGAATATTCCCTGGATTGGTCCACTGTCAATCACAGGGCAGAGATCGAAAGACACTCATTTACATTCATCTGACTCTGAATTCATATTTTATAGACAGAAGTATTTTCAGCACAATAAATAGAATTTAAAGAACTGAAGAGTAACACATAAAACTTTGGTTCATTCAACTAGCAAATAATTTGTTTTTTTTCTGCAATAACCAATTTTAAAAAGTTCATTAAATGATGTGACTATAGGGCCCGAATAGCTTCCATCTGGACCAAAAAATTTCTATGATAAAAATCTTAAATCATCTCTCCTCTGGCTTGTGACTTTGTGTTCCCACCAAAGTTACATATTGGCGCCTCATGCTCAAGGGCTTCATAAACTAAGAATAACAGTCAACTGGAATAGTACACGCTCTTTAAGAAAAATTACAACATATCCAGCAAGGTGATTTATTTTCATCAATGTCACAAAATACGCTGCCAAAATGGCATCCTGGTATCTACAAGTGAGCAACGCCACCGCATTTAATGAGACAGCTGGTGAGAAGGTGAGGTATTGTTTCCCTCTTTGGGGATGCACTGAGTAATTAGCGGTAACCGGGGAGATGCCAACCTCTTTCATCCCTCTTCAAACATCCACCTGACCACAACAGATGCCAAAAGCACGACAGTAACATTCCCCAGCACATTGCAGGCTGACAATAATGTACCACTGCTGTTACAATTGTTACCCCACAGCTTAGCAAAGGGTTTAAGAGGAAATTAGCTCACAATTACACTAAATGCCACAGGAGAACACAGTACATAAAAATATCGTGGAGAGGCGACGGCAAATAAATTACAATAGCAAATACCATTTAAAAAAACGTGTTGGTTACATTCAACAAAGCTGTCCAAAATTTCAGGCATTTCAAACATTGACATTGCTAATTTATTCACGCAATCCACATCTTCTTTTATTCGTATTTTTGTCTCATCTGGAATTGTGTAGCTCACAGCGTCCCCTGTGGTCAATGTCATAGCGCAAACGTGTGCCCTTAAGTCGCCGGTGATTTACGACCAGGGTGCCGTGGCAGGCGTGCCATGGGAAATGATCTAATTTCAATTGGTCAGAAAATGATTTGTTAGCCATAAATATTTTCATTTATTTCTTTTAGCAATGAAGCGATATGCTGAATGAATACATGTTTTTCCATCAGATGGAAGAAGGTACATTAAAACTGCGTATCCGCCTGTTGCCCTTCATATAACAGAATAAGTCACAGCTCTCCTGCGAGTACATTAAGTTTTTGTTCAACTAAACAGGACCAAATTTCACATTAAAAAAGTCAATTATTTTTGTATTCCTACATTCTTGTCACCTTTTTGCTCGGTAATGTGCCGTGAGATTCTACTGTGACATGCGTGTATCGCCTCAATTAAATGTGAGAAATACTGCCATGCGGTTCCCTTGCAATTTGCCTGCAATCACAAATAAATATCCCCAAGCATACCGGTTGAGAAGGTGTTCATCCAGAACAGGGATGACATTTACTTTTGGATTTAAGCAAATAATTGCACCATACTCTCAAAGTGACATCAAATATAACAACTGAAAAGCAGCGATCAGACATTCTGACTGCAATAAGATAAATAAATATATTAGTTGCTTGAGAACACCGCTCAAGTCACTGCAGTAAAATGGCGACCTGAGACGACACACATTTGCAGCAGATATAGTTAACAATATGATAACAAATAGGATCTATTGGGCAAGGTGGGGCAGAACAGTAAGCATTCTGTGGGGGAGAACTTATCAAAATGTTCTAGCCTTTCCCACATCCTTTTTTCGTGCATTGCTGCCAAAGTATTAATAATTAATGAGGAAAATTCTCTGCCGTCTGGATGAGTCATACTTTCAGCTACTTGGTTCCCCAAAAGCCCCATAGGTTGGATTAACACTGACGGAAATCCGGATTTTTTTTATTTTTTATATCCTGAAATGGAACAAGCATGAATGTTTGATTGGTGCCTAAAACAGGAGAAACCTTTATACCTGTTGGATAAAAGATTTGTGGCACACAAAGCATGAGTCAAAGAGGCATTGCAGTTCAAGCTTCCACAAAACATGCTCCAATTATCGCATTTGTATCCTCGCCAGGGGAAATATTGTACATTTTTGCACTTCTTTTGATTTCATTTACCATCAACACTGCATAGGAGTGTGATCAAAATAAAATGTGGGGACACAGTGCAAATGGGTGCTTCTTTTAATACGTTCATATTGACATGATCATACAAGAGAAAATTAACCATTATACAGGAGATTTATGACTGATAGAAAAAAATGGTATTTGTTATACTGTCCAAGTTACATTCTACTCATTTGCAATGGCAACAAACAGTTGAACGTCATCAGTTTAACTTAACAACACGTTTAAATAAAAAACGCATAGAGTTAAATCAATTCATTTTAAACTGCATCGTTTCTTTCAACACTATTCCCTCAAACTTTAAGAAAAACTAACAAAATTTGAAGCCATTCCCTACTTGAGTATTCCCTAATATTGCACATTGTCTGAAGATATGACTCTGTCCTTATCTTAAGTGCGCACATTTTTAGAATATCACCACTGCGATATTAACCATCCAGAACCTTATTAAGTTTAATGCACATTTATTTTGGTTGCATAAGTTCATAAGAAACCTTTTACAAGATGCTGTGGTGGGAGGGGGGGCGGTGTAAGAATGAACCCGACGGAGCTTTCACAGACTCCGCCGGGCTTGTCGTGCGTAACAACACAGATCACATTTCACCATAGTTCATCATGTTAACTTGTTAAGCAAACAGAAAAAAAAAAAAACACGGAAAACATTGAACCAAATCAACAGTCACTTCTACCTGTGACTTGTATTAGCTCTGATGTAAGTTAGTTCCTCTCAGGGCACTATCCTTTGTTTAATAATACCGTAATCTCTTTAAATAACCCCGCATAGAAAAATAAACTAACTATGTTTTTAAATTCTTTTTTTACTAGGAATTGAGAACTGACAAAAGGTGACAGGCTCATTACTGATTGAGTCATATTAATGATCCATCCCTTTGACATTTCTGGGCCGTAGTCTCTTGATGATAATGTTCCGTCAAGCAGCATGTGTCTGTGTGTGTGTGTGTGTGTGTGCATATGCAGATGTTTGTCAGTGTATTTTACAAACCAGTCCCACAGATACAAATAATGTAAGACTTACAAAATAAATTCCAAGTTACGCTTACATGGCAAGCAGCTTTGTACTCTTTTATCCTTGGGTTTTCATTTTAGGAAACGTCTCTTGACAGTTGAATTGCCGATTCGTTTTCACCCAAAAACATATATTTTGAGAAATAGTAACTTGAAGGGGGGGGGGGGGCACACAACTCTATTCAGAATACACGATATAGATAAACATGGCTCTTTACACAAAGAAAACAAGTCATGAAATTAACGTCTTGAGAGTTTTGCAGTTGCCTTCGGATGAACGCAAAACTGGAGCCATTTTGAGGAGGTATCCTGCCATGAGTGTATAATCCTGACAAAATGGCATTGAGTCTGCAAGCAGCCCCAGAGAGTTTCCCTCATGAACAAACAAATAGCCTTACAAAGTGAAAAAAAAGCAAGGTAGAATCTGCTGAGTCATTCTTTGTAACTAATCCCAGAAATTTGTGTTATCAGATATCTGTACATTTAGGATCCAAGAAGGATACGTCTGAGGTGCCCACTTTTTTTTTTTTTCCTGTTTCCACCCTTCTGTTATAAAAAGAGGGAAAGCAGCCTCCGAGGTATTTTCTCAAGCACTGTTTCCACGATCATTTGAGTTGATTAGGGCAAAAAAACTCAAATGAAATAACACCAGAAATAAAAAGTCACCATTTCCATAGCAGCAAAAATACTAAGACCGTCGGGTTGTTTGTAGGCTGTCTCGTGGTGTCTAAGTACGATTCATACATGTGGCATGGATGATCCGAATGTCTTTCACTGTAAAGTGTATCCTCGTCGATCCATGTAAAAGCTTTGTAGTACGGAGCCATTTTGTCCATCTAAGCACTGGTCATTACCATTTTCCAGAAGGCACTTTTTTGTTGAATGTGTGTGTGTGCGAGGGAGTGTATGCGCACAGCTGGCTGCAAAGAGAAAAGGGAAGACAGAAAAGAAAAGGGTTGGGGGTTACATGATGCGTGCAACTAGAGGGGGAGAAAGCAAAACAAAAGCCGATCTGTGTACCCGACGCTGCCGTGTTTGTATGTAATCACGGCACTGAATCAAACGTGACCATTTCTACATTTGAGTCAGTGCGGTCTGCTCCTCAAGCACCTGAAGGTAATCAGGTGTTCCTTGGAGCTTGGCTTTCAGCTCATAATACTCACTTTTTCTTTGCTCCACCACAATCTTACTGTGGTTCCCACCTATCAGCGACGATTTCTTCATCTTTCTATCAAGTGTTTTCTCCGGGTAGCGGATTTCGTAGGCGCCCATGCCTATGCTGTTGAAATCTCTCTTGCCGTCCAGGAAGTTCTGGAGGAACATGCTGGGCTCTCGATTCGGAAGGAATTCCTCAAGCTCGTCGATTGTGCTGAGCCGCTTGTTGCGCTCCAAGGTGGAAAGTGCGTCTTTATCCTTTTCGGCGCTACTTCGAAGGATAATTTTCTGCCTTTGGGAGTCGGCAAACTTGAACCCCGCGTCCATGTCCGACGAACGCCCGATGCCGCACGTGTGGCTCTTGCCAATGTGTTCAATGGTTTGGGGGATAAACGTTTCACCTCCCAATTCGTCGCCCGGGACGGACCCTTTTTTGCCTGACTTGTGGCCGTGCCGGTGGAGCTGCAGCGACATGGAGCCGCACTCCTGATTCCCCAGTTCCTGCCGACCGGCAGGTTTCCTATTCCTTCTGAGGACAAAGACGAGAAGGCAGAAGGCCACAAACACCGTCAGTATCAGCACAACGAGGATACTCAGGATCATGATCGAGAGAGGTACGGGACCTCCCGGCGGGGCTTTGCCAACTCCTGCGGGGGAAACTGACGTCAAAACCGGGGTGGCGCTGGTGAAAATAAACGGAGGCCGAGCAATCAGTTTTGGGCACAGGATCTCGTTTTTTAGCAGCCGCAGTTCAATGTTGGAGAATTGCACGGGGGAGGCACATCTCACCTCTTTAGCTGCCACTCCGTCACTAAGCTTGTCTAGCCATAGTTTAAAAGTGACCAAATCGCAGGAGCACTCCCATGGGTTGCCCTCGAGGTCTATCTGGGTCAAAGAGCGCAGCTGGTCCAGGACACCGCTTACTGGCAGGGTCATGAAGTGGTTGTTTTTCAAATTAAGTTTGGCTAAAGAGACGCCTGCAAACACATAGGCAGGAAGACTCCGTAACACATTATTGTTGAGATACAGCAGTTGCAAGTTTGGCATAGAATCAAACGTGCCTGCCAGAACTTCTTTAATGGCATTGTACTCCAAATACAAGTACTGTAGATTGGTGAGGCCCAAGAACATCTCCGGGTGTAACTGCTCGATCTGATTTCCATTCAGATACAGTCGTCTTAGATTAGTCAGGTTAGCAAACACACCTCTCTGGATGCTGACAATTTGGTTGCTGCCGAGGTGAAGCAGATCTAAACCTTCGAATCCTTGGAAATCAATCGGGTTTATGTCGCAAATGTAATTCCCGCTCAAGTGAAGTTTCTTGGCGTTTGGCGGTTTCGGGATGAGATCGGCTAGATTTTTGATATTTCTTTCCTGGCAACTGACACTAATGCCAAAATCGGAAGGGTGGGTTTTACAGCTACACGGCTGTGGGCATAACATCGGGGGGCTCCGTGTCTGAAAAGAAACAATCTGGCTATTTCTTCCAAACGGGGGTAAACCGGCTACAATTCCATTACCGTAAATTTTCGACGAGTCTGTGGTTTTTGGCGATTTTGTGGTAATGGCCACCGCAGAAGTTGGGGAGGATGCCTGACCCGTGTCGGGGATAGCGGGCGGCATTCTAACGTCAAAGTCACTTCCCGTGCCCATGGGGCAAAGTTCTTGCTTATTTGTTTCTTTCAGCAGCCTCCCATACAAATCGCTTGGCGTTTCACAGATGGCCTCCCCGATGAAAATATTGTAGGGCATGTTTTCAAGCCATGCCTTGAGAGGCGCTAAGTCACACGTACAATTCCAGGGGTTATCATCCAACTGCAGCTCGACAATCCGTCCGATGTGCTCCAGAACACCCAAATACGGAAGCTTCTGGATGCGGTTTCCTCTTATATCCAGGTGTGTGAGGGAGGCGAAGCGAAAGATGTTGTCAGGAAGTGCCTGTATAAGATTGTCATTCAGAATCACCACTTTTAACTTGTGCAGTTTGTTGAACGCTCCCTTTTCGATGTACTTGATCAAGTTGTAGTCAGCTTGAAGGTACTCCAAGTTTTCGATTCCTAGAAAAGTGTCGGCTTGCAGCACCTTCAACTCATTGTTGTTGAGATGAAGCTGTTTCAAGGCGCTCATCCCCATGAATGCGCCACCTTCAATGTTCTGCAGCTGATTGTTCCCCAGGTGCAGAGATACAGCATGGGTGAAGTTGAGGAACGAGTTTGGGTAGAGAATTATTAAGAGGTTATTTTGGAAGTTGAGGTGGTATAATGACGACACTGGCGGAATGAGTTGCGTCGGTCGATAGACAGTGATCTTTTCACAGTTCACGTACAGCACATTTTCCACTGACAAGCAGGAGCAGGCGCTGCAAGTCTCAGACATCAAGTCCGGAGCAGAAGGGTCTGCCATTGGGAGTCCATCTGACATGGAGGGGGGTGAGAGGGAGGAGCTTGAGATTGAAGAGCAAAAGGCTGCCAGCAGGAGAACGAGCATCATCTCGCCGATTAAAAATCCTCCCCCAGAAAATCATTTAGTAGCCTTTGGAAAGAAAGAAAAAAAAAAAGTCAGGTGCATGCACAAGCATGCACGCCACAAGATTTACACATATACTGTCAAGGACATTTTAAATTTTACAGCCAAATGCGCTCTTGATTGTAACAACAATTAATAAACGTTCTTACCCAAAAATATCAAATGTATAAAAATCTAATCAGATATTTATTTATTAATTTACCCTTGTATTTTTCAATTAAATTACCCACTGGACACACAAATGCTTAAGGCAAAAAAATCAACATATGCTCAGGAAATGGAGAACACACCGGCTGTTGCACATAGGCACAGTTTTTTTTTTTTTTAAAAAGGAAACGTTTTGGCCGGCAGACCTTAAACGTTGTTCCCTCCCTGCCTATCCATCATAATCAAAGTCAAACGACGCAGTTCTATAACGGTCTGGTTTAATGCCAGCCGCAGCTGCACATTGAGGTTATTTAGGAAACCATCTGACAGCATGCAGGAGAGTTGAGACGATGTCTATTAATAACACTTTCAAAATGTTTTTAGAAATGTACGTTTGTTTTAAATAGTACATTACCTGGGAATTGTTTCAGCTGAACCGAACATGCAAGCCGAAAAATGCATGAAAACAAATCAATACTCACCTAAAGCTGTTGTGGCAAACTCCTTTTGGAGACTCGGGCGGCATTGGTGGGACGTGAATGAAGCGCTCCCAGCCGCGAAGAAAAGACACATTTCAGGGAAGCAACAAGGCTTCCCCGCTCCTTCATTTCCATACAGACTGCTGCGCATCAACGGAAAGCCAAGCGCGCCGGCCTGGATGGGGGGGGGGGGGGGGGGTCTGCTAAGGAGACAGGAGAGCAGGGTGGGCTCCTATTTCATCCGATGCGTCTCTTGCCGACGGGCTGCGAGTGCTTGGAAAAAATCACCCTCTGCTTGCTTGAGTCCCAAGGTTGTCCCACCTCCATGAGAATAAGGGAACATTTACTCGGCTCAAAAGGATAGCGCCAAATGGATTGCAGTCAGGCTGGTGAAATGCAACACAACGGAGGGAGGCAGATTTTAGAGATCTTGATGGCGCGTCCAGCGACTCCTAGGCGTGGGAAGGTGCACAAGGTTGGTGATGCTATGCCACAAGTCAGCCATCCTTGTAATCGTATTATTTTGACAACTGGAGGGGTAATAAGAGGACTGTCAAAGCGGTGCGTCCGGTTCAGCCACTACCGATGATCCCCTTAATAAACAGTGGTATGTTTGACAGGATCCGGAGTGCTGAACACACTGACATTCTCATTAGTGTATAGTTCTCCTGTGTGTATTTGAAGATTCATTTTTCCATTCGCTGCAAGAATCCCAGTTGTACTCATCCTTGAATAATGTCAATTTGGCGGTTGCAGCAGGAAAAAAATGTTTTGAGCTGCACAAAACGATGAATGTAAAATGTGTCGAGTTTTAATGATGGCACAAAAATAGTGGGCAACAAGAGCGACAGCACAACCAGCTGCGTAAAAAATGAATAATGCAGTTATTCGACCGCTAGTCCGATGCGGTGCAGGTGGCCAGCAGCAAACTCTGCGCTTTCCATCATTTAAAAAAAGAAAAAGGGGAAAAATTAACTCAGAGCAGGAAAGTTACGATCTATACAGCTAGTTGATGCAGAGGTCGGGAAAAAAGGATTTTGCGTGTGTGTGGGAAAGAGAGAAAGAAGACAGAATCTTGTAGTTCCCCCTCCTGTAAAACAGCGCAGTATCCGTGTCAGGCGGGTGCTCGCTCCTTCCTCAGCCGCATTCACTGAGCCTCCGACACCACCGGAGAAGGATACAGAGACTGCGAGGGGAGGAGGGAGGGAGGGAAGGAAGGAGGGAGGGAGGTGGTGAGAGAGAGAGAGAGAGAGAGCGAGAGAGAGAGAGACAGAGAGAGAGAGACAGAGAGAGACAGACAGCGAGAGAGAGACAGAGAGACAGAGAGTACAAACGAGCGCACACAAATCTTTACTGTAGTCATTTATTATAGTTTTAATCCAAAAATGTCTTATATAGGCTCACATGCCTTGTTTGTCCTTGTGTTTGAGATAAGCAACTGTCACCAAGCAGAAGGTGCAGGATTTGAAACAATTCGCCTGCTAAATTGCCCGCTTGGGTTTGAGTTGCGTAGTCCGGCCGTGCCGTATCATTTTTGGCATCCAATCGAAGGGGCGGGGGTGGAAAGGGAGGAGAGGGTACTGTTCGTGTGTGTGCATGGGCGGGAAAAAAAAAAAAGGATGCGAACGCGGCTGTGAGCCGCATTTTAAATGGAAGAGTTGGGGAGGAGGAGAGAGCGCTATTGTTCAAGAGTGCTGCAGTCAGACGGACAGAGAGGAGGTGGGACATCAGTCAGTCAGATGCCTGCGCTTATTAGAAGAGATCGAAGAGGAGATGAATGGAGTGGTGCAAGGAGTGCCTGAAGCGTCAAGACGTCTGCTTTAAATTTTCCCAAAGTATGGAAATTTAGTCATCTATTAATTCAGTGGTACAGTACAAAAGTCTCTGGCCAACGATCCAACCATTTACATTCGTCCGTTTTCCATTTTGCATATTTGGGTAGTTCTCAGAATGTGTGGTACGATTTGGTCAAACACTGACTCACTTCAATAGTGATTATTTTCTTCCCTCCACTATGAATCGCTTTTTAAATAAGCCCCACATAATTGATGATATTTGCATATGGTCAGAATTACTCGGGCAGAAAATCCAGTGGTGCCTAGTAACCTGAGCAGGTACTGTTTACAACAGAACACGTTGTCAAGTTACCACAACACCATGTTCACGCCCCTGACACTCATGAGTGAAATAAAGAACTGATGAAGACATTGTAGTTTTGTTGATTAGTGGCCCATCAGAAATAGTGTGGTCATAATTTGACTGGTTTGTTCATACACGGTTTGTGGAGGATGGTGAACAAAGAGCTAATTCTGTTCTGTATTCTGTATCTGGCCACTAATTTTGTTGTTGTACAGTCTCAAATGACTACTATGAAAATGTCATGAAAATAAGACAGACTCTGAACAATATGAATTCAAAATGCTAAATAAATAAATGCCAGATGCCTGAAGACACAAAGGCCCCAATGCCTGAAGACACAAAGGGCACACGATATTTATTTTCGGAACGCAGTTTGCAAGTTTTCATAGTTCTGTAAAGCACTTGTGAGCAAAGAAAACTCGGCTAATTAAAATTTTACATGCATTGTATGTTTACTGTAATGAGGAATGTAAAAACAAAAATCACTTAATTGCATTAAATAATTCATTCGTTGATCAAGAGATGCTTATAGGAAGCAACCTCTGCGGCTAAAAGCAATAAAAAAAATAAGAGCCTCCCGCCTTGTCTGTGTGCAAATTATAATGTAAGAGTCCATGAGAATGTTGAAAATTTGACCGTCTTGGACATGTTCCTGTTCTCTGGCTGTGAGTGGCCGGAGGGAAGCAGGCCTACTACAAAATGAGCCAGACATTTGGCAAAGACTCTGCTTCCATCTCAGTTGCCGTTGACAGTCTTGCCATGTGGCTGAGACAACACAGGAAACCAAAAAAAAAAACATCCAATGTGTGCTAAATTGCTTTCATTGAAATCTAGCGAAGCATTTCACATGCATTTAGAAGGATTCTAGAGACTTGCTTTGTCATCAGTCACCTTAAATGTTGGGGCTGCTCCTTTGGTGAGGATTTGGATCCCATTTGTTGCCCCCATCTGGTGAGAAAACTAAATACATCACTTTTGTAAAATAGCTTTGTATTTCTGCGCAGGTCTGCAGAACCAACCATGAGTCTGCTGTTATATTAGTGTGCTTTGATTACATTTTACTTGAACTGACATCCTTTATTTTGCCTAGGATGTATATAATAATCACAAATTATATAAAATAATATAAATAATGTATTTGTTAACAGATGTAAAAAAAAAAAAAAAAGACCTTTGTGGAAAAAAATCATTGCATTACTCGTGAATGCCTTGGCAATAATAACTGAAATCAAATGTTTGTAGACATGTTGGAATTTTTGTGGGTTTTTTGTTTTGTTTTTGTTTTCTGACTTGCCCACCTGAAAGTCTTCGTATTTCAGGAGGTGGACTTGCTGGTGTGTTCCGAGGTGTTGTCCTGCTGTGCAATTCAAAAGCACTTAATAATGAGGTCACAAACTGATTGTTGGATTAATCGCAGCAAGTCATTCAGGTCCTGAAAGAGCAAAGAAGAAGAAGGGACCATCACACGATATTTTAATACTGGCATCGGAGGCGCGTTGGCCATTGGGAATTCCGGGGAGCTCCCCCCCGTTCCCCCCCCCCCCCCTCTCGGTTATGACAGGGGGCATGATTGAACAAGTGGTAGGCGGAGCCATGACACAAAAGCAGGAAAAGGATTCCAACCAAAATACAAAATCAGACCTACACATTGTAGAAATAACAAAATACAGATGGATTTACTCAAAACAGTACACAAACTTGAGGATAAAAACGGGAAACATATTCCTAATACTTGTGACAACATCCAATTGCAATAGTCTAACATTTCCTTACTACAAGGTGCACCAATGATTGATGAATGGAACACAGTTGGAAAACAAGCAGACTCTGCACACCAATGCGTACCTCAAGAAGAACATCACACAAGGTAAATAACTGATTTCTTCCATGTAAAATGTTGTCCTTATTCTGCAAGGGATGTGTGTGGTTTCAGCTTTTCATGCATGAATAATAGTTGTTAGCATGAGGTCAAATCTTAAATTGGTTCACTACAATGTCTCTGATACGGTAAAGCACTTATTTAAAATATTTGAACAAGTAATTAACCTTGCGCCCTGCCTGTCCTAATATCTTCATCATCCACAAACACCCCCATCCTTTCCGCATGACGAGCCACAGTTTCTCAGCTGACTAAAGATACTCCACGTAATCCTGTTTTCATTCTAACATTTATAATGATGTAGAAAATGGTTTCAGCGAAAGCATGACCCAATTTCAGATTGCGCCAGTCCTGGCTGAATTATTGTCGTTATCAGCTCGCCGTGACAGCTTTAACCCTGATAGTGTCAACCTGTTTTGGGCAGAGTGTGGCCCATTACGCTCTCAATTGGTGATGAAAGGAAAATAAATGCTTGCAATGCTGGGATAGTTGTACATAAATCGGCACTGTTTGATAGCTCATTATTAATTTAACAGCATGCACCGCAGTGTGAGGTGCTCGCCTATTTATTACAGCTGAGTGTAAAGAGTCTGCGGGGTCTTGCGCACGGAGCCACAGTGTATTGCAGGGAGTGCATGGAGACAGCAGATAAACATCTGCCTGGATGTATGACAGCGTCATTTCCCTGCTGCTTACCACTTTCGAGAATGTATCAGCAGTCTGGAGTAGCTCTTTGGGGTACGGTACCGCGATGTGGGCCAGGATTCAGGGCCAAGTTCACCGCATTCATCTGTAGGGACGTATTGGGAAAATAAAACCAGACAGAGGTTAATTGGGCGCAGGTACACCTCCCCGTCTCAAAGGGCTAGACCCGGCTGCTTAGCATAGACTCAAGAAAGAAGAGCTCAGTTGTTTTCGTGAGTGTGAATGCGCTTTTTTTATATTGTGTATGTACTGCATTTGTAGGGCATGTTTGTTAAAAATACCATTCATGAGCAACTTTGTAAAAATGAGACATCAATATTTGTGACAATTGATTAGTAATCATTGCGTTTTTGACAGTTCATGAAATTTTACATTACTAAAAGTACTGTCATTGCATTTTGACAGTTCACGAAATGTACTAAAAGTAGTCTTTGTAATTTGTCGACACCTCTTTTAGCTTTACAAAAGTCATTTGTTTACTCCTAATGCTGCCCAGTTGTTTGAATTTTTGGATTTTCATTTGAAACACGATTTGCATATGCAAGGCCCTCTGTGATAACTATAGTCTTTCACAATATGGCATCCAAAACAAAAGAATACTCGATGGACCTGCTTGGACCTGGAGCATAAAGTGAATATCAAAATTACAGCTTGTATATTTTTAGCACATTTCTTAAATATGTGGAATATCTCAAAAACTGAGGCAATGTCATTCGAGATTCAGTGGCACCATATTTCAACAACTGCAACTTGTTGACCCTTGTTGCACATTACAGCACAATTGAAGATGGACTTGTATTTCTGCCATTGCTAGGAGAGTATGGTCTTCTTACAGGATGGCTATGATTCACCACATGGATGCATGAGTCAAAGCAAGAACCCTTGCCTTGCCAAAAGAAAATGTTCACTCTAACCAGAGCCAAAATTACAGCAACAACATGTAGGAGGAAGATTTGGCTCATGGCAGACATGGACACCTTTGAACATCAAGGATCCCAACCTGGCAGGAGCCTGGAATGCAGTCAGCGCCGTACGCAATAGCTCAGTCCCAGGGCTGTGACGTATCATACATAATGTATAAGCATCTCTTGAGACTCCTGCAGAGACTCATTATGTGAAGAGGGAAGGTGGCCAAGAAAACATAAGGAGGATGCCTCGAGAGAAAATGTAAATGCAAGTGGCATCATGTGGTGCCATACTATTTCCCTGCTTCACATAGCAGCATAGTCTGCTCTGGAATTTGTCCTAAATTCAAAATTAGCGACTGTGGGCAGAGTCAAAGAAACAGATGACGCTCATGAAAAAGTCCAATTTCTTCATCTGCTTGTGCTCCGAATCAGTGACATTGTCATATTTAAAAAAGATGCAACTCAGGAAAACATTACTCTTGCATAATGTCTTACAGTCGTGCAGCCATCTGTAGTGTTGTATTAAAAATCCTGCCCAATACCAGGAAAAGACTAAGGCTACTAAAGATGACATCACGCCATTGCCGTGTTTGATGAATGATCCTACGTGGCTGCTACTAACGCCACCGATGTCCATTTCATGCTTCCATTTTTTTAAGCAAGAAAGTCAAGTAAAAAGTCTCATACAAGGCAGAGTTGGACTCAAATTTGGATCTATGGCAGTTACATTTTGATAACATATTGGAAAACCTGTCAATGTGTGTGCAAGCTTGGACTCGACAATTGTGAAAACCAACAACAGATGTTATGACCGTATATGCAGTGGGATAGCTTAACCAGTAATTAATTGGCCTGAAAACAAGACTAATTTGCATTATTTATGTCTTTTTTTTTGTTGTTGTTCTTGTGAAAGAGCCCACCACTGAGGCTCAGGGATGCCGCTTGACTACGTAACTTCTTTAATTCTAATTCTGCATGCAAGTCAGAATATGCGAGAAGGAGTGAGGGAAAATATATACTTTTGCAGAGGATTAGTCTTTGATTACATTTACATGGTATTGTGTCGGGAATAACTTGTTGAAAATGGTTCATCCGACAAATGGCATGGCTGAGATTACAGTTATCACCGCAAAAGTGGCAAGCCAAATTGAGTGGTGCATATTTTACACACCTTGCATTTGACGGTAGCGAGCAAGCGATTGATTTGTATGCTAAATAAGGTTTGCACACTCGACTTTTCCGATGTTACAACAGTGGGATTCATTGACATAACAATCAGCATCTATGCTGCTCGAGGGCTCCCTTGCATGAAACAAGACTCTTGAAAAAAGATTTCAGTAAGACAAGACATAAAGTGTGTAAAGTGTGCTGTATTTCTTCATCCTTGGTGATTTTGGGTTGTTTGTAAAACACCTGGGAAGCGTTTTTAAAAAGTTGCAATGCTGGCAAAAAAAAACACACAAAAGCCCACCTTCATTTAGACACCCAATAAGGAAAGAAACATCTTGGGAAATAACTCAACTTTTTTGAAGATGAAAAAAAAAAAAAACCACCAATCATGATATTATTTGTTTTAGCTGAGTAAAATTGCTTTTTTTTTCTACAGTTGAGCACTTTCTCCTTTGGGGTTTACTGCATGTAGTCCCCCCATGCATGTAGTTTATCTTTTATCATTATCAGCGCCCACATTGTGTTTTGTTTAGAATCGTATTTATTTCCCGTATAATCTTGCTTTTCTGGATAGCCAATACTACAATAAATCCGAATGCCCCATAATCGTTTAAGTCATAGACTGATTATGCTGTGTGCAAGCAAGTTTACAGTACAGCATAAAATTTGCTGTAGGGAAAGATATCACCGTGACAACCGTGATATTAAGGATGCAATAATTGATTTGATCTGGTGACTTTTTTCCCCAACCTAAAGAAAATCATGTCTTAACCCCACAATAAAAAAAGAAAGAAGATCTATGTAGTATTCTGCCAACCAATCAGTCAGACCACTTGTAGCAAAGGAAGAAAAGTAACAGTGATGCAGTATATTTTCCTCCTACTCCAATGTATCACGGTAACAAGAATGTCAAATAGACCATCTGTGTTAAATCCTGAAGTGCCAACGAGATTCTCATAGTGCCATAACAAGAGGCAATAAAAGATGCTCAAATACTTGTTGAAAATGAAAGTGAAGCAAAGCTGCTGACAAATTAACACCGAAAGGTTAAATTCTTTTCATTTGCTTTCCTTTAGCGTTGAACAAGGAAATGACTCATGTTTTACATAAAGCAAAATATCATTCATCCTAATTATGATGTCAAATTTGACTAAAGGCTGTTTGTTAATGAAAAGCAATTAAGCATGTAGATTCAGATGCATTTCGAGCTTATCAAAATACTATTGGCTGAAGGTGCGATTAAAACCAAAAACGGTTTGCGTAGCACTCTAAGGCGCTGAAAAGTGGTTCACCCTGTAAGTGGGCATATCTACAAAAATTGCCTATTTTTATCTCAGTCACCTATTTTAGAGCGAGAGACAAACCAACACACCTCCAGAACAGGATTCGGACAACTGTTGCATTTCATTGACGTAGGCTGGATGAACGCAGACTGGATGAATTCCATAAAGAAAAGAGACAGGCATGATTAACCCGCTAGTCAGTCATGTGATTTCAAAAAGAATGAACTAAACTCCGCCATGCTCCCGTTTCCATTTGATGTATTCTTCAGGGTGGCACTACTGAGTGGGAGAATTCACAACTGTGCCGTCAGATTTTTTCCTCTTCTCATTCCCTCTTGTCAAACGCATGTCACTACTGTCTTTCATTCGTGTGTTTTGATCCCAACGGTGTTGACAACTGGTCCCAGTCATCAGTGGGCGTCTCCACGTGCTGTCATTTTGCTGGAACGCCATTTATTTCCCCCTTGTGACAAGTGTCTTTTCTTCAGACCACCCCCTCAAACCCAGCTCTTATTCACTGAGTTTTTTTTTTTTTTTGAATGGTGGTGCTCACACTATGTTAACTGGGCACATGATTAGAAATTTCTTCAAGGTTAAGTCTTAAACTAAAAAAGCCCCAAGACTATAAGACACTTGAAATCAATTCAAAGAGCTACAAATAGTCAGGTGACAGTTAACGTTGAATATTTTTTATATATAATAATAATGATTATTATGTGCCCTGCGATTGGGTGGAAACCGGTTCAGGGTGTCCTCCGCCTACTGCCCGATGACGGCTGGCATAGGCTCCAGCACGCCCGCGACCGCCGTGGGGACGAAGCGGTACAGAGAATAGATGAATATATGGAATAATCATTATTATTGATACCAGTATAAAATTATTAATGGTATTAAAAAAGCATTATATTTATGGCATTTTATGTTTTATTGAGTTATCTTTGTCTGGTACAATTATTTGAAAAAGTGGGGTAACTATGCCAAAAAGTATTTGAGAAGATGGCAAATACTTTCCCACGACAGTTTATTTGTATCACAAAAGTTGTTTTGTTTTCATATGCATTGCCAAATCTGAAGTAATCTCTCAATTTACTGATATTCAAGCAGGCACTTTTGTTTTTCCATCTAGGGACCTTTTGTTCTTCTGCTGATACATTCTATTTCACGCTCCTTAGGGAAATATTTCTACTATGATTCTATTTTGTTTGCTTATTTGTTTCTTTCGGGTATGCCCTTGATAGAGACGGTGTGATTTTCTGAGGATTCATCTACAAAGTATCATCCAAACAAAGCCTCTTGTCAACAATCTGGAGGAACAAATTGCTTTTATTTGACATGCATCTGCCTGTTAGTATGAGTGAGAGTCAAAGTGATAGACAAGTAGCATAGTTTGAAAGAAAAAAGGGATGATGCCACTCTCGCTCCTTCCTTGACATTTAATGAATACATTTTGTCAGACTGCATCAATATGACGCATGACCAACCATGATTTATCCAGATTTGAGAACACATTTTGGAGATTTACAGTAGCTGAGAAGCATTTTTTACGCTCATACGTAAATCCAATTTAAAAACGTCTTCCCTCTGAGCTGCTGAAGCCTTCTCAATTACATTTGGACTTTTTGAATGTGTGCTGTTAAGGGAGCATAAAGTTTAAGACTTTAATTCCAGAATAACGTTAGAACTTTTTTTTAGATATTATTTATGTTTCAATCTGTAGTTTTGTAGTTTTTGTTGTTTGGTCAAGCTTACAAAAATAAACTTAAGCCAAGCCAACCCTATTAGTAACATATCAAAGTTTTGATTTCAAGAAAATATTAAATATAAATCACTTTGTGATAACCTACCAACCTTGTGTATTATTCCATTTTCATCTACTCAGCGATGTTTTTATTCATCTGTATTTGGCAGGCTCATTAAAAACACTCTTCTGTGCACCGTGTCTAATTTAGAGACTTTCTGAATAATGCTGGAAGATGAGTTGGATGTATTACGGGTTTAAACTAAAATAAGCAATGTGAAAAAAAAATAGGACTTTTGCTTTTCATGTCACAGTTTGATGCCTAAAACACATCAAAAAGCGCTGGTGCATTGATGTACTTTTCTTCTCATTATTCTTTCCTGTCTATCTTAATGCTCATACTAGCATAGCATATTTATATGTAATGCCAAAGATGAAGAGGTGTGCGTCCAATGCTAAGGAGAGGATACTAAAACATTTGGCTTTCACAGATGAGATGCACAGCCTTATCCCAAATAAATGAATACATTTGCTGTTTTGATTCAGCTGCTCATTGATTTCACACAGAATATCATTGACACTCGAAAAAGCAATTGGCTTGCGCAACAATGATTCAAGCAGAGAAACTCTTTTTCTTTTTTCCACTGCTGTGACACACAACTCAAAGTGGACACGCACTAGTATTTGCATATGTTATGGGCTTGTCACCCAAGTTGATGGATGGCTTCCTCAAGGCTCCCAATGGCAGGCTCATCCTTTTCAAAAGTATCATTGCTTCAATCAGACCCTTATTAGTGACTGTGTCAGCTTGAATGTATCTGCATGTACACGTGCAACAAGGTTTTCGTGTCTGTGCGTGTGCATGTGTGAGTTTGTGCGTGAGACATAAAGAATGATCGAAACTGTGTGCAATGTGGTGTAAATAAGTGTCTTTGAAGAGACTCCGTATTGTCTCCATATATCTTGTTAACTGGCAAAGCTTTGAAGACGAGGTTATTTAACTTCCAAGTGAGTGCATGCTTGCACTCAAACATACATACTGCACAGTACGTGACTGGATTCATGATAACAATGACACGCTCATAACTGATAGGCTGCTGATGTTTGAGTCCGGTTTATCAGTTTATGAGTTATATTGCCATTAAATTAGCAGCCTGACAGTAAAAACGCTGTCGAGTTGTATTTTCTGACCTAGTATTAAAAGCTGATCTTCAATCTTTTTTTCTATTTGTTCATACTTTCCACCTTTGTGTGACTTCAGGACGCTCATTGCGGTGTGGGTGAAGCGTGAACATTTTCAGTGGGGTGACACAACAACTCAATAATTGGGTGAATATTCTTAAACCAATGTGCAAGAAATGTGTTCCAGCATTTCTCCTCAAACCTCCCAAGAAAGAAAGGTGCTTTGTATCTAATCACTCCGATACATTCATGCTTTTGCAAACCTTATACTTGTTTACAAAATTTGAAAATCCAAGACATGAGTGAAACGAAAAACAAAGTGTTTTTGATGTTGTAAAAAGGATCAAAGAAGCCTTTTTTCTTTACAATGGGGCTGATTGGAAAAACAAAACAACAATGATTTATGAGGCGCTCTATTAAAGTTTAATGGTTGTCTAAGCTGTCCAGTTTTATAAACAATGTGTTTTTAAGTGACAGGTTGACAGATTCTTTTGTTCATGTGATTCATCATTGTTTGGTGCTCAAGACAATAATAAGATGACAGTGGTCAGATCAACATGGCGGAAACAAAGCTACACTTGTTTGTGTGTTCACACAAACATTATTCCCACAACAAAAAGCATACATGTTTAACCATTGTCATAAATAAAAACATCTATAATTTTCTAAATCAAAATATGACTCTTTTAACCTCTAGCATTCTTTCTCTATGATTTACGCATATACTGTCTCAGCTCACTTCAATCAAACGTGGGTGGCAAAGAAACATTTCACCATCCTTCATAGAAGATAAACATTTCATTCTCATCACGATTTTTTCCCCAATATCTGAGTCATAGACAAGCGAAGCAACCATTAGTCTAACTCTAATGCCGAGGAGGATCACGGAGGTCATAAAGTCTGTCAGCTGTCATCATCCCACTTTGCAGATACGACTGAGTGAGCAGCAACGCGTTGTTGATTTTATTTTTAGATTGGTAGGAAGTCAACATGTGAGATACTCACAGCGAAGGTTACGCTGCTCGTTTATACGCAACCTTTTGCTCATCTCAGCCTGTGGCCCAGGCTTAATTAGAATGCGTTTTAAATATTGATGAGACTCGTTTTTCCCTAGCTGTAGACCACACATTGAAATTGGAGAAGAGGAGAGGAAATTTGATGAAAGCAAACACACACTCCGACAGCTCAGAATTGGCTTATTCATTAATTAAAGTTGGATGGATATCGGAAAAGAAGCCAGAAATGCGCAAAGCTCGAGCTTCTTCACTTTTCACAATTATTGGAACTGTAAATATGTCCATGTAAATGTGTGTTTCAAATAATTTAGTCAATATTCCTGTCAATGTCTTGTAGAAAGCAGCAGCACACTGCATATTCTGAAAGACAGCTGGTTAGCACGCCTTTCCTCTTCTGAAGTCTGGAGTTTGATTCCTGGCTAAAACTTTCCGGCATGGTGTTTGATCTCTGTGTGCTTTGGTGGGTTTTCTCTCCTTCTGGTTTCCTGCCACATTCCAAAATGATGGATTGATTGATGGATGGATGGATGGATGGATGGATGGATGGATGGATGGATGGATGGATGGATGGATGGATGGATGGATGGATGGATGGATGGATGGATTTTTTTCAAATATGCAACAATACAATGGCCATACAATCTCATATACTGCCTTTTTTTAAGTTAGTTGATAGCTACACATTGATACCAAAATATGCTTGAAATTTCATTTGAAACAATTGCTGCAGTCAAGACCCTTTGAGTCTTATCGATTGAAGAGTGGAACAGGGAGCAATGCGGGTATCTTTCTGTGGCTTGTTTCTTTGCCACAAATCCCAAAAGAGCTTTAAAAACACTACCAGCCCTTTGAACAATGACATCCAGGAAGCTTCCGTTTTTCATTAGTCTGTGAAACAATGGGACAGAGAAAAGGGTTACCAATAAGCTGCAAAAATAATATCCATCTGTGTTTTCGAGACAGATCTTATTTTTCTAGGTTCCATTTGAGTGACCATTCAAACAAACCCATTTTCATCTTGTAAAATGGCTGCAGGTGCCAACAAATGTAAAAGCAACAGGCCGCAGCAAAGTAAGCCGAGCACCATCTGCGATTATCAACCAGTCAGTCAAAACATGAAATAAGACAAATACAAAGAATACAAAGAAAAATGAGACATGTAAAACAGTGTGACTGAGTAATGATGAAGATAACATGACATAGATTGCCATTGCAAAATGACAAATACTATCAAAGTCTGGGACATATGATTCTAAAACAAACAGTACAAGGGAATATGTAAGAGTAAACACTCACGCACAGTATTAGTGGAGATCGTATCCCAACCTATCAGAAGAAAAAAAAAAAAGAAGTCAAATGTCAACTGTCATATAACAGAGATGGGTCGATTGTGAATAATTACAGTACTGCTTTAAGCAAGGAATTTACAAACAATGTTAAATCTGTGTACATTGATTCCCATGAAATAATTTCAATTTGCTTTCCCTACTTTCTAACCTTCCAGATTTTGGTAATGCTGCATGAGATCCCTTTTTAAATCTTACCTCAGGGTCTTTCTATGAGAAATATCCATGTTGTCTCCATGCTCGCGTTGGGTTTTCATCCAACGGGCTAAATGCAGAAAACCATTCTCACACTTAGGTGGTGATATAGTCTTTCTAAAAATGCCGTGATTATCCTCAATCAACTAAAGCACTGAAAAAGAAGTAACAATGGATTTGATCTTTTCTTTTGCAAAAACAACAGCGTAAAAAGGATTATGCAATGACCTTTTTTTGTCCCTACATCCGGGTAAGGTCACATACTGATGTTTGATGATGTATTAATCCTCATGCATCCCATGTCACATATGCGTGTCACACACTCATTCCAATCTCGTAATTAGATGACTAACATGCCGGCATATGAGTGAATCTGGGCCACCCTTTTTGTTATTATGCCAGTGTCATGCTCCTATTGATGCAAAATTACACTGTTAAACCATAATTGAATGTAATGAAAATCCAGATGATGTTGAATTTGTCACTAAAGCGGCATTCATTTCTGCATGGAGAAGATGGTTTGGCTTCATAACTGAGCACTAAAACCTTTCTTGCGGCATCGAGGAAAAATTTGTTAATGTGACGCATTATCATTTGCATAAAACAACAGGATAGAAGCCAAGTCATTTCTACAGGCCCAAGTAGTGCAGAGAGTGTAGTTCAAATGGAAGGGGAAAGTGTTGCCAAATCACTTAAATGTGCAGGTGCATGATTCAGACTCGCGTAGGTGTTTGAAATAAACAGAGCCAAACAAACACTAAACTCGAGAAGCCACAGCAATTTTAAAGAGGAACAGTAGAATGTTTGATGCATATCTACCATTTGCAAAACTGCTGTCTCGCGACTCTTTCATGATCCGGCTTTAGCAAAATATTTTCCAACCCTGGCTGGGAAGAAAGTTGCTTTCGAGACTGATGAGATAGATTATGGAAGGACACACACATTTTGAGAGTAGAACGCTTTACAGCATGAGAAAAATCGAGAGGAGGAATAAACCTGATGTGCTTAGTACGGGTGGGAGGAATTATATATTCTTAGATAGTAATCAATTATTAAATATTGTAAATCTAGCAGGGGGAAAAGTGTAAGCGCTCCTCCACAGCCAATGTGGTGCAAATAAGATAAAGTGAGAGATAGGCCTGTACCATATCATCACCTCACATCACGGAGCAAGTGTCTCAGCTTTCTGCGATTAGACTAAGTGTGTGATCCCTTTGGTCTCGATGTAAGTGATCTGTGAATCGACTCTCATTGATACATTTACCTTGAAATTGAACACACAGAAGATAAAAAAAAAAGCAGTTGACTTAAAATGTTGAATTTATACAGTCTCTCTTTCATTTATTATAATTTTTGGATAAAATATATCTGTAATAATCATTTTAACATTAACATTACAGTCAAATGAAACGACACAGTAAACCATTTCTGATATGCAACAACGATATATGTATGTACGATGCATCATTCGTAGTGGTGGCTGCTGGTCATTCAACTGAGGGGAAGCTCAGCTCCACCTCAGAGAGATCATCCATTGCCGAGAGACGCTGAGGATAAAGCCCAATTATCCAATGAGCATCCAGTTCCGCGCAGTGCACGAACAAAGCAGTATCCATACTCTGTTATCAGATCAAATCAAATCGTAGTCCTCTGAACCTTTAGTATATCCAATTGTGAGGTGGGTGAGAAAATTCCAACCCTAGTACTCAGTGTAAAAAGTGAGAAAGGAGGAGAATTTGGTGGTTTTAAAGTGAAACTAAAAACAAAATAACAAAACTTTTAAAAAGGGCAACGGAGATGAATGCACTGATCAATTTAGAAGGTGAAGGTTGTGGCCTTGACTAATCGACCATAAGGCAAAGTGGCAGCAGAGCCACAGGGAGCCACTCATTGTGTGTGCGAAAGAAAGAGAGAGATTCTGTAAATATGCATTATTTTCCTGTCAAATGCCAGGCTGCCAGCAGCTTGCCGGCTTTTCCCTTAATAGCCAGGGAATGCAAGGATCATGCATGCATGATCGCACACAGTATAAGCATATTCATTCAGGTTTTTTTTTTACCCTTATCAGGGACTGTAAGCATATAGAATCCATCATTTCAAATAGCGTGAGCAGCAGCAACATAATCCAAATCTTGGAAGACAGCCATTGCAAATATTGTCCATAGAAATGTTTCCTCTCAATTGGTTGGGAAGCGCCTCTTGTCCAAAATCAGCTGCCTCCTGACCATGGAGAGTATATAGTTACTATCATTTGATGCAAAATGTCTTTATTATAGACTGTACAGTAGGAGTCTCTACAGCTCGCTGAGTAACGAACTCAGTTGTATGTGCTACGGTTAACATAAGCAGTGCAGAGAACAAGTAGTAAGTCGTTATAAGTTGGCATAGCCAAATCACACAAGGCTGATTTTTGTTTAATTAGTTTTTTTAAATCTGTGCTGAACATTTTCTGAAGGCCCCAAAACGTTAACCTAACTGGACGCCGGCAAATGTATGATCATTTTTCGCGAGGGGGCATTACGAAATGCAGTTACATTGACCGAGCTGCCGGAAAACAACTCTGTGTCTTATTGCATTGCTGTTTGTAAACCTAATGGACTTTTTATGGATCTATCTGTCATGTATCCAATCTAAGAGAGGACCAAAGCTGCCTACTGAAAATAGACCACTTTGGTCTAATGTCTGCATAGCATTGAAATGATGGCATTTACCTTTGAAAGGCTGTCTTGTGCGATGCCGTGTTTGCCATCAGAGCTTTTTAGTCAGACCAAATAAAACGGTGGGGGTCTGTGTACATACGTATGTTTTACAGTCAGGCCAGGGCAGAATGAGCAATAACGTGTCACTCGATCTCCTGCTCTTCTTTATTATGTATTCATTTATTCATCAATCCCCGTCTCCAAAATTTCAGCGACTCCTACAACGCAAAGACCTGCCAATAGAAACACGTCATAGCGCCGACTTATCCTAAACTGAAGAAAACTATCGGTCTATATGTCATCCGTGTATATATGTGTGATATTTAGATATATAATAAACTGGTGGGAAAAAAAGGACATGTGTTCGGCACAGTGGAACGCATGCACACCCAGTAGGCCACTTGGAATGTCACTGTTTAATACGATTTGACTGCTCAAATCCATAAGAAAGAAAGAAACATAAAGAGAGTGAATGGGGAATTGAAGCAGCTAGTTTTTGTGCAAGGAGAATGGATAATCTATAGGCATGGATTTACACTCATCTGCTCTTCTGTGGCGCTTACTTGGCACTGAAAACGGAAGACTTCATCAGTTATGCTGCTTTTAGTCTCTTTCAGAGCTGGAGCTTCCTCAGTGTGTGTGTCTTTAGAAAACCAACAATACAAAGATATCAGTCACAGATTGATTATTATACATACATCCAAGCAAAGGAAACCATAGCTACTGATTTGAAATAAAAGTGAGAATGTCCGAGCTTAAACCTGTTTGACTTGTGTGCATTTTGTTTGATATTTTGTCATATATTGTCAGTCACGGAAGCAGACTATTACTGTTGAGGACAAGACGTGCAATTCGCACATGGATTTCATATAACAGTGTTGATGGATTTGTAAATGAGCTTTGCATATTGATGACAATGAAATAGAGATTATGCTTGCTTAACTTTTGTGCCATAGATTAGAGAACAATTTCCATCTCAATCCCCCCCGTTGCAGAGTCGAAAGCTTTTTAACTCTGCAGCTGTGAGCGGTCAGGTCTTTTAATGCGCTTACACGTGTGCGGCTAATATTTCTTCAGTAGCGTTTCTCAAAATATGACTCGGTCAGAATCCTGTTTTAATGCCGCTCTGCTTTGGTTTTTGTTTTCTATCTGTTGCAGTCTCCATGCAGTTGTTGGGTTGTTGGTTGTTGTTTTTTTATCACTGTTGTTGTAGCGTTTTGGTTGTAGTTTGTAGCGATTGCCTTTCTTCGGTGGAACTTCGTCCACTTCCTTTTGTATCCTGTACCGTCTGTCTTATTTCACATCAACCTTCTGTCACACAGCATTTTGTTATTTTCCCTCATGTTTGTGTGCTCTTTTCTTTTTAAATAAATCAGGGGTGTCCTCAAGGGTCAATGCTTTACATTTCTCTCATATCCCAGCAGCCCTGATTCAAATGATCAAGATCATTCATCAGGCTTCTTTGAAACTTGCTGATGAGCTGACGGAATCAAATGTGTTGAAGGAGGCAGACATGTAAAACAGGCAAGACAGCAGCTGATTGTCAAAAGAAAAAGAAGCGATGGGCCTGTGACGATAATTTTTAGGTGATACGCAGTCAGAGAACGACTGTTTCACCATCTGCCAATGGCACCGCCATTCCCACTGGCCACTTGTTTGAATTTCATAGTACATGACCCTTTACGCAAAAAGAGGAATGAATTCAATTTTACGTGGCACACCATTACCTTACTCACATTAGACTTGAGCAGTAATCTCTTATTGTAGCACAGCTGCAGTGACCACACAGAGAAATATGAAAAAGCAGATGAGCTCTTTTCTGGTTAGTCCCCACCCTCTCCTCTGGTTACAAAGGACTCGTATTAACTGGTCACGTTTTGCTGGAAGATAAAAGGCTGAGTTATCCCATCCGTCTTACATATCCCAATTACTGGAAATGTGCTAGTGAATAATAATGTCAACATTGCATCAATAAGGAGCCAGAGGCATGAATTTATCAAGCGGTGAATTCTGCTAGCCGTCATTTAGAGGTGCGATAAGTTCAACACTGCTGCTCCTGTGATGTCAGCAGAGATTGGTTTCAGCTTCTAGCAATCTTGCAAAGGATCAACTGTATGGCAATTAGATGGGTGGATGAATTTTATGTATGTGTCAAGATTCTTCATGTTTTATATATTACTGTTCCACACGCATGACTTTGCAAGGAGTACGACTCTAAATAATGTATCATATAGATCTTGGTTCTGAACATTTGTTGCTCATGTTGTAAATGACCAAAACTGTTGTGACCCAATGTAACTGACAATTTTTTTTTTCTTGATATTCAAAATTTCACAATTTAACACATTTATTCATCTACTTCTTAGTGTCAAGCCTGTCTGCCACATTCACACGATGAAACCAACATTTATGAAAGTCCACATTTTATTCACACCTTCGAAAGGCACACGATGATGTTGAATTTTTTGACAGCCTCACATGGGGCAGTCATACTGAATTTTGAACCAACTGCAAACGGTTCATTCGAGGGCTAACCAGTAAGTAGCCGAGTGCAAGGACATTAATCAGAGAGGACAATTGGACCTGCTGTAATCTCTTTGTTCGGAAGATAGACAGCACTACGCACAGTGACCCTACAGGGGGACAAGAGGATTACTATTTAGCCTGTGTGTGCATGTGTGTGCGCACATGAGGAGAGTGTCTGGGATTTTTTTTCTGGAATGTCTATTATACTGAAATCCAGTTTAGTTCAACATAAATAATAACACACTACAGGACTGAGGGGGAAAATTTCTAGTTAGTGTTGGCTTAGTTGTGGTTGTGATTTTGGTCACGTCACAACAACCCTGTGATTGACACAGAACAGCCTACACAGTCCAGAAAATTGATTTATAGACTTCATCATTAGTATATGCGAGTGTGTTCGAAGGATAAGGATGGGGGAGATTCAATGTTGGGCTGACTGCATACTTGTTATGTTTTGAATGTAAGCAACTCACGTACGTTTGAAATACTGTTTAATTTAAAGTACAATAGGAGGGCCGTGAAATTATAGACATCACCGTCATAAATTGCTAACTGGATGACCAACCAAAGTTCAAATTGTGATTCAGTAAATTATTTCTCCATAGTGGGAAAAGCAAGCTTTAATTAAGCAGGAGAGAATCAATATGAATTCATAATTAATCAGTCCTTACAGCAATCCATTTCAATGTGCCTGGGCTTGTGTTGCAGGGGCATCAGTCTAAGCAAATAAAGTGGGAGTCTCCTGTCCCCTTGTTGAGAGATTCTCAGTGTGGAGGAGTTATGGATCCACACTGAACCACTGAACTGAAGACGACCAGGCTTATAAGCCTCTCTAAGCATGCTCCCAATCATCCCGTTGTGTAAACTCGGCCTGACTCTTGTCTCTGTGGCCTTGGCCTTTCGGTCGCCACACGGCATTCTTGAACATGGTGAACAATGTATAATGGTGGATCTCTCTTCAGCGCAACCACAGCTCCACTACAGATGTCAGATCGATCAAAAAAAAGTAGCAGTAGTGATGGGGAAATGAAGCTTCAAATTGCTTCATGAACCCAGTTGTATTTTATGACTCCTCTAGACTAGATGGTACTGTTTTTAAATGGGTTTAAGAAATGGAAAGTCAGTATGCTTTCAGCCCTATGATGAACAAAGACTGCCATCAGGAGGGCTCAATAAACAGGAATCATCATGAAGCTCCATTTACCCGGCATTAGGGAGCAGGTAACCACATTGTCAACCAATTAAATGTGGACTGGTTATTCTGAAATGTGTACACATTCAAACTCCCACATTTGGAAGAAAATGGCCATCAGATTGACCATGAAGAAAGGAAGAATTCACTGCCTAATTAGTATATTTTTGGATGAAGTTCCTACATTTTCCTCCACACCATGACAACACTCCACCCTCCTAAAACAGAATGTTTGCCCAAATCACCCGATGGGACTAAAAACAATTTTTCATCTTTTGCACCATCCACCATTTACCGTATTTTCCGGAGTATAAAGCGCACCTAAAAACCTAAAATCTTCTCAAAAGCCGACGCCTTATAGTCCTGTGCGCCTTATATATGGACTAAATTCCTAAATTCAAACTGGCCCGAAGCATTGTGTCATGAAATCAAGCATAAGTAGCCTGCTGAAGACTATGAATCATGAATCAAAAAGACTATGGATCATTATTTTGTGATTATAAAGTCATTTGTTGCATCTGAAGTTGAAATAAAAAAGATAAAATGGAGAATGATTTGATTTGGATTAAAAATACTACATGATGCATTAATGGTGCGCCTTATAGTCCGGTGCGCTATGTATAAGGATTAAGTTTTAAAATGGGCCATTCATTGAAGGTGCGCTTTATAGTCCGGTGCGCCTTATAGTCCGGAAAATACGGTAATTGGAGTAGCATTGAATCAGTCAAAAAATGTGATTGATTCATTTAGTTTGGATTTTTTTTTTTTTAAGGAACCTATTCATATACTTATGATTCTGGTTGTAAATCATCTTATGTGCTATATGTCACGGGTGTATAGTGTTGCTATGCTGTGCAAAGACGCATGTCCTTGTTGTCATTGTTATATTTAGTCCTAATTAAAAAGTCACGTTGCTGCATATTGAAGGTGCTTACTGCAAACAATGTCAATTTTGTGATTTGCATAAGTTATTAAATGAGGAAATTGAGTTGGGTGGTTCTTTTGACCTTGGGTTCCTGAAAATTAAGTTTCAAGCGCAGGCTTTTTTTATAAGTATGAAAGAAGCAAAAACTTTTCCCACCTAAGAAAACTAAGTAAATTACACCTGTATTTGTGTTTGAATGTATCTAACACATTGAAGTAGAATATTAACTTCCACGTTTCAAATAGTGTCTAATAAATTCATTTGACATTAACTTTTCATTATCTGTGTAAATCGGTGCAATTTCAAGAAGAAAAAGTCACTGAAAGGAAATTGCAGTCATAGATTCGGCAACAATAGCTCTCACTGCTGTCACACCGAACCGCAACTCAAGCTTGAAATGTTTTGTTCGACTTTTATCTACTTTACTTACTAAATTTACAAAGGTGAAACCTTAGAACTATTTGAACTTCAGTCACGCTGATGCTTTCTTAGCCTGACAGCCCAAGAATTGAACCTCCTCTGTGTCAGCCCCCTCGAGAGCCCCACTTCACACTTTGAAAACCTCCGCTTCAGAAATTCTGCTCAGTCCGTTCTTACTTCTTGTCTGACATAAAAGCCTGATTGATCCTGTAGAGCAGAGTGACTGTGCCTCCAAAAATCTGTTTTTATTCCCCATTGTTGTCATCATTAACTATCCGTCCAAATTAAAATTAGAAATATTGCAACAAATGCTCAGTTAGTCTGTCACATTTTTTCTGCTGCATTATTTGAAGTGTAAGATGCACACAAGTAGCACTGTCAAATTGTCACTTTGCAAATGTCTACAGGCTTAGGCTTTGATACCAGTCAACATTTTGACATTTTTAACACATTACAAAACATCTGTGGCAACACAGACTTTCTGAATGGTAGCCGATCCATCCTATCCCTGTTCAATACCGCTTAATATGTTGCTTAACCTGAAATTGTACATGTATGTGAGAAATACCTGCGACCCTCGTGAAGACAAGTGGTTCAGAAAATAGATGTAAGAAATCACCAAATAGTCATTCCAAGAGTAGACACTGACAGTTCGGTGCTTGCGGATGCACAAACAGTCCCTGTACATTCTCTGCCCGTGTCTCACACTCTGCTTGTATATACACCCCCCACAACACCCCCCCCCCCCCCCCATTAGTGCTATGCCCTCTCATGGTAAACTAGTGTCTACCAAAGCCTTTGACTCTCCCTGTGTGGCGCTCTAACTTGCTTCACATCATCTGGGTTTGTCTCAATGTCGGCCTCAATGTTATTCAATTTGATTGTTCAGAAATAATGCCCTATTTTCTCTTCAATTTGAAATATAGACAGAAAGAAATGCTGAAAAATACCCAGCAACCCATTCTATAAATAACGTATAGTAATGGGAAAGTGTTGCAGGCGCGCTTGATTTTGTGTTGTGGTCAGGGACATACAACCCTCTTCCTATGATGATATTTAGCCTCACTGACAAAACCCCTGGCCGGACCCAGGTCACTTCAGTAAAACTAGTCAAGGATTCTAGAACTGCCCCCGATTTAATTACTGTAGAGGGGCTGACACTACAGCACTTGGACAAAGTTAAAAAATTGTTCTAATAATAACTTGACGATTAAAATAGTTGTCAAATAATTTGATAATTGATTCCTTGTCAATTTGTCAATTAATTTGACAGCTCTACCTGTGACTAATCCACGGACTCAAAAAGCCACCACTTGTTTCCTGAGATAATATAACAAAATCCCAGAGTCCACGTCATGATCGTGATGGCAAATATGACCACAATTCTCTATCCACCGTAAAAGTCTGAATTGCAATGAAGCCACGTGTCATAGAGGCAATTGAACTGCCTCAGCAGTGTTTTTTTTTTTTTTTTAAATTCCAGAAGCAGAGGTGACAGGCCTCTGGTTGCACAGGTCTATGAGTGAAGTGTGTGAGAGTGTGTTCATGCGCTATCCAATTGCTTCCTGCCAAACCAGGGTCAGTGCATCAATAAACATGTTACAACACGGACAAACATTTGATGAGGGAATTTGAATCTGTGAGAGGGACAACGCTTGCTGTATCAGATTGCAGTGCACTTGAGCTCGAGCTGTTTGTGGGTGTATGTAAATCCTTTACTTTGGTATATGTACAAGTGCTGTATTCTCATACAAAAATTAACACCAACATGTAATAAAATAGAGCTGCTTATTTTTAAGAGTTTGTGCTTAAACTTAAACACAATGAACAGTAATTAAGATGAGTTTTGATCATCAACATTTATATTATTATTGCACAAAACCACCATGACTACATATTTTGTTGTTATTTTTTTGGGGAGGTTACTCAAAGTACAGAACTCTATATTGCTATTGATATCTTATCTGGATAAGCTTGTAACACCGTCAGCTAATCTGTGCTAACAATGAAGTTGTGCATGCCTTTTGGCTTTGACGTAGTAGCGCTTTGACTCAATCATGTCAGTTTTATTGCGGTGAAACCTCATCCTTGCTGTCGATGTCTGAGAAATTTGTCAAAGGGACTGTAGTTTTGTATTTCCAAAATAGGTAGGCATTGGGCCAACATATTGATGAAGAGATACAGTTATCTAGAATAGTTTACCATTCCCTCCAACGATGTGGTATTTGACCAAAAATCCCCATTACATTAGATCACCCTCATTGTTTATTTGAACAAATATAAGAATATAAATTTAAAATCACCAAAAGGATTAAAAGTGACCAAAAGAAAAGCATTTATAAGACAGTCTAAGACATTGGGAGACACATTTTCTGAAAGTAAAATAAATTCTGTTTTTGTTTTTAAACGCATAGTGTTTTCATTCCTTTTGCAGGTTATTGGACAAGTCCCTGCTTTTCCCTCAGGAGATTGGCATTTTTTTAACTTTCATTTATTTCGCCAACCTGGGATACAAACCTGCCCTAGATTTGTGTCAGTGATATAAATAAACAGCAGAATTAACATCTGCAAACCCTCCATAAAAAATAGTCAAAATGTAATAGTTGGGAACATTTGGTGTATGTGTACTATATACCTTATGTATATGTATATACATTCTTCTTAATTGGAACACACATCATGTTTCCATCTCAAAATTATGTATATACTCTACATCAGGATAAACAAGACACAAAGCACACATAGTTCACGTTGTGATTTTAAGAACCAATTTCTCAAGTCTGTCTCTAGTCCAATAATTGTAGGTAAAATTAGAGATCATCATCATCATCATCAGTACAAAATTTAAATTGACACATCAGTCCTGGACATAATCACGTCTCACTCCTCGCTCAGCAGTTTCACAAGCCCACACAGGATAAAGTCGTCGAGATAATAGATGAATGGGTGGATTGATCTCAAAGCATGCGTTGAAATGCCGCTTAGGTTTCCGCTCCAATGAAGATAAAAATGTAATTATTCCATTTGAGTTCCCCAAGCATTTAATATTTGAATGGTAATCCACTGATGGTTTCATGTTGCTATGGTGTTTAAATCGGAGAAGTGACACTGCGGGCTCACTTTTCATAGACATTGAACATGCACTTGGGCATAAAAACCGCCGATCTTGATAATCGTGCAGGTGCAAGCCTCATTTAGTGCTGAATTTAAAGTGAATGAGAGGAGCCATTTTCATTGGTCGGTAAGCAAGTTGGCACTCCCACAACAGCGCAAGCACTCGTTTCTAATGTTTCTAAAACTCCACACGCATAGTTAGGCTGCGCTTTGGCTACATTGGCGCTGGGGAAGAAAGTAAGGCCAGGGCTAGTTTGCAAAGTTTGATCACTTTGGCAAAATACATAGCTACGGGCCTACTATTATCAGTATGTTTCCCATAGTCTGAAAGAAACTGTCAAAGTAGCGTTAAGTATCCACAACTGTACAAGAGGCAGTTTATGGCTCATACAACTTGAGTAATAGGATGCAATTAACTTTCCCTCTCTGTAGCTCTTTGCCCAGTGACAGAGTCACTGCAGCAATGAGGCCCAGACACCCTCGAGAAAACTTGTCATCTACTTGTCTCTGATCATATTCATTCTGTCACCACCCACGGCTTATGATCATAGATTTGTGTTGAAATGTAAAATGAGTCGTAAATTACATTTCAGCAGTTTGACTTTGCTATTTGCCACATTGTCTGAAAATGCAGTCGTGTATGTTGGCGTACTTTACAGATGAATATAATTGTACTGTTCAGTAACGGATGTAAACAACTATTCTGCACATCGTTTTTTTTGTTGGTTTACTAAAATCCTTCCTCCAACAACCATGGTTGATTTAAACGGGCAATACTGTATGTATGGAAACCATGGGACTGAAAAGAACTGCTCAATCTCCTTCAATTGCGTGACAACCACGTAAAAATTACTCAAATGTCTTTTTATAACTGCATTAAAATGGCAATTCTGTATGCTCTTTGCTCCATTTGTCCGTATGACACTCAAAGGCGGTCATTTGCCACACATGGTGAAATAATATTGCACACAGCATGAAAGTAATGTCATTGTACCATTTTGGGAAGCTGTAATAGCCTGCACATTTTTTTAAACCATTGCTAAAAATAAGAAAGAAGTAAAGAAAATGCTCTCTACTGTAACCACAAGAACAACAAAACCGATACCCCCCCCAAATAAAATCAATGAGGTTCTATGTGAAACAGATAACAATATGTTGAAAAGACCACAATGTGCACAATTGAGAATGTAGTTTGAAAAGAATACTCTGAGTTCACCCGACAAGGTTTGTAACAAATTAAAAATGGGATTTTAGGTCACAAACTAGGGTCTACATGCTAGCTTTTAATTTGACCTTTGTTTCAAGACCTTGTTACTTCACGCTGACTAACATAATGAACCTTAGGAGGACAAGTCCTGCTTTGCAGCAGGCTTTGCTGTGATAAAAAAATGGAACAAGTCTAAAAAAGGTGTGCCCACCATAGAGAAAGCACAGCAGTGGCTTCATGCCATCAAATTGCTAATAAGAAGACCTACGGAGGGTCAATTGAAAGCCTTTGTCCCAGTGGCGTCATGCTGCGGTTGGTTAACTCCACCGGGTTTTCAGTCATCCAAACTGCACAGACTCGTGTACTCATCTTTGACCTCCCCACTGAATTTTGCAGGCTGAAGCACAGTATGACCGCGGGCACACAAGAAAAAAAACATGCAGCTCATGTTCTTTTCAGGTGGAGGGGATAATACAAGCAATACATTACAGGACATAGAGCATCTCTACTTGCATAAATGTGTTAATAGTAGCTTTCCTCCCTCTCTCAGACTGGAAAATGATATAATACCACATCCCCAGCCCTTATTACTTATTGTTGTTATTTTTCTATGCCACACATCAGAAATAAAACAAAGAAAGAACGGAGAAAAAAATGATGTGAAGCAACCAGGGACATGAGATTCTCCCGAGGATAAGAATATGTGATTATCATATGTAATATCCTGCCTGGATGCTCAACCACTGCACCCTCAGCAGCATTAGTTCTTGCGGACCTGTTCCGCTTACATGGATACACTAGAGCGTCATAAATCAATTCCATGAATGATTTATATTTTTATTTTTTTTCAACAAGAAAAGAACGGTTTTCAATGGCCACAAGCAAACACATTTGTTTACTTTATTGATCAACCTGATTATTCTCTGGTCATAGGCTCCATGAGACGTTCATTAAGGGACTATCATGACTTCTGCTGATTTGCTCGAGCACGTACTTTATGGTAGGAGAAAATAACATCTTGAAACCTATTAATATTTCACACCCGCAGCACAGAATGATCCCCTGTTCTGACCCTGGAACTCTTTAAATATTCTACAGCATAAATTTGTAATTTAATGATTCAATATAGAGACAGAAAACCAGTTAAAACTGACAAAATATGGCAAACTCATCTACTTTATTTCTTTGAACAAAAATGTATTCTTGTAATGATTATCCAATGGTACATTTACCTCAAATAAAGCATTTTTGTAACCCTTGCGTATTGTAACTTCCCCTTTGTTGTCTCCTTGATACATGATTGCATATATATTTCCCTTAGATCAGAGGTGCCACTTAAAATGATGTGGTGGGCCTTATTTGGGCCCCTGGGCCTTGTGTTTGACACCTATGCCTTAGATTATCATTTGTGTTGCTGATCATCAAGATTTCTCTTCAACTGGTGTCTGTATATCTCCCTCATATATTGCTTCTCTAGCTCTTTTTGCTTGAGAGAGAATTGGCTGCACAAATCGAATTGAAGCATATGTCTCCGATGTTTATAAGATAACAAACAGGTCATGTTCTGGACATTCTTCCATTATCTTGATAAGAGCATTCAAATGATGTTGCATATTTTGCAGCAAGAAAATGTGAGCTGTGAATGACAAACAGTGAGTGAGAGAGATGGACAGGACTTTGTAAGTGTTTTTATGGTTGAACTTTCTTCCACCTCAAATAAGCATAAATGATTCGCCATGTTGGGTGACATTGAAGGAATCTTGGACAAAAGCTACTGTGAGTGCCAGAGACGATCAGAAAAAAAGGACCGGAGTGAACAAAAAAGACTGAAAGTCAGAGAAATGTTGACGGCAGCTGCAAGAAAGATAGATTGTTGATGAAACTAATTTGATCTGCTGTATGCATCTAATAACAAATTATGAATAGGTGTCAGTCTAGAGGGCATTTGAAGGTATGTTAGCCATAATTGTCTCTTTTTCTCGAGCCTAATGAAGCAGTCATCGGGAGGCAAACGCTAAATGACTCGAGCACTTATGACATTGCCTCCATTGTCATTTTGCATTCCTTTAAGGTACCAAACACTTGGCTTATCTCAAAAACTGTGAGATTTTTTGTTTGTTTATTTTGACCTATAGAAACTTGAGCAATACAGATTTTACCATGCCCCATAAATCCCCCATGTTGCTAAACCTAACACTTAAACACTTAACTTTTAAATATTACTAAAACCCTACAAAACTATTCATTAAAAAAAAAGAAATAAAATGTGCCCTAAAAAAACAAATCCTATTATAACCCTGACTAAAATTTGACTGCAAATACATTTGTTGCTGTTTTGTGCAGTCAGTGTTTTTGCACTTGTAAGCAAACACTGTGTTTGTTTTGACAGCTTGGGCAGTTTCTGGACCGCAGACTGTTAACTTAAAAGCCGTAGTTTGGCTGGTTTATCTCATAGGAATACTCAGCTAAACCTGTCTTCTACAGACAGATGCTACAATTTATGTATTTCATTGCTGTAGTAGGGTAGCAGTTGTAAATCTCTCACTTAGAAGGTTATATATTTTCCTTGCCACTTTATACTGGACTTATCAATCCAGCTCAGTGAGGAAGATAAAATACAAGTCTGGATAAACATGCTGCATCACCCATGCATGTGTGTAGCGTCTGCATTTCTGTCATTTCAGGGTTCTTTAGATTTTTACCATTTATCAGGTTTGTGACTCACCTTTCTCATTCCAAATGGTGATGTCCAATCTACTTAGTGTCTATTTCATGTCTTCCCCCCAAACTCTGAATATTTCAGAGAGCTTCACATCTCAGTAGAATGCATCCTGCTGGTGGACATAATCAGCATCACTCTGATCGTTCAGCTTTTTTTCTGGCATTCCGTTTCATCTTCTGGGATCCAAGTCCTCCCCTGCTGTCCATCTCTTCAATTTAACTCCTTTTCGTTATCATTTTTTGCCCCACGGAGGGCGCTGAATGCATGCCTTCGAAAAGCCATATCCCAGAATGCACTTCAATTCCCTTTCAATGAAATAAACTAGTATATAACATGTCAGATCAACTGTTGTTTGGGGGAATGCTTGGAACTAATGGTGTGCAAAATATAAAAGATGCAGTAAAGCCCATAGACCAACGTGATTGATAGTCACAAAGGTATTGAGAGAAAGGAGCTGGAACACATGCTCATGTGTAGGAAAAGATAAGCATTCCCATGGTTAGAAACCATCTGGTTGTTGTGGCAAATGTACCGTTAATGTTATTTCCTCCGCAGAGATTGTGGGAGTTGTTTTCATTTCTATCACATCACTGGGCTTTCGATTCCTGTCACTCTGAGTTCTTGTTCTATACCAAAATACTATCCTAAATGAAATCCGTGGCCTTGCCTGGTGAGCACTCGATCTGAAACGCACCTCGATTGAAGAGCGGATTAGTCCAGTGCCATAACATTTGGCAAGAAGGCTGAACATAAGATGACAAACAAGATATGCAAATTCAAGTGCACAAAACTGAATAAATATGTTAACGAACTATAACGAACTAAGGTCTTCCTTGGCCACACAGCTCAGGTGACCAGGAAGTCATTGTTTATTGTAACGTCCACAGTCGGGCTTTCAAGAAATAAACACATATACACAACCAACACACTCATAATACAAGCTGAAAAAATGTCTTAAAGCTACATTTTGCTGAGCATAAGTAATAAAGTAATTGCGTACGCGTGGGGAGTAGATAAAGGTTCCCAAAGCAGATAAACCAACTGTAAAAATAGCTTTTCAATAAAATAAAAAAAATGGCACAAACATGGATGAAAAAAATAAACAACAAAAGGAATATAATATAAAAAGTATACCGCCAAAAAAATGGCATCATAAGACCAAATGAGCAGGCACAGAAAAATGTAAATCAACACAGTGAGCTCACTAAAGTTTATTTGACAGCTTAAAACACATCTCTGTGTGTGAAAACATGCTGACGGAAAACAATAAACAAGACAACTGTACTGGAATAATCATCAGGAAAAACAACCCACGAGTGAAATGAGCAGCCCTGTAAAAGATAAAGAGAACATCTACATGAAGACAAGTTGGAACAAAGGCTGCAGAAAGCAAAGTATTGCACGCAACATAACAAATCATACGCAAAAGAACAAGAGAGAAAGCACAAGAAGTAGGTAGATGATTAGCTTCGGCTAGCTGTGATGATGCTTAACAAATTGCTTTACTGTATCCTGTCACTTTCAGGGGGATCATTTTCTCTCATGGGAGGATGTTAGGCATCTATAATAGCTACATGCATGACACACTTGTTCACTTGAAAAATTTAGTGACGGTACAAATAAGAGTAAACCACGCAAGTTGCAAGTTATAAATAGCTAAGCTCCTTTAAGTCACTTTGAAATTAGAGAGCATCTGTTGTATAGTCGTGACAGCTTTGAGGGCTTCGGTCGCCTCCCTCAGTTTAATATCCCAAGGTGATGAGCAGCTCCATTAAACATTGTCAAAGCAGGATGTCTTTCAAATCAGCTTGCGCTTGACAGAGAGGCTAAAAACGTGCCATGTCCTGCCTGCAATGGTATCAACCCCGGCTTGTATTCATTTCCTTTCAGTGTCTTCAAAGTTAAGTAAACAACTTAATCGTCTGGAACGGCCATGCTCATATTTTAGCATCTGAGGATTCCTATGCGCCAATTCAGCCTTGGCATTGCTACACTGATGTATATGGATGAAAAACCTGAGGCAACAATTTGCTGGGGTAGAAGCGGATTCAGTAAAGACCCTGCTGTACTCGGATGCCTCCTGTGTGTGATTGCAAATGCCGGGTTCTTCCCCAAATTTGCATAAATGACTAGTCTTTAATTTCTGATTATATAAAAGAACGATGACTAGAAAGTATGTATGCGATAGAATGTATCACGCTTCAAAGTAGGGATGAGAGAGTACTGAAACCAGCCGTATGTATCTGTACAGACACCAGTATTGGCCGCCGCTTTGTGACCATTTTACGATCAAGAACTAGAAATTAGAAGAATAGTAGATTGCCATTAAAATGATGTAATTTTAAAGAAAATTGTTGCACTGGCATATATGGGTCTTTCTTCAAAATACTGTGTCCCTTTTTGGGGTGGGCATTTTATGTATCGGTGTTTGGTATCGGTAACTATGATATTGTCTGAAAAATCGTGCAAATGTACATGCCTACTTAAAATTACTCGAATGCACCGAAATCATGTTGTTTTCTTATTAGTAGCACCAAGTCTGTTCTGAACACGTCTCTTTCACTCTGGCTGTGGGAGTGTTGACTTTATATCAACTGTGGGAAAACACCAAATATCTACAATCCTCCCGTTCAGTTAGATTGTCAAGTAGAATTTACAGGAGACTAAACGGTGTTGACATTCAAAGCCATCACACAATGTTATAAAACAAGAATCCCTCCGTGGATGACACAATGTCAGCGTTATTTAGGTACTGCTGTCTTGACAGCTCAGCAGCGTGATAAAACTGACAGCATCTTCATAATTGCTTTGATAAACACAGCAGGGTTTTCTTGAGAAAAAAAAAGTAATCTCTTTACACTATCAATCAACCGTTTTTAATTTTCATAATCACGGGACTCTAGGAGTCGGTGTTGAGTACAAGCTCTGCTCGTAAATGTTTGGCAGAAAAGATTCATTTGGGTTATTGTCAACCTTTTGTCTGTATCCTGCCCAGATTCCAAGTTTAATGAGGATTGTACTTTGTGGTCTAAAGACTCAAGATCAATAATGCACATCATTTTCACAGATAGAACAACCTCTTAAACGCAAAATGGTGTTAGATCAGCATGTCATGAGGCTACCGGCAGGAAGACATGACTCATTTAGTACCTCACGCTACGTCGGCCAGTTTGACAGTTATCTTTTTGCATGTAGATGATTGCACACTGTCTTTATTGAGAAAAGCACAAGTGACCTTAAAATGACAGGAAAAGTTGTTTTATATTAGCAAGATATTAAATGACACATAGTAATCTCATAATACATCGACTAGAGGAAGCAGATAATATATAATAAGCATCATATGCTAATTTAATTAGAGTACGGTTTAATGTAGCACACCACTAGCTTGCAAATCATTTACACTATAACAGATTTCAAAGATTGTGCAAGTTGATGGTGTTTTTCTCTGCGCCACTACATGATAAAGCCTCACAGCAGTGTCAATAAACAGATATAAATCTGTGTATGCTCATATCTACTGATTATCCCAACAACAAAATACCCCAAACAGTATGAAGACACTAGATTACCTGCACTAGCAATTTGTTGTACTCTTCATTCTGTTTCGATCAAAATAATTGGGTGCAATCTCACTCGGACACCATTTAGATGCTTGCAGCTGTTAACTGCAGTTTGCCCACCACCAAACACTGAAATTGTTGTAATGGATGTGACTCATCGCTTAGTGTGCTGCGCTCCCAAGCCGGCGGTACCCCAAGTTGGGTGTATTTTTTTTCTGTAAGGTACAGTGTACTTGGGTGTGCCCGACGACCGACCGGAGTTTGATGCAATTTAGGGATGCTACAATGAATGTTTTACTTCCATCCCACAATGGCAGCGCAAATGCCCCATTGCGTTTAATTCTACTAGTGCAGAAAATTGTAAGAAGGAATGGTTTGAGAAAAATAATTGCTTAACAATAGTATTTTATTTATTTTATTTTTTATTTATTTTCTATATTTTATATATTTTTTTATTCCCCTCCCCAGCTTGATTTTTTTTTTTTTTTACAAGGCTGTTGGAAAACACAGTATTTTTTGTTTTAGTGGGAACATTGTTTCTAAAGTTTTTACTGCAACCCCATAACAACAAAAGTATGCTTGTCCACAGAGGAATTGAAAAAACAAACTGTTCCACAGTGCAAAACAATATTTGGGAGCCAAGCGTACATTAAAACTCTACTGTTGTGCAGTTGCTTGAGTCCGGACCTAAAATACACTAGAGAACAAAAGAAAATAGGGAGAGAGCATTTTGGAAACGGAAAATTGTTGCCATCAATTTATTTAAAGCAAATTATGATTCCTTTACGATACTACCCTGAAGCCATCTCACTAAATTCACTACATTCATGAGACGAAACTTAATGAAACCTCTGCAAATTTTACCATGACCCTCCCCAAATTCCTTATCGTTATATAAAATCAGAGTTCAATGAGATGTCATGAACATTTTATGCACGCTCGCACCACTTTCAAGCTTTGGGTTTGAAAGATCAAAATTCTCCCCTGCTTCTAATGAACTCTGCGAAAAGTTGTAGAATTAAACCTCTCCAGACAGAAACAACAAGGATCAGACTTGCAGAGCTCTTTGAACGATTTCTATGAAACAACACCCCCTCCTCCATTTTGCATTTTATCCTATTCCCTTAATGCTGTGGGTGGGAATAATTTCACATTGGCAGTTCCACATTCCTCAGTGCCCCAGGTTTTAATTGCTGTGATGTCTACACCGTTGCGGATGTATAATTAAAGTCCTAATTGCAAACATTTGTTTTGTGGATATTGTGTAAATGCTAAATATATCCACACTGACATCTTTATTAACACGTTTCCTAGTATTTGTTTTATTATTTTGTATCACTTGTCTTTCACATCTTGCTGCAGGCTGACTGAGTTATACTGTATTCATGAAGTCATTCCGTACCTGTTTCATCATCACCTTGTTCTGTGCCCACGTCGTCACGCCGTTCCACATCCGCCTTGACACATGTGCCTCTTGCTCACCTTGTGCCATGCCTGTCACTTAACCTCTCATAGTACAAAATCGTCCGTCCACCTTTTCCAGCTGGCTTCCAATGGCTACCCACTCTGCCTCCCTTGTTTCTCGTACACCCGAACCTCCAGGGCAGCATGCTATTCAGGCCAAGGCAGCCCAAAGTAGCGTCTTTTCAGAAGCTCAATGCTCCAGTTCTGGCTGAGCAGCGCCTCGAGGTCCCGGTTCTGGGTTTGTGGCTGCTCAAGGATCCATTACCGTTTGTGCTATTAACTTGTGCACCTTTTGGACTAAGTAGCCACAACTGCCATTTGTTTCTCAAAACCATTTCAAGAATCTACATTGCATTCAGTAGGTATGTTGATGGCATCGTCTTGTGATAATTAGCATTGCTGACACTGGATATGTAGTTCTGCCTTTACATTCAAGAACCACAAGAGTCAGCACTCGTATTCCAATTGGCCAGGTTTCATTTTCATAGCAGTGTAAAACTCCTGTATGTGACCTTGTGGTGGATGTGGGGAAAAAATAGAACTAGTGAAAAAATATAATATCTCTTTGCTCTGCCAGGTTGCAGCCATGTGTCCCCTTGTCTGCATGATTTACCCCACTTCCTTCTCATGTTATCTCTCATTCTGTTTGCTGTGCCCTTTGCCTCGTTCTCCCTTGACTGAAATAAGTAAAAGGCCTGAGAGGGTTACTTTAATCTGCCTCTTTGTCTTTCTAGTCTGTCTTTTGCGTCAAGCCTTGACTGGTAGGCGGCCGATGCCTGTTTGCTCCTATGCTTTCTTGACTGGTTCATATGTTGCCGGGAGAGTGTGAACTCAAAGTTGGATAGAAATACTCAAGTGCTGAATAGGCTAAAAGAGCAAGAAACAACACTGGATTCCCTCAAGGAGCACATGGTTCACTCAAAGGCCAATGTAGTCATGTCTGAAAGTCATGTTCTGTTCTCATATTTAGGTATGAATGACATCGGGAACCAACCAGCCTATTTTCCTCTCTCTACATAGAAACTTTGTAGCTGTAGATGGCATTTACTACCACTCACCGTTATAGGAGTCACGTTTGTAAATGTGGGTGGAAAGTTGTACAACTGTACCTGTGAGCAATGGTGTGAATGTGTGGTGGAATATGTTAATTATATAAATATCTTTCAAGTGTTTGCTTCAAGTACAGTGCAGATGATTCATTTGTTGCAACGGTGAAAGTCTGGCCAAATAATAAATATAACGGTAATTTTATGATTTTAGTTTTTTCCTATTCATGTGATTGTAGCAGGATGAGCACTCAGTTTGACTCTCGTGCCCCTCTTTTATATTTTGCCATGGCTCGCCTACAGTGCATTTTAACGATCACCTCCTACTTGTCACGTTAGGATGCTGCGAACACGTAAGAGCAGGTCGAAGAAAGGGATGCTGTTGCACTCAGTTGTTGCCTCCTTTGATCCGCAGTGACATACTGCAGTCAGAAGCAAGAACATGTTTTTACTATGCAAATTAGCATCAACTTCTGACATGGTTAGCCCAAAGCTAGAGACAGTAATGAAGGAAGTGCCATGATGTAATGCTGAAAAAGCAGAGTGACATCAAGCACCACATGCCAAAGCAGAAACTGTGAAGTTAGTTTATGTCAACATTTTTGGTTGTCAAAATGAGGCTTTATGATTGATAGTTACACCTATGAACCAAAGGTCTTCTGATTAAAGTCATTAAACAAGAATATTCCATTCAATTAAGTTTTTTTTTTTCCCCAAGTATTTTCTTCTAAATTTAAATGCTATAGTATATAGGGCTCATTAGAATTTTGGTTTTAAAAGGGCATCATGTTCTACATTTGCGGGCTGTAAAAAAAATGATTTAAAATAATGAGAGAATTGGCATTCTGAAGAGTAGTTTGTAAATGTTTATTGTGTAAATTTCAGTTTAGTCATTATGTGATGTTTTGAAAAGGCACCATTGAGCTTCTGCGACTCACCTGCCCCCCCCACCCCCCCCCCCCACCCGGTCTGTCACAAGTACCATGAGATAACATAACGTGACTTGAATACAGAGGGGGGAAAAAACAGCCAAAATCCTGAGACCCACTCTTTTGGGCACACAGGGCTGCCGTGACTGCCGGGAGCAGAATGTAAACAGAGGTTAACATTACTTAGTGTTCCTTAGATATTTGTGTGCATGGCATGACTGGACATTAATTCTATCCTATAACCCTTTAAGCAGAGCGTCTGTTGGGGCACAAAAGCTTCAAGATGTCAGTATGCATATGACAGATAAGGCTGACAGCTGGGATGAGTGAGTCAGTGCGCTGCACGCAGCTCCACCATACGGCAATGTTTGTCCTTATTTTTGTTTTAAAGACGACAACAAGTAAGATGAAGCACAACAGCTACATGCCGTCATCCTGCCCTGCCACCACATATTGTACATCACCAGCTGAATATATGGCCAACGCTTTGGCACCAGGAATAAGCTGCCAACTGGTAGTTTGGTCAAGTGTGACAATGACTGAGACCCATAGCATGAGCCCTCGTGCAATAATGCATTTGATGGCTATGTTCGTATCTTGTTTGCAGATCCTTTTTTTTCTTAATTTCTTAAGATTCATTCATTTCACGTTTCCAGCCAAAGCATTGCATGTGATCATTTTGAGCTGACTGGACTTGACAGTAAAATTCCTTGTTGTGAGAGCTCTTGGCCCATTGGGTTGTCCCTCCACAGTTAACCCGCCTTACTCCCTCTGACAAGAAACTGGCATGTCAAGGAGCAGAAAATCCATGATGGAGGATGAATACAGAGGGTGGAGTCATACACGCACCGATTCAAAGAATGTCACACAAATAAATCAGCAAATAGCAGCAAGGCTGAGTCCAGGAGTCTCGCGGTGCTGCCATCAACCCATTGAATTCCCCCCTTAAGAGACCATAATGTGCATTCAAAGGAAGAAAATGTTCGTGCAATCGATGCTCAATGTCATCGTAGCCTATTGTGTTTGCCTTGTAGGCTGTAGCTGTCGTGATGGGGTCAAACAAGATGGGAATAGTCAGTCCAATTCCCCCTCCAAGTGAGAGGGAGAGAGTTTTTGTGGATGGGAAGCTGGAAAGTGACCTCCATATCTCATCAGGCCTTGTCTTTTGGTGAGGACGAGTAGTGTGTGTAAATGATAGCAAATATAACCATAAATGAAAACTAGAAGTGCGGTTAATATCAATTTCTAGCTATCGAGTCGGAGAGAGGTGAAGATGGATTGAATGAGGTGAAAGACTTGAAGGACAAAAGGAAATAGTCTCCATGTTTCGATTGAATGAGTATTTAATTCCCTCAGCAGTGTGTATATGAACAGATGGGTGCTAAAAATCAAAAGAGGTAAAGTTCAATAGTCATGTTTGGCCGTGCTAGTGCATCAGTGAAAAGGTGCTGTGTGGAAAATTGACGTTAATGTTAACAAGGTCATTGAGTAAAATAGATACGTGAGGCCACTTGGTGCGTGGTGTAGTACGGTAGCAAGATATTCAGAAGCTCTGGTTGAGAAGTGTTAAGAATACACCAATGTGTAAAAAATCCATCCATATACTAGCATGTATATATAAAAGCATGCGGAAAAAAAAGTTGAGGTCACGCCAGCTCAATATTAAAGGGGAAAACTCATAGGGTGTAATATATTTTTGAAATTTTCTGACAAACCTCGTTTATGTTAGTTGGGTTTGTAAGTCTTTTTGGCTACTGCTGTCAAAGTGTTACTGCGTCAACATGCATGAATGGATTTAGGAGGCAAATTGTAAAAACCTCTGGATGAAAAGCTACGGAAAGAGTACTCTCGACTTGTGTATAGACAACAATATGCATAAGACTCTTATTCCAAAAGGAAAGGTAACACGATTTTTAAACAATTGCATCAGTAAGACTTTTCAATGTTTACACCATTGCACCGCTGGCACCCTGATGATTGCCGAAGGCAGTAACAGACACCTACTGAGGGGCAAGACCCAGATCCGGCACGCCATGCACAGCAAGGCGGATCGCAGCTTCTGTCAAAACAGCGATGTGGCCGCGAACCCCATGCTATTAATGTCAGCTGGTCTTGTCTGAATATCAACAAATGGCAGCTGAAGGTCGACTTGGAAAGGCTACTTCAATTCACAAAAAGCATCCACAGTGTGTAATCCAAGGCCAGCAGGAAAGCCCTGCTCAACAGGCGAGCCCTGTTGGCTGACTTCCCCCTAATCTGCTTCATCTTCCCATGCCAACAACTAATCCTTTTTATGTGTACTGTTGTGAAACAGAGACGGGATCATGCAGCTCTCTGTCAGCTACTTCGATCAGTTGATTGCCTCGCTTAGTGTGGTTAACGCTGCACGCTTTTGACAAGAATAGTTTCTTTCCTCACATTAGTTTAGTTAGCCTTAGTCTAAGCAAAAGGATAACAATTTGCATTTCCTGCCCATACCTTTAGCTCACCACCACCGGTCCTACTCGAGCCACACACGCTGTCTGTCATCTGCACCATACAAATCGTGAAAACTGAAATTCAGCACAGCGAGAACACCAAAAGTCTTGTCAGATCCAAACGACGACAATCTTCCCCTAACACAAATGACTTTGCAATTGAATTCAAAACACACCAAGTCTGATTTTTTTTCCCCGTTTTGCTACAGTTTCATTGTCAATCTGCTTTCTCGATATCCTTTACGGCACTTCTTGATATTACTTTAGCAAAGCATGAATGGGGATGAGAGGTACACGTTACAAAGCCTAGACTCTCCTCTTCCTCCCGGAATAGAGATGGAGAAAAGGATCCCTTAATCACTACTTAACAATTGATGCAGATTCAACAGGGGAATCTGCCGGAGGGGAAGGTGCCAGGGAGGTGCAATTTCATCCCCTCTCACAGGAATAGTCTTCAGTTTAGTGATACATTTTGTGGGAAACCTTTGCCGATTCAAAAAAGTATAGTGAGCAGATGATAGAAGCAAAATATGGACTGATGTGTTCATACAACAATTTCTGCAGATGGAAATCAAAAAGTACTTTTTGGTTGGAAAGCATCGAAATGGAAATGAGGCAGGAGAAGAACAATGTAAGATTTTGTGCACATATTAAATCCATATGTTTTGTTTTCATACTCAACCCACCCTGGAGTTCTTGCTATTTGTCTGAATTTTCACACAAAGTAATAATAGTACAGTACATTTTAACGATCACCTCCTACCTAGACAGACTGACAGAGGCTCAAATCAGATTGCAGAACTCTTTTAACTCTTTCCATCAGTTAGATACCACATCATGGGGGAACTGAAAGATCCTAACAATCTCTTAGATGAGAATCTCTGCAGTCTCCTCATTAGAAGGAAGCTTGAGCAACAGATTGGAGTGGGACATCCAGGAAAAAAGGCTGATCTGTGGTCAAGATTTTTTTTGTTACGGCATGGCTAGACGGAAAGCCATTAACTCCTTCATATCCTTTGCTGTCTTCGACCATTAAAAATGCTGCCTCGCCACAAACCTGGTCCTTGTGCCCCCTGGGTGGCATGTGTGAGCCCAGTGGATGACATAGCAGTGTTCTTTAATGCAGTCCTCTTTGAGAAACAGGAGCTGTGGACCATTCACTATAAACCACGCAATTTCAAACTGCCCTATCAAAAAGTGCAGTGTGCAGCAGTGGATCACTTACAAGGCTGTAAATGTTTGATATGGTTCTTGTCAGGTTGTATTAATCGTCCCGGGTGCTGTAGATGGGCTCCCTTCGCAGACCATATGGCCACGTGCAGAGTGCCCAATCGCAAGACTTATTTATTTATCATTGTCTTATGTCTTCAAGGCAGAGGAGCATGGCCTAAATCTGTTCTCGCAGCTCTGCAACCCATTAGCTCCAGTGGCGTGTTCAGAGCAACTTGTATGACATTGGATCAATATTAGTCAATCTGAAATTTATTTGCAGTCATCAAAAAAGCTTTCATAAACCTGCCTTGCAGTACAGTTGCGGTTCAGGGAAGATGCAATTTAGCGCCAATCAATCAGGCCTTAAGAGTGATTCTAAGAGGAATGATTTGATTGCATTATTTGAGTTGGAGTGAAAGAAGCTCACCATGAGTCCAAAATGTTTCTCAACTAGTCTGGAGTTCTTCATGTTCAAGGAATCCCCTTCCCAGTCACAAAAAAAACCACTTTGGGCCTAACGCCTCCTCTGCGTGTCGTTGTTATTTGTGTCTAATTAGTGCCACAATGTAGTTTGGGACTTAACTGTTAATGATACTGTTATGTTTATTCTCTTACATAACCTTTGTAAAGAGCACAGATTCACGTTACTTTTGTTAGCGTGTTTTTATTTCCTGAACAAGCCTCATCACAATGATATTCATCCGCTGACCAATCACACCTCCACACCGCACGGAGAAGGGCAACAAAAAGTAGAGCATACCAAACAATGCAATATGCAAACGAGAAACAACACTTCCAAGTCAATACATAACAATTCCTCTCTTCCAGCTTTGATGCACCAATAATCATCAAATAAAAAAATAATAGTACTATGTTTCTATGTGCTATTAAGTGTATACTTTTCTTTTTAGAGGCATTTCAAAATTCACAACAATTTTCAACATCAAATATTAACAACTTTTTTTTTTTTTTTTTCTTTTAAAGAACATTTGTTTCTTTTCAACATTTATAAATCAAGTCTGTCTGGTGGTTTGCGAACCCTCTCAGGATATCTGCGTCCAGGAGGATCAGGTAGGTTTGTCATTGGTTTGTGTATGTCCATTATCTCCGGTGTGGACATGTTTTCCTCAGGGGTGATGTCAGAGGCTGGAGTACTGTCCTTAGGGTTTTGTGGGTCAGTAGGTGTCGTAGTTTGAGTAGCGGCATTTCCAGGTGATGCGTCCAAAAGCTGGTCAACATGTCTGCGCCAGACGACATTAGGCTCAACACTCACTGTATATGAGAGTGGTCCAGTTTGTGTCAAAATTTCCGCATGTTGCCACTTGTCGCCTTGGTTACGATAGTCTCTTGCCAATACTTTTTGTCCGATGTCAAATGATCTTAGTTTCCTTTGTAACTGAGTTGGTGAACATTGTCTGTTTGAAACATGTTCTCGGATGTCAGGTTTCAGGAGATCTAAACGAGATCTTAGGTTTCTTCCCATGAACAACATTGCAGGTGACTGTCCAGTAGTAGTATGTGGAGTGTTTCTGTAGGCTAGCAGAAAGTTGGCGATTTTCTGCTGTAGTGGAACTTCCTCCCTCCTACTGGCTTTCATCGACTGTTTGAAAGTTTGTACAAAACGTTCAGCAAGTCCATTCGTTGCAGGGTGGTGAGGAGCAGAAGTAAGGTGTTTTATTCCGTTGCTTTTCAGGAAGATCTGAAACTCCTCACTAGTAAACTGGGTACCATTGTCACTTACAAGCTGAAGAGGGTATCCTGTACGTGCAAAAAGCATCTGTAACTGGTTCACTGTTACAGTTGTAGTTGCTTTCTTTACAGTGAAAACCTCGGGCCATTTCGAATGAGCGTCGACCACAATAAGGAACATGTGATCCATGAAAGGTCCAGCATAGTCAATGTGAACGCGTTGCCATGGGGCAACAGGCCATTCCCAAGTGTGGACAGGGGCAATCTGAGGTGAGCGCTGAGTCTGGTGACATCCTCTGCATGTTTTGACCAGAGTTTCAATTTGGTTGTCAAGGCCAGGCCACCACACATAACTTCTAGCAAGACTCTTCATCTTAACTACCCCCATGTGCCCATCATGCAGCGAGTTTAGAACTTTGGATCGCAGTTTGGGAGGTACAACAACGCGTGACCCCCACAGGACACATCCTTGGGACACAGTAAGCTGGTCTTTTCTGGTGAAATAGTCCTTAAGTTCAGTATCTGCATGCATTGGCCAGCCATTAACAGTTAAGTCATACACTCGAGATAGCAGAGGGTCGTTTCTTGTTTCTTTGCTTATTTGAGCGCAAGTCACCGGAAGCGGTTCCATTTGCAGCATGTGAAGATTTAAAGCAGGATCAGTAGCCTTCTCTGTCAGTGGTTGAGGAAGGCGAGAGAGACCATCTGCATTTCCGTGTAGTTTCGTCCCTTTATAGTCTATGGTATAGGTGTGTGCTCCAAGAAAGAGAGCCCAACGTTGTAAACGAGCGGCAGCCATAGCAGGAACACCTTTCTTCGGACTGAAAATGGAAACAAGAGGCTGGTGATCTGTAATCAGCATGAAGTGTTTTCCATACAGGTATTGGTTAAACTTCTTAACACCCCACACTAAGCTTAAAGCTTCTCTGTCAATCTGTGCATAATTACGCTCTGCAGGTGATAAAGAGCGTGATGCAAAGGCAATGGGGCGTTCAGAGCCATCAGTCATTTTGTGAGATAGAACTGCACCAATGCCATAAGGTGAAGCGTCACAGGCTAGACATAGGGGAAGCTTTGGATCAAAGTGTGTGAGCACCTTGTCTGAAATAATGAGTTCCTTTGCCTTTGTAAATGCCTGTTCACAGTCTTTAGTCCAGTCCCACTTTGCCTTTTGGTGCAGTAGTGCATTCAGTGGGTGCAGCACAGTGGAAAGGTTTGGCAAAAACTTGTGATAATAGTTAACAAGGCCAAGAAATGAGCGTAACTGGCTGACATTTTCTGGTTGTGGAGATTTTACTACAGCTTCAATTTTGTCTTGCGTTTTGTGAAGTCCGTGCTTGTCTATTTTGTGTCCACAATACTCAATGGACTCCTTGAAAAACTCACATTTCTTTTTGTTTGCTTTTAGACCATATTCTTCCAGTTTTGTTAGAACTGCATTCAAGTTTTGCAAGTGTGAATCTTTGTCCCAACCAGTAACAATAATATCATCCAAGTAACATTGAGTACCTGGGATTCCTTGTAGCACTTGGTCCATTGCACGTTGCCATATCGCAGGGGCACTTGTAATACCAAATACAAGCCGGTTGTATTGGTATAGTCCTTTGTGAGTATTTATGGTGAGGTACTTGCGTGAACTTTCATCCATTTCCATCTGTAGATATGCTTGTGCGAGGTCAATCTTTGTGAAGTGCTCACCATTTGCTAGAGATGCAAAAATGTCATCGATGCGAGGGAGTGGATACTGGTCCGCATGCATGACAGGGTTAACAGTTACTTTGAAATCACCACAAATGCGCACTTTGTCTGAAGATTTCTTGGCAACAGGTACGATTGGTGTAGCCCACTCAGACCAGTCCACTTTGGATACTATTCCTTGATCCATGAGATTTTGCAGCTCAGCTTCAACTTTTGGGCGTAGCGCATATGGAACAGGGCGTGCTTTATGAAACTTTGCTTTTGCACCTTCTTCCAGCTCGAGACGTGCTTTGATGTGTTTCATTGTTCCTATGCCTTCGCTGAACACATGTGCATGTTTATCCAGTATCTCAGTTAACTTCATGTCTGTGAGCTGTTTGGAGGCTATGTGCATGGACTTTATTTCATGCCAGTTAAGCTTGATTTGTCGTAGCCATCTACGACCAAATAGTGGTACACCTCCCTCTTTAAGGACGAACAGCTCAAGATTGCACTTTTGGTTTCTGTATTTCACTTTCACTTTGAGTTTTCCCAGTGGTGCAACCTTTTCTCCTGTGTATGTCTTCAGTTTTACACTGGTGCGTGACAGTTTAGTGTCTGGGAACATTTTCTTGTAGTCGTTGAATGATATGATCGACAGTGCTGACCCTGTGTCCAGTTCCATTTTTAATGGCACTCCATTAATTTTTGGTGTCAGCCAAATCACATCACCGTCATTCTCTTCTGTAGCACACAGCCCTAAACAAGCCAATTCTTCCTCACTTGAACTGTCAGAATCTGTCTGTGCTACTTTGTGCAATTTTTGTCCTTTTCTTATATTGTGTTTATCTTTTGCATTACTGTACTTTAATTTACACATCTTCTGTATGTGCCCTCTTCTATCACATTGTCGGCAGTCTTTATCCTTAAACCAACACTCTGCGGGGTCATGTGACTGTTTACCGCATCTGAAACAGGGCTTTGCTTTGGTATTATGCCGTTTGGTGTGCAGTTTAAACACAGAGCTTGTGGCTGCGTTTTTACCTTGAAGCTCCGTCGCATCCCTTGCTGCTGTCTCCGCTGAAACAGCTATTTCCACTGCTCGTTGCAAGGTGAGTTTGTCCTCCGTCAAAAGCCGTTTCTGAATGCTCTCGTTGTGCAGCCCGCACACGAACCTGTCCCTCAGAGCATCTGAAAGTCCGTCTCTGAACTGACAGTGTTCGGCCAGTTTCCTCAGTTCTGCGATGTACTCTGACACCGTCTCCGTCCTTGACTGGTTTCTCTTGTGAAATCTAAAGCGCTCAGCAATCACCAATGGAGCTGGGTTTAGATGACTTTTCATTATCTGCATTATTTCATCAAATGTTTTGTCTGCCGGTTTAGCTGGGGCGACCAGGCTGCGGAGTAAGTTATACATTTTGGCGCCCATGACACTGAGTAGGACAGCTACTTTTCTTTCGTCCTGTATCTCATTAGCTAGGCAGTACTGCTCAACTCTTTCCACATAAGTTGTCCAGTCTTCTACCGAACTGTCAAATATGTCCATATTTCCCAAGATTCCGGACATTTTATTATTTTTTTTTCACTTTTCTTGGCGTCCGTTCACTTTTACCTTGGTCCTGAGCGACACCCGTCCTCACCTCCGGCTTGCTTGATCAGAGCAGAATTCGGGGCGAGCAGACGAAACTTACGTCCACACAACCAAGTCCATGAAGCACTATTCACTTGTGTCCGTTCCTCCTCCGCATTCTTAGGGTCCTTTTTAAGTCTCGTCGCCAATTTTGTTATGTTTATTCTCTTACATAACCTTTGTAAAGAGCACAGATTCACGTTACTTTTGTTAGCGTGTTTTTATTTCCTGAACAAGCCTCATCACAATGATATTCATCCGCTGACCAATCACACCTCCACACCGCACGGAGAAGGGCAACAAAAAGTAGAGCATACCAAACAATGCAATATGCAAACGAGAAACAACACTTCCAAGTCAATACATAACAGATACTGTTCTCAATACGTGTTTTTACTGTTGTATAAATAGGCACAGATCTGTTACCTGTACAGCATTCTAATCTTCATGAACGACTCTCACTTAACGGTCAATATGTCCAAAAACCTCTGTAGTGTATAGTTATAATCTTATGACTCATTTTTATTGGCCCACTGAATCAGTGCAAGTCGCTGCGAGTCCCATTTGGATGACTCTTAACATGGTAATGCTGTTCCAGAAAGAGCTAAGTAGCCACCAGAGTGCAAGATACACTTCAAGGTTTATTGATTAGTGTAAGACAATTTATACTTCATTATCCCACTCAAATCTCAAAAGAATCATTGCTCCTTTGCTTCTTTCAATGCTGTCGGAACATCCTCCTGATTTTCTTTTGGTTTTCTCCTCTTCACGTAATCAAAGCAATTGTTGTAGTCAGGCCCCCCACACTGAGTTTTGGATCTGCGCAGAATTTCTTCCTCTGGCTTTCTTTTTTTTTTTCTTTACCACAGATAGCAAAGCATGCGAGATCAATGAAGTGGGAGCATGTTTCTCAACTATCTCATAAAACGTCATATTGCTATAATGTCACTTCAATTGTCACAGATCATCAGGGCCTAGAACAAATCCCAGCTGACTTCAGGCAAGAAATGGACTAAACTCTGGACTTGGTCAGCACTCAATTTAGGATAACAATCAGGTAACTGTTTGCACTTTCATTCAAACTATTGATTGTGAGAATAACAGCCATGCTGCCATCAGGAAGTCAGGCGAATGAACCACTTGGCTGTCAGTGACTTGGCTTTGTAATCTTTGAATCAAATGGAATGTTAACAGCAGTTATTAATTCTCCCTCCTTGCTTGTAACATGACATCATTCATACAGCCAATGTCAATCTGACATCATGATACTACTCTACTGCCAATATAAATGTTGCACCTAGAATAATACTAAGGGGCAAATATAAAATGGAGCAGCCAGATCATTTCATGTATTCTGTGATTCTTGGACGGTGTCCCACATTTCAAAACTTTTGTGTCCTATGAATTTTGGCATGGAAAATCCCCCAGGGACCTTCCGATGGAGATTAATTGATGTCTTCTCTTTTGTCCTTGCCCATAAATCACCGATTTTGTAAATCTCATGATGTGAATGGAATCACATAAGGGACAAAGAGTAAGGGGACAGTTCCATAAATAACCAAGTATGCAGCAAAAACATCCTCTGCTATACACGTAAAAGACATTATCGCCACTAAAACCTTATATCTCTATTTTTTAAGGTCTGTTCATTTTGAAAGATTCATCAGGTAAATTGTCACATTTAAATTATGAAATTTTTAATTCAATCAATCCTTCATTGGCTGTACAGGGAATGTTTTGAGTAGTTTGTTTTTGCTATTCTGCTATAAGAGTTGCTAAGACTGTGCTGTCATTTGTTACTTCTGCTGCTTAAGTATTACAGTTAACCTAATGTAGCAGTGTCAGAAAGGCTCAAGCAAAAATATAAACATTTTAGTTACAAAAGACCTCAAAGGATAAAGTGTGTTTTTCCTTCCATATTTTTTTTTTTAATTCCTGAATGCAATTTTTTTTTTGTATGCGCGTGCATGTGTTCATTAATTATCATGTCAACATTTGCTGTTCCTTTATGAGCCTGTGTGGGTGTTAAGTGTTGTTTATGTCTGATATAACCTCCTGTTTTTCCAGTGAGTACCAGGAATAATACCATCAGCGCGGCCGACACATTAGGGCTCTGTTTGACTCCACTGTTCCATTTCTTTCCATCACCCATGGCGCATCGTTTAAAAACAGCAACACTGTTAATGTTGCTTATGGTTTCTTTTTGATAAGGGCAGCATTAGATACAGATAGGATGAGTCATACAATGTATGTAACAGAATGTGATGTGTACAATGGATATATGACGATGTACAGAAGTCACAACTAATTATATTTGGAATAGCATTTCTTTTTACACCCTAAACAGATTAACTCAACTTGGTTACAAAGCTGGCACATGAAGAAGGGCAATTCTTTATTCTAATTTATTCATACCTACAAGTAATTCAAAGCCTTCAGTATTCTGATATCATGTTTTTGACCTTGCAAGGGAACGGCAATGCACACAGTCTTTGCAAGCACTTGCAAAGTGCATAAAGGCCGTGCTGAAATTTGAACCTTCCTGCTTTGAAAACTGAAAAAAAAACTGAAAACTAGTCAACTCTGCTAATTAGTGAATGTGAGGGAGGTTACAATTCAAACGTTGGATTCTATTGACCCTATTTGTTGCTCCCACAGTTTCAACCAACCACACTGACCATAAGTCAAAAGTCAAAGTCTGCTTTATTGTCAATTTCTTCACATGCCAAGACACACAAAGAAATCGAAATTACGTTTCCACTATCCCACAAGACATAGTACACAATATACATACAAGTAAACAACACACACAAAAATAAAAACAAGAAGGCACAAACAATGAATAAATGAGAGTGATGAATAAATAATAAATAAACAAATAACATAAGAAATAAGAGGAGCAAAAATGGAGCAAGTGTGCATACAGCAGACAGTCAGAATATTGCGCAAAAGTACAGGACGCTACGCAGAAGGGAGGAGAGCGTTCAGGATCCTAACAGCCTGGAGTATGAAGCTGTTGGTGAGTCTGGTGGTGCGGGAGCGCAAGCTCCTGTACCTCTTCCCAGACGGCAGAAGATTAAACAAAGAGTGAGCGGGGTGACTCACATCACCCACAATGGCGGTCGCCTTGCGGGTGAGACGGGAGGTGTAAATGTCCTTCAGGGAGGGGAGTGAACCACCAATAATCTTACCAGCCGTGTTCACTATGCGCTGCTGGGCCTTCATGTTGTATTCAGTGCAGCTACCACCCCAAACAGCGATACAACCGGAGAGGACGCTCTCAATGGTGCCACGGTAGAATGTAGTCGAGAAGTGTTTGGTCCTAGACATTTGTTCATCCTAACAAGTGTAACATACTGTGCAGTTCAAAGCTTTGCACTGTCTTTCCTTTGTATGATTTCTCCTCTCCATAGTCCCGTACTTCATAGTTTAGCCAAAAACACAAAGTCATGAATTAAGATCTTCATTAAAGCCAGCATTGAAGTGATTTGTGTTGTCAAAAAGACTCAGCTTCTTGTTGCTACAGATAAAAAGTGAAAGGGAACATATCCATGCGTATTTTCAACTAATTGTTAGCAGCAGGCTGTTGTCATGGTGACCTTGCAACATGAAATCAAACAACAACCCAAGCAGGTTTGACAGATTGATGGGAGACAAGTTGTCACTTTTCAATCTTTTATTTACAGGGATATTACACATACATCTGATGCACAACCAAAAAGAAAATCTCCTTACAAAACACCATATTTTGAATTGAAGAACTAAATGGGAAACAATTTGTATTGATTTATTTAGTTGCACATCGTTTGCCAGTAATAACTGCATGAAGCCATTGGCCGACCCATTGACATTGCCAAATTGTTTTGCTCTTGTTTTGTAAAGCTTTTCCAGGCATTTTTTTTACTCCTGTTTCCTGTTTGGCAGCTGACCTTCATGCTAAATGCATTAGTAAATTCTACTTGGCTGCTTGGCGGTGTAATTTGTGACATTATCTTGCTGCCTGATGACAAGTCTTATTTAGTTTCATTTGTCGTTGAATTGTTAAAGAAAATATTTATGTATATTTCTGTAATATTATAAGTTTATTGAAATCAAAATAATGAAAAGCGAGCATGGTGGCCCAACTAAAAAATAAAGAAGGAAAGAAATTTGGCCACTTGCTTTTGATGGTGCACACTTTTGAGGCAATCATTGCAATCAAACCATTTCTTAGTGATAACTTATCAAGATGTCTGCAACTTATCTTCAGAGCAGTCTCATGTTATGTCATTCGCCATTTTTGGGTGCTTTAAGCTGTGTGTTGTACATCTCTATCATGTTGACGCATCATGACTTGCGGCTGACACCAATAAATCTCATAGCAGCTTTTCAAACTGTTGTATTGGCTAAAAGCAATGTTTTCTGTTTTGTTTATTCAACTTGTCCTGTTCGGCTGCTGAGTCATGCACTATGATGGATCGCTATGCATTATCACGCTGGAACAGTTTTGCTGTGAAACACAAAAGTTTAATCTACTCCCTATGTAGGGGTTTGTGAGATGTATTGGAAATGCAGTCGGACCGAACGAGGTTTGTGAGTGGACAGACACACAGACAAAAAGATAACGGGAAAATAGAACAAAAAAACTGCAAATAACAATACGCAGGACTTGGAATGCGGTGCCACACACTGTGAGGGAGGGATGCGACGAGGAGCAAATAAGACGAGATTCTGGTGGGAGTGGCTATATGATGCCAATCATCACTGTCACATAATGACGAGTACCTACTTTAATATGCCTTACAGTAAACATAAGATATGGGGGAGTCAGAGAAAGAAGTTTCCGGTCATGTTCTCACTGTTCCAGAGTTACAATTCCACTTTTCGGTATGCAAACTTCTTAATTAAATTCATAATCTCTTTTTCTGATGAACTCATATCCCTCTGTGCATAATTTATACCAATTACAGGTAGGAGTGAAAAGATTTTGCATGGATGGACGGATGGATGGATGGTTTCAATGATATGATTCCACAGAGAAAGCACTTCTAAGCGCTTAGGAATGTGCTCAGAATTCTGATTGAACATTTACAGGTACCTTTTAATTATATTCTTTACCATGATTATATCTCAGATACGTTGAGCATGTGGCCTTCAGTCTAAAATAATGATGGCGCTCGGAACAGAAGTGCGGTTATGTAATCATGGCAAAACGCAGTGTGAATTTGTCTCAGTCCGACTGGGCCTCCTGTCACGCTACAAATGTGCGGCTGTCCAGCAACAAAAAAAGAAAGATTTTTCATCCATCTAAATGTGAAATGTCTTTTGTTTGCTAACCTGTCATTTTATTGGCTGTAAATGGCCATTTAAATACTGTCAGCATAACAGTGAAGCATATCTCCAAGCAGCTCACTCTCACATTAGTGTGGTTATGTTGGATATTTTTCAAGAACACTTCCAATGAAACAGAAAATCGTTTGGAAAGTATGACATGGACCAAGGTGAAAGGAAAATTGATTTGACCTTTGAATGATGAAATGAATAGGGTTTGTTCTTTTTATAGAGAACAATATTCCCTGAATAGCCCGAAAGCAGCATGTACCTACCAATCTGCCCCTTGAGCCTGGCAACAGCAGCAGGTTATTAATCCTTTGAAATCAGTGTGGATCCTGCGTTCACATTTTTAGTGGCCACAGACGAGGCACAATCTTATGCAGACTTTTTGTCACCTTGTGAAAAAAAAACCTTGGTAATTTGACAATTAATTTTCTAAAGCAGAAAATAAACTTCAGATTTACATTCCTAAATCTTTTTATGTGTGGGATGGAAAATGAACAGACATAAAATGTAAGCGTGTGGGAGCGTGTGCACGTGTTTTATGTCACTCTGATGGGAACTGCAGATTTAAGTATAGTCTCATTCATCTTGTGGGATTAAAAATCAAAAGAATCAGTGTGAATGTGTGTGAGCACCGATGGAATATTATCCTGATACTGTAATTACTGTTGATTTGCTTCCAAGATGTCATTGCTAGGTGTCCGTGACAAATGTCCACTACACTTTTGATATTGCAGTAGAAAAAAGAAGCTTGCTTAAAAATAATACTAACATGACTGCATTGTAATCCCACAGCAAATTCTTGTGCCATTTTAAACAAAGGTCACAGACAAACAAACTATAAGCAATTTTAATCAACCTAACGTGCATTTGGGGGGAGTTTAAGGGAGGTAGACGGACTTTTCAGAGGCTGTGAGGTGGATGCACTCACTACACGCATCACCGCGCTGTCCCATTATTTATTTGACAAACATGCATTTGGCCCAGTGGGACAAACAGCACCATGGTGAATAGGACAGCAGCGTAACTGGAGATTTACACCAGCGAGTGTGGAAGCTGTCACTTTGTCACTATGTCCCTTCACTGCTGCCAGTGTGAGCCTGTCAAAGAGGCCCCGGTGGTCCTGTCTGCCTCTTTACAAGGGATTTCACACAGTGTGCCAGACTTTTTCTCACATTGTCTTGTTGGCCTTTAAATGTGGAAGATGAAGGACGCTCACACAAAACGGAGTTCTTCTATAACCCCCTTCTGAAGCACCAGCCACAGAAAATGGACACAAGCCTAATAAATGCGGAGAACTGCCAATTTTGTTAGACCTAAATATTCCGTTGTGATCCGCATAATGGACTGTTTTGGCCCACGTTTCAATGCAATGACCTTGGCTTTTCATTTCTGACCCGTGTAATATTTGGGCTGCTTCTTGGATGTCCAAGGCCTCTCTGGGGGTGGGGAATAAAAAACAGTGAGAAGAAGGCCTATCAGCAATGACAAAGAGTTGACCATGCATACGGCATCTCAATTACGTAGTGACGCTGTAGTGGACATCCACGTAGGAGTAAGGAATAAAGTTTGAGATCAGAGTAAACCATCTCCAAAACCCAAAGGATTCGCGTTTCATTTTTAGTTTTAGCACTTTTATTCTTCAGTTGTGCGCTAGCTAAAAATTTCAGAACAGGTCACGTTCCAAATAATACAGTGTAGAAGTTGGTGACTTCAAGCGGACAGAAATTTTGCTACATTTCATTTTATTAAGTGGCACTTTGTATCGATCTATTCTTATTTATTTTGTTTATTCATTGTTTGCGATCATTGTAGGTTGAGTGAAAGTTGTAGTCAAATTTCATCTTGTAACTTTTGGAAGCAATCACATCAGCAATAAACAACAGTCATGCACATATTTGTGTTGAAATTACCTTTTGGCTTCCTGGAGGCATCCATTTATTTATTTTTCCATCTTTTCTATTGTCATTCCCAACTTTGAATTCCGACTTGGGACCTAAATTGAATATGGCATTAATCTAGTATTTGATGCCTTGAAGTCACGAATCAGCTCCTTCTTGCCATTGCACTGTTAGCACGTAATACATATTTGCCTGTCGTGTTTCACTTCCATTCCTATTCCTCAAGGTGTACCCTGCAGTCCTCAATATTATTTTCCTTTCTCGCCACGTGTCAGCTTGTTATCAAGTCCCTTGCGTGTGTGCAAGAGTTCCCGGCTGCAGATAAGTTGAAAGCACCGGCCCAAGGCTCATTAAGCGATGTCACAAACTTCTGGAAGTGTTTCTGTCAATGTGAAACAGCATCAATAATTTATCCGCAGTCAGTTTGAGAGCGCTCCAGAGGTTCTCAGAAATTGAATGTTGTGGAAGGACATACAGTTGCAGCAAAGTAAAGAAAGCAATAAAACACCATCAACATATTTTTTATAACATGAAATACGAGGGTGGTTTTAGCGATTGTTTTTTTTATGATGGACAATGCTAAGTAAGTAACCTTGTTTCTGTACATACACGATGTTCAGCTCTAGCAGCAGAGCCTCCATTTGAACACCAATTCCTTGAACATTTGATACATCATTGGTAATGCCCCCCCCCCCTCGCTCCCCTGTTAGATTAAACAACATTATCAGACCACAAATTAGATTTATCCCACCGCCGCCCTCCCTTAACATCGTTGGTAGTTGATTAACAAACGCTTTTTGTTTCTGTAGCGGTTAATAGACCAAAATAAAAATGCTTAATTCTTAAATCAAATATATTAAAAACAACAGAAACAAAATATTTTAGTGGTTGAATAGTTTTCTTTTTGTCACTCATAAAATCCCAGTGAGTAGTCTCACAATTGGTTTACAGTATCCTGGAAGGAATCTCGTTTTGATGACAGGTGCTCTCATAAAATAAAGCAATAAAATAAATTAAGCACTATATTATTTTCTCTGTAATATTTTCTGGCTGCGGGGACCACAAAGCACTGTGAGTAAAATAAATGCATTTTAGTGCATGCGTTCCGTTTTACTACAGATACAAATTTTGCCTAAATTACCATAAAATAAGTTGAGGAACAAAAGATGTGCATTCATGAGCAAGAAAGGGTCATTTGAAACTGATAAAGCTCCTGTTCCCTGGCTCCATGCAGTCTACCTTCTAGAGTTTTATTATACAGTGCTGCCTATAAATCCATAAATCTGTATGACAGCATCTCCCAAAACTAGAAAATAGTAAAGAAAGATGACCTACCAAAATGCGGAATGCAGAAATGTGTCACAGAAAGTTTCTCTAGGGATCTTTTTATGCTGGTTAAGTTTTATGCATATTAAGTTTTATGGATCGTTTTGTTACAGATCACATTAATCCACAGTAAATTTGATTGTGTGGTATTTCTGGTATTTCTGTTTTACCCAGATAAGCCCATTGAGATCAGATTATTGTTTACACTGCAAGCTTAGAGGCAAAAAAAAAAGAAAATCTTCAGATGTGTCAAATCCAGCCTCTGAACTAAATGTCCAACACACACATATACGTAAATAACTTATGCATCTGTCTCACAGTTGTCCTGCTCGGTACAGGTTGATAAACCAACAAGGGTAATTAATTTCAACATCACATGGCCAGTTATCCCATCAGTCATAATGACCATAGTTTTAAGAAAAAGAAGGAAAGCTGGATCTAATGTAAATTGGCAGCTTTTGTATGGTTGTAAACAGTATTCATGTTGCTTGTCAATTTCTGTCAGTGAATGTCGTTTCAATCAGCCTTTCCTTTTAACCTGTACATTTTGTGCAGATTAGCAAATGAAGGATTTTTGGGGGCATTTCTATCTCCCCTTATATCCCAGTTGCAATGATTGAAGTAAAACAAAAGCGAGTTGGCCCAGTAATAATTCTGTCTGGCCTGTCAAGTCGTGTCTCAAAGAGATAAGACCTTCTGATGGCATTTTGTCCGTGCTGTCTGTTGACGTAAAAGTTTCCAAGGTCGCTGCTTCCTGGAATTCGGTTTACTCCATCAGAGAAAAGTTGTAAATATTTCTGTCGCCATCACTTTTCATCTATCTCATATCGTTCTTCACTTCAACCTTTCCTCTCTTCCCCATCATATAACGCCGTCTTACAACCAGATCTGCTGTTGCTTCACCGCACACACACACACACACACACACACGCACACACACACACACACACACACACACGCAATCACTTCTTCTGTTTGTGTGTTTCTTTGCGGGTGCGCAATTCAAGATGACTTCTTTGAAGATTTGTAGCAAATGCGGAGCAATGTGCAATTGACTGGAGCTTAACTTACTTTACATAATTGTTGCCTACCAATGCATTGCCAACGTCACAGGGTTTAAGCCCGTGATATGCTTAACGGGAAGAGAAAGCAGTAAGAGGATGACAGAGATGAAGAGGCAATCACAGGTTTCTTGGGAAGACAGAGGAAGAGAAATTAGAGGGCAAGAGTCAGTTTGCATTAACGCCTTAGATACTCATAAATTATTACATTATAATTATTATTATCGATCATTTTAAAGTGTGGAAAATACATTTTGTCTCTTTAACAATGCAATGGCAAGACATATTTTTTTGTTTACTTATTTGGAGATGCTAGGATTCTGACCTTCGCCATGAGCTATACAACAGTATATATCAGAAATACTAAGTGTGCCCTCTACGGCACAGTTGTCAAAGTCAAGGCCCGGGGGCCAGCTACAGCCCACCACATCATTTTAGGTGGCCCTGCATTGGATTCATGTCAATTCCGAAATTTCAAATTGTTTTCGCTTTTAAAAAATAGAGACATTGTTAACATTTTTTATTACCAATCATTTTTTTAGATAATTCTTTTTTTTAAATGTTCGATTCGATTTCAATATTTCATTTTTGAATATTTGAACAGTTTTTATTAGTCTCTGTTTTGAAAACTAGTAATTCATCAGTTTGTTGTGTAACCTAGTATACTATACGTATATGTAAAATATGAGACGATTTTAATGGCCCTTTGAAGCAAACTATGACTATGATGCGGTCTGCGACAAAAATAAGTTTGACACCCCTGCTCTATGGCAATGGATTAGGTCGAACTCGAACTTTCTCAAAACCAATTTACCAGCGTTTATTCTATCCTTAGTTGATATTAGACTGTTCCCTGCAAGATAATCTCACAAATTACATATCCAAACCAAAAACTGCATCAGACAATAATTTAGTAAAGTGACCCATTTTGGGTCTCAACCACAGGTTTGGGAAAGGCTATTTCAAAGGGGTGTTGAAAAGGCTAAGCAGGTCCAATCATCAGTTGCTATTACCTCCTCTGTCGAAGATCCAGCAGTGAAGTGTATGTTTTAATAGATCCACTCTTGGCTCTCCATTGTAACACCATGACATTAGCACATAATTCGTGTCAACTATTATGACATGACCCCTGGCTCCAAGGATCACAATAAAACACATAGGGCTAATAGAAAATAACTGAAGGTTCACCGATCACATGGGAACCTGAATCCACTGCCGATAGCAACAGTTTTAAACCCCAAGGTGCAACAGGCCCAGGTACCCCAAATGACCCCATTAACCCCTTAATGGCCGAGGTCCATCACAGCCGTAAAAGCTGAACCACTTAGCATTACCATGGTGCCTAATGGTGGTTGATTGGTCATAGATTATTCAATGCTAGGTGCGAAATGAGTCTCTCACATTGAGATGGATTCTGTTGCAGTGAGGCAAGTGAACTTATTTTGACCTTTGGGGAATGCCATGCGGGCCAATGTATGAGCAGACTTAATAGAGATGCCCGCCTGCTCCCCGCACCTCCCACAATGATCGGGTGTCAATTGTGAACGAGCTGTTTGCACAGCCCAAGCTTCTCAATGTGCCACAATGCCTAAGCTGTTCCCGCACTTTGCATTCTCTCGGGTTGTTTCAGATCGCTGCTTGGTTCTCGTCCAGAGCTGACTGCTTTGTTGGCCAACTGTAAACTCATCAGTACTAGCAGCATTTCCTCCTCTGGCTGTTGGCCTTGTCCAAATCCCGACTGCTGCCTTGCTCCTGGCCTCAGTGCCGGCCAGATAAGAGGATTTTCTCAAAGCGCGTTTTTGTACCTCAGACGCCAGCTGCTGACATTGCTGAGCCGGTTAAACATAGTTTCACCACAGTGTCATGTCTCATTAGGGGGTGCCACTTCTGCCATGCAGTTTCTCCATTTTTATTTTATTTTGTGGTTTAAAATCTTTTTCATGTTGTCTAGTCAGACCAGAATGACTAAGCAACTTGCTGTTTTTATTCTTTCAAGAGCAAAAGATATGATGGAGATGAGTTTTGACGCTCAGAAACAATTTGTTCCAACAAACTTAACCCTTGGAAACTTAATTTATTGTTTTGAGCAAGTGATTGGCCATTTAGGCTGGGTAGGTGGCAAAACTAGTCATTAAAGTGTGAATCATGATTCCATGTAAACATGCTAATACAATGATTTGATGACATTGTGTGCTGTGTGCAAAAATGTTGTTTTGCATTGCGATGCATTACAACCTGACAAGAGCTTGACAATTAAATAGGAAAGGAAAACATTGTACATTTACACATGCACCCGGAACCCAAGATTGTGGATGTTTTGGAAAAGTTGTCAAACATTTCAAAATGTTAACATACAACGTAAAGCTCAGGTGGCTGGCTATCAGCAACTAGGCTTCAAACAATCGCTGGCTTGCTTCATCATTATGTCCAATTGCCTTTGTGCATCTACCACCCCAAGTGTTTCTGCTTCTTTTCTTGGATGCGGGCTTTTACTGTACTTCTTGTGTTACACGTGGCTTTGTATTGTTTGGGTAGTATACAACAACCATTTTGGGAACAATGCTCCTGGCACAATAATGTATGCAATCTGTCATAGGTTCTGTAGACTCATCTATATCCAAGTGAGCAAAGCTACTCCAGTCTGTATATGAGAAACAACCTCTCAACACTTGCCAGATTTTAAACATGCAGCAAATACTGTCAAGATTTTAATGTATAGGAAAATATGAAAATTCTGACCCAAGTGACGTTTGGAGATGTAGAAAACAGATGAATTGCTTTACACTAGTAATATGCTTGGCAAATTTAAAAAATGGAAAGATACCAACAGTCTGCAGTAAGTGAGAAAGTCCACACACAGCAGGAGTCATGACAGTTCAGGAATTAGTGTGATTTCACAAAATGTTCCTCAGAGGCGCATACTGTAGCCAAGTGAAAATTTTGCTCTCTTGCACTATACTTGGAGGGAAAATGTTCAGCGGCCCACTATTTGCTCCACAGAATAGACAAGTTTTATGTGCTTGGAAATGTTGAATTGAAAATGCAAAGAATCATAGCCAAGGTTAATGTTTCTTTCTGTCTTGATTTAATTTTTCCAACTGTCCATTTTTTTTATATATATCTTGTAAAATACCTTGTAAAAGTTGGAACCTATCAGTTTAAACTTCTTTTTTTTTTAATCAAACAAAATAGCTCATCAAAACAAATCTGCTAAAAATGGGCTTGGAAACAAATATTCAGAAATGCAGATGCCGTTCAAACACTGAATAGCACCATGCCAAGCACTTCTACAGCAATGCTGTAAGGATTATCAGAGTTTGATGGATGATCGACAAGTAATCGATAAGTAACTTGAAAAAACTGATAACCATGGGTTGATGTGATGAGCTGAAAATTAATGGTTTCATCATTGAACTGTTATCTATCTATGATTATTTTATAGTGTTTGTGGCCGGTGGACCGATGTCTTTTAATTCTTACTTTTCTTCATATCACCTCAATTTAGAGGACGCAGCTCATTAACACATTTACAATATAACAATCAACGTCAGTGTCAGCGCTACATGATAGCCAGTCTAACCCTGACTGCACTATAAACATTTTTATAACTACAATAAATATAGACAGTAAAACGGCTGCTTATGTACGTTTATTGTTTTGCTTGCATTCCAGTGTGGCTTAATATCATTTTTCACAAAACATGTTTGGTAACAATTATTTTTTTCTTTACTACACAACTTTTTCATTCACGCCTTGGCAAAAGACACACGCTAATCCGCAAAGTAATTAAAAGACAATCAACACTCTATATAATCACCCACTTGATTTGAATCCCATTTAAAGCAGATGCTTTGAGGGCATTATGTCTTCCTGCGGTTCAAAACTATTACATTTTTCACACCCTACTTCTCGCGCATCTCACTCTGCCCAACACTTACCACAACTATGTTAAATTACCGCATGTAGTGTATTAAGTGTGGTTCTTATTTTTCGCCCAACAATGAATTATTATCCCATCTGCTCTCCCGTCCCTTACCACTTTCGAGTGTTGCAGCACTTTGCCAGCCATTATTTAGCATTGCAGCTACCGTTTTACTGCAATCACGATTGGGCCGACATCCAGAATTAATGGTGTTACATTTGTGCAGACTGTGTGTGAAGGCAGCTAAAACATTCATCATTCCAACTTGGATGATAAAACGTCTTTGCTGTGTTTAGCAGGTTGCATCACCGCTGAGTGCCTAAATCATTTACTGTCGATCTTAACTATTATCTTTGAGGTGTCATTACGATGCATATTTCGTTTCATTTTCATTTTGTTTGGTCCAAACTTACCTCCGTGATGCTCTTTCCGTCTAGTCCTTACATCCTCCAATTTCCTTCCTTTTATCCAGCCATCATTCAATGATTCAGCGAGCCGTAGGGAGTCTGACAGTCTGTCTACCCCTTCGTCACTGACCTTCCTCTTTCATTTTGCCGTCCTCCTACACTGTCTTCTTCCCTGCATCGCTGTGCTCCGTTCGCTCATTTGCCAGCTCTCTCCTTTTAACCTCATGTCTTCTTTTCCTCCCCCTCTTTTTGTCATTTGTATTTATTTCTCTGTATCCGTTACCTCTCCATCTGCTTGATGGTAGTCTCTGTCCTCCTCCTCCCACTCTCTTTGTAGGATTGTGGATGAATATTGTTTATTTGCCAGCAAATGCTTGCGTACATATGTGCTTAAGCTTGTAAAAGAGTATTGGGCGATTATGAACATTGTAAAATTTTGATTGCAAATATCAGTGAAACCTCCAACATAGAAACCTGTTCTGTGCTACTGGCTAACACACTGACAGAAATAAATCTACATTGATTTACTAAATTGTAATTTAATAACTGAAAAGTTACATTATCTGTCAAGCAAGTCTTATAAGACGTTAAATGCTGTGATCATTTAAAAGGACAAAATTTAGTGTGTCCAAGGTGGAGAGAAGTCTTGCTAAAGGAAGTTGGTTTCATACATTTTGCTTTCAGACGTTATCTTGCATACTTGTGGATATGAGGCGAATTGGTGACAATGGGGAGCTTCGGTGAGCCTAAACCTCACTTTACAAGAACTCGTATTATTGTGAGTAACGCAGAACAAAGTCTGACAGCGGTCATACAGTGACTGAGAATTCTGTATTAAGCATTCTGGTCCCCCATACTTCTGGTGCACCTCACATACAAGGTCAAACACCTTCTCCAAGTCCACAAAGCATGTGCAGAGCCTTTAGGAACTCCAGATGGATCTCATCCACCACCAGGGTTTTGCCATCTAGGACCTTTACAACCACCTGAAATAGGAGAGTTCTGCATACTTCCCCCTCTTGAGAATTTCCTCCAAGTCACCCGGTGGCCTTTCTCAGTGACCTCACCAAATTCCTCCCACACCTTTTTTCTTTTCCCTTCTGTAACTACCAGAGGCCAGGACAGATTAGTACAAATCTTAGTAATAATTGGGATCAGATTTTATGCTCTCAGAAGAACACTTTCGAGTCCAGTCACGCACTAAATTACATTTAACCTTAACTATTTTCCGCAAACATGAGCATGACGGTGTAAGGTCTGTGAGCTCAAACAGAGTAGAAACACTGTGAGTCCCTTACAAAACATGTGTTGAAGTTACGCTTACTTCTAATCATAGGGCATTTCTTGTTCAAAACAATAAGCTCAAATCGGCTTAGTCATCTTCCCTCAGTTTCATTCAAATTCCCCTCTTGTACAACTCTCAGCATACAAAGTAAAAAAAAAAAAGCACTAAAATCCAGAGAAGAGTGACTTGCCTGCGCCTTCCTATGAATCGAAGGTTTTATCTTATGGAGTGTAGAGGAAATGTCTGAAGATCTTTTAATGACATTATAGAAGGATGAGTCATTCTTTGTGGAGTGGTCCACTCGAGTCACAATGACTTGACAGCGAGCAGGAAAATCCTGAACGAAATGATTAAGGAGGACATTTCTGGGCTGGGGTGTGCCCTCAGACCAGTGAAAGTGGAGTGGGAATAGTGGTTAAAGAATCATCTCTGATAAATGCAACACCACCTTCAGTGACACGGCACATCCAATTTTGGGGAGAGAAATATTGCAGGTTCATCCTGACTTTAGCACTGCACTTTTATAATAAAGCACCTAAACGTTTACTGTAATTACACTTGTGCAGAATAAGTACAGGACGTGTCCGTATTAAACCGCTTTGAGTAATGTGTATACAGTGTCATAAATATGGGGTGTTTATTGTCATCGTTACACTGTAAAGGCAGCTCATTTTTTAATATTTCTTTTTACTTTTACCACCATCCCTTAAAAGTCAGATACAAATTAAATTCAACGCCTGAGAAAACAGTATTAAACGTGTCTATGTTATTATTTTGTACTCTCTTGAATAGCCTGTGATTTAAGAATATAAACTTGAGTGGGCGACGTTTGTTCCCCTTTAGTGCAGAATGTTCGCAAAAAGTCCTTTTAAGACGTCACACTGCAATCATGTCACATCAACAAACACAAAGAGTTATTCAAATCAACTTTCAAAACTACTTTCTGAATGTCTGTGACCATTTAAGTGTTTTCACAGATTTATAACATCTAACCATGGATGAAAAGTTCTGAAGGACACTGATGCTATCCAATTTCTCCGTTTATTTCTTGTTTCGTTTTTCTTCTTTTCAATCTTTTATTTGTATGATTTTTGTATCACTGACAATAATAAATAATAATCCTAATGATCTAATAATGAGTCGTTATATTAATTTTTAGATCCTTTGTGCCAAACAATATCTTAATTATTAAAAAAACAGGTTCAGCATCAAGCCACACTGCCAGATTCTGGTCAGAAAGCTGAAATGGCAGGGGTACGTGGGTGCGTGTGCGTGTGCGTGTGCGCGTGCGTGTGTTTGCATCTGTGAGAGAGCGATAGGTTTTCTGAGTCCCGTAATCCTTTCGTATGGATTTTGGAGAAGTCCTCATATCTGACAGAAAGGTTCCAATGGGAGGGGGGGGGGGGGGTGTATAAACACTATCATCTTTCAGACCACCCTCCTCATTGTTCTATCAGTTGTTTCAACTCAGCAAAAATCAAGATACTTAAGTCTGTGCTGAAAATACACACCCCGCCTGTTTCCTTTCTTACACTCGTTTCTCATTTTAAAAAAACGAAGAAAAAAGTGCATGCAGGGGTTATCTTTGCAGAAAAGGTGTATGGAGTGTGTGGTTATCTCCTGAGCGGTATTTGCTTACCGCTACTCGAGCAAAAATGATGTCATCCCACCTCCAGAATTGGGGTCTGAGTCCTCAGAAATGACAGGAACCAATTTATACAGGCAAATCCTGGCTTTTCTGGAACTTTTTAACACAGTTGCTAGTAAGCTGCCGTAACACAAAGACCATTTGCATTTTGGGGGCTAAAACAGTACTGCAAGTTGGTTGGAAAAGCTTTCGAATGTAATTATTTACATTTGTGGCAACAATGTTTGTTAGCACAACAAAGCAAACTAGTTCTTTGAGATAACCAAGTTATTCTTGTTGTTTAGTTGTTTCTACTATACGTTTAAGTTGGGAACAATCTAGAAAAATTCCCTATAATTATCGTTGGAAATACGAGAAAGCCAATTTTCACATCAATGTAAAAAATATTTTAAGAAAATGTTGTTCAACTGCCAAACCTGTTTGTTCACTTTTTTTAAGTGGACTGGATACTGTAAACTTGAGTTGCACTAACTTACTGTAAAAATTATGTTTAAATATCTAACATTATTATTCAATTATTGAGGTACATCCAAGATGACCAAAATGCAAGCGGACTTCATTTAACATTGCAAAAAAAATCAACTCATCTCAAAGTCAAATGTCAAAGTCAAAGTCTGCTTTAAACTGTTATTGTATCATCTAACTCACACTGTTTTGTTATGTTATTGTGAACTCTATCAATAAATATTGTAGCCTGTTTTTCAGGATTTCAAATCACCACAGAATACTTGAATTAAAAAAATAAATGAACAAACAAGGCTGGTATTCTATAGTCCTGGGGGTAATGGTGGCTGGAAGAGGACTGTTTTGGATTGTTTTTATTGAAGCAGCAGGGATTCTGCAAGATGCCAAATCGCTTCACTTGTCCCCGGATTATGGGGTCTTGTAAACAGAGGTTTGCTACTCCCAAGTGAAACCCAAAACATTTATGGACATGATGCTACTTTATTATGTTCTTGGCTATGCTGCCCCCCCCACTACAAAACTGACTGATGAAGCCATGGACAATTTTGCACACAGGCTGCTTTTACCCAAGCAGAAACTGAAAACCAGTATAGCCAGCGAGGTTGTTGGCAATACAATTGGCAGACTAGAGGGCAGATGGAGGTGCATATTAAAATGTAATGACTCCGATATCAAGAGGTTCAAATTTCTGGTTATAATGTGCAGTGTTTTTGCACAACCTCTGTGAAATGAATGGTGATGGGTTCCGAGTGGAATGGGGTTCTCTGCCTTTAACTCAGCCTGAGGGGCCGCCTGATGTTTTCATGTGATGTTGTCCCTCCATACGTATCTGCATAGTGTGGTTTTAGAACTTATGATTTGGATGCTGTGCACATCTGTGTCTTGCGTGCGTTTCCCCAAGAGAATCGACAAAGTGATTTCTCTTTCCTTAAAAATAAGGCAAGGCGCCACGACAAATTTTATTTTGTAGCATGCCATTTGTGGAGGACGGGCCAAGGATGTTTGTTCATGTACTGTCGCCAAACTCTTAAAAGTTAGCATGTTAGCATGTACAGCAAAAATACCAGCACGGTGAATAGTAGACTTAACATAAATAAATTGTACTGTTACATTAACAAAAAGTTGTAAGAGCATGTATGTTTTAAATAATGGGCCTTGATAAGGTGGTCTGGAGTTTATTTTGACACAGTTTGTATATTTTTCCTCCAGTCCACGCTACAGCGGTCTCTCTCTCATCCTCCCTTTGTCCTTCTGCCCCCTTTCTCAACCACACTTGATTAGAGCAGCTTGGGAATGGCTCCCACATTCTTCCTCCGACGACTTTGATACAGCAATTCTTTCATCATAATATTGCGTCTTCTTTGTCTAATTAGAATATATGATTTCACTTTGTTTTGTCATTTACCTTTTATCCACAAAGAAAGGGCAAAAAGAGGGTAATTTGTCAAACAATTGACAATGACAGTAAAAAGCTTCTTTCATTAATCATTACCCCGACCTAAGCTACACTGTAACGAGGGGGACTGTGAAACCACAATTGATGTCTTGCATTTATTTCTTTTCAACTAATTGATGCAATTAAAAGCAGGTATAGATGCCCAAATTGTTTTTACTTGCTCTCATGTTGCATCTTTAAAAATCAAGATCTTTATTACTGAGCGGCCATAAAGACAGTAAAGTCCAATGCCACATTTGCATACTTACATACAATTGTTAGATTATATTATCTATCTAAAATTATTCTTATACTGAAAAATTCATGTTGTGTTGTCCCGTTGCAATAATTGTTGGAGGTATTTGTTTTTTATTGCTTTTGTAGTAATTGTCTCAATCCGTCTTTCCAAATATTTCACACGTTCATTCATTCATTTCCAGTTGACTATGAGCATTATGCCAGCTGATGGCTTGTTTTTATTTGATTTGAGTCGTATTTTAGGAGAGTGACGCATTTTCTCTTGGGCAGGTAATAGTCACACTTTTTGAGGGCAAAACATAAACAGTGTCTCATTTAGATAAAATATCATATTTCCCTTCAAAGAAGTATGACTAAACCGAAATGTGGACTTGTCATGCAACCTAAAATGCCGCTTATTTAGTCATTGTGTGCACGTCAAAGAGTGTTTAGATTACTTAACCGAAGAAATAAAAAAATACCACGTTGCATGTAATGTCAAAGTCTGGAGTGTCAGTCATCTTTATCCTGTGCCATTTCAGTAATATGGTTGCCCTGAAAGGGTTGTGTGCAAATGGATATATTAAGCCCTCTATTACACAAATGCAGCTGCCATCAATCATAAGATTATCATGAAATGAATGTTAGAACAAAGAATAAAATGGAGATTAACTGAATATAAAATCTTGTAAAATTCCATTTCTAAATTTTGTAATCTGTGTTGAAATTACATTGAGCCACAGGGCCCAACCAACCAGCTCAAACATATATTTTTGCAAAGAGGTGCACCTTTCAGCTGTTTCCTCCCACAACAGCGCAAACCCCCCTTTCTACCTGTCTGTCTATCAAAATACCAAAAGAAAGAAAACACTTCCCATGTCCACAGTTAGACTGAACTTTGTATTAGATTGTATTAGATAGATATTAGATCACTGGCCATAATATGGAATTGCTGGCCTTGCATTTGACTGGTCTGATTAGTTTAGCTTTTTCATTGACGATTGGGTTCATGGTTTTCCGCTCAACTCATTTCCCATGTAAATGACATCATGCAGGTTTAAAATGTTGTTCAGTGTCAAGGAATACTGGGCTGAAGCAAGTATGAGCTACGGTCTGTCTGTGACCTGTGAGAACAGAACATATCAGTCATCCAGTGTTGGGTTGCTCCGCCATCTGAGAGATCTTTCGCCTCATTGCCTCTCCGTGCAGAGGGGCAGCGGGCGAGTGGCCTGTCGGCACATCATCCCTCTCCTGTGACTTGCGTTTATTTCTTCTGCTGTCCCACCCCTACCCAACACAGAGTATCTCCAAAAAATAAACGCTTTGATTATCTACTGGTACATGTTGAAGGTCAGCCTTTATTTCCGCTGGTTGAGGTTATATAATGGAGAGCTCTGCAAGTTGCCTGGTGACAAACAAGCGCGTGAGTGACTAGGAGTGGATATGTGCATATAATACAAAATAGTGACGAACAAGAATATCTTCAGAAAGCTTTTGCCTTTTCCTTTGTGTAATCCGTTGCAAATTTAATCTGTTATACAGAATTTGACGGTACAATGTTTTTGTCTTTCCATCATTGTGGACTCGGATCCACCCGCTGTTTGACAAGTGTAAAGTGTTGTCATTCACAAAGCAGATAGTGTCTCCTCCTTATAGTTAAAAGTAACTACCAACTTTATACAAGTGTTTGCGCTCGTCATCCTTGATTGTTATTCATATTGTGACGTTGGAACACTCGTCAGAGAGGGTTACTGCTTGGATCCTGGTTGATTTTCTTTTCTAGCTCCCTTTATGGAAGACAAAATATGCTGTCATCAATTGACACAAATTGCCAGATCCAAATTTACAGTTTGTGATTTGATGATATTTCAAACTTGTGGTCCGTATTTGTGTATGTCATTTGGGGAATTCGGCAGATCAATTTCTAGGTCCATCAAAATTCCACTCTCACTTGCAGTCACAAGCACTGGGCTGTGAATAAACGTACAAGGTCACTAATCCAAGCAGTAGAAATAAGTTTCCTCCGCAGGGTATCTGACCTGACACTTTGAGATAGGCTAAGGAGCACACTCATTCGAGAGGGATACTTCTTTTCCAGCCTAGTGGACTTAAGTGTCCGCGTCGGCCTAGTGCAGGAGTTGAGCTGAAGCCGCTCAAAGCCGGTTAGCCACAAACTTACTTTACAAAATCTTGTCGTCGATTATGCCTTGGAGGCATTGCCAATTAGGAAGCACCACCAGGAGATGAGTCATTTTCTTCACAAAAAAAAAGTCAGACTGGAATTATCAATACTGTTTTCCTTGCAGTTGATGCTTTTCATGCATCTTAATCTCTTCTTTTTTTTTTAAATACAAAATAAGGAGGTTCATTATTTTGCTGCATGAGCACACCAACGTGATTCATTCTGTTGCCTCCTTCACACCTCAGTTACTGAAGTCAAGCCTGTTTTCGTGTGTGTGTGTTTGTCTTTGCGCGTCATGATGATATATGGGTGTACAGAGTCAGCAATCCCTGTAATTTGTCTTAGTTGTCTGTATCTTGATTACCTGGCATGTTCACAACAAATCTGATGTTGGAAAGCATCATAAAGGCTCTCTGATCCTTCTGCTTGTCATCTGTCCTACGTGTCCTATGTCCACGTCCCTCCTGAGAAGCATCATATTTCATGTCTGAGTCTGTACGCGTTTAAAAGACTGTATAAATGGACCTAAATGGGTACACATGCTTTGTTCCTAATGGGTGATGTCAGCAAAAAGGCAATACCGCAAATGTGACCATTCATCAATCCATTTTCTATATCGTTTGTCCTCGTGAGGTTGGTGGATGAGCTGCAGGCTGTCCTAGCTGACTTTGGGCAAGAGATGAGGTACAGCGGCTAGAATGCTTGCCAGCCATTCACGGAGCACACATAATAGTCCCCCGGGATACAAGTTGAATTATTTCCGTGACCATACTAATAACCCTGAACATTTGTACTTTGGATCAGCTTTGTTCAGTTACATGAATGGTAATGACATTTATCTGTTCTAGCCTTCCACATGAAAAAAAAAAATCCAGTTGGTTATTGTGTTAAAAAAAATAGAAAAATAGCACTCTATAATATGACTTGAGTCATACAGACACGATCAAGAGACACAAATACTCTCTGGGATTTTGTCAGTTGAAAATAAAAGGTGTTTTTCACAGAGGATAATGAATTTGTTAATATTGTGAAACTCTCTGTCTACATGTATTGCTCCATCCTTTGTGTTCAAATAGCTAAATGTCGAGTGCTGCTGCAGCAAATGGGAAAGTTTAGACACACAGAAGTTGGAATATAGTATTCTTTATAAAAATGAGCTAAAAATGAATCTCTTTTTTTTCATTCATCCGTAAGAGAAATTTTTGAAATTGGGAATTGATGTTGAGTGAGAGGTCCTGCCTCACAATCTATTCCAGAAGTGTTTCATGTTTGAGAGGGAGGATCAGGGTCAACTTCATGTATTCAGTCTGTGAACAATGTTGTCGAACCCTGCAATGGATGATACAGTTTGAAATTCTGACTCCAATATAGTGCATACCAATGGACTGTCATTCAGAGCAATGAGTGCAGATGCAGGTATGGTGAAGGACTGGCAACAGGCAGGTCACAGAGTGATACTGAATGACAGCATGGGGGAGATTGAGACAGAACTGCTACATTTGACAGCATACAAATGAGGTGTTGCCGAGGCCAGCAACAGCGATATTGTGACTGGAAGAAATAAGCGGAAATCAGTGGAGCTTAGATTGTGCCGTTCAGCTGTGTTGGTAACTCAAAGCGCACAAGGCGAGACTTTTTTTGAGAGAATCTTTTCCAAACTACAGTAGCTGCACATTCAAGGTGAACATCGAGGAACCCATCATCATTTAGCTATAGCAGTGCTTCTCAAATAGTGGGGCGCGCCCCCCTTGGTGCTATTCCTGGGGGGGCGCGTGTGACCCTGGGGAACAGGCTTTTTTTTTGGCAGTACTAGAATAAAGTGTAATTGCGCGTTTACTACAGCAGGGGGCAGTGGCGCTCTCATTGTTACTTCTGTCACGTTTGCGACAGTGCAACATTTTACGACTTACAAGACAAGTTAGGATAGTCACGGTGGGGAGGGGGGGCGCGAATAGATTTCTTCTTGCTGGGGGGGGGGGCGTAACAGAAAATAATTGAGAAGCACTGAGCTATAGTAATTGCTAAACAGATATTCTGTATATTGGAGGACCTTCTATTGAAAATAAAAATAAAATTAAAAAAACGTGAAAACGGTGGTTGCCAGAGGTGTGCTCCAGAAAGAAATGTAATCTTCAGCGCTGTGATTATAATTGCATAACATCATGAGGTTCAAATAGATTACCCAGTCAGATATTTGGTTATTCTTTAATTTGATTTTCTATCTGCACATCTGCCATTTAAAAACAAGTCCAAAACAGTGGGAAGACACCATCATCAGACAATTGGTTATTGTTATGATGCGTGAATAGCTAAAGCTCTGAGCAAAGTGGCAAGTCGAAATATTTAAATTTTGACACAAACTATAAATGCTTCAAACTCCTATTTGTCTCGACTACCAATTACCGTCATTGTTCCGACCTTTTCGTTTCCTTGGTTACGGACTGAAAATCCCAGTTACTGTTGGCATTTACTTCTGGAGGTGACTTGCATGTAAGCAGAATACTGTTTTGCAATATGTCAGAGGTTTTGCCGCTTTGAATTGGGTTCCAGTTAGGATTTTTTTTTTTAAGACAAAATGTCAAACTGGGTTAAGTTCGCAGCAAACAAAAACCTTCAAACACCCAACTGTACAGTCTTTATATTTTGTTGGACTTCATGTCTAGAATGTTTGGACATGACAGACAGCGTGAAATGTATTCGGAGAAATTAAGTTGAAAAGTATGTCGTCATATGCAATGAACGGAAATGCCAAGCTTTTTTCTGCTCGGGCGTAGCTACTTTAGGCTTCTGTTAAAGGAGCTTGCAACACAATCAAGGAGGGTTTGACGTCCGACTTTATAGTAACACTAATTGGTTGTGATTATAGTGTGTACGTGTACATCAATTCTGTTGTAAGCTGAACCTCCGCTCAAACCAAATCGATGACATTGCTGCGGAGGACGTGGCAAGGCACAGGAGTACTTAAGACTTTATGATTGCATTTTAATTCATGGCTGTACAAAAATGGGTAGAGTTAGTCTAATTATGCTTGTTAAGACATTGTTTTAAAGTTTATAATTTGTTGCTACCTTGTGGTACTAATGGTTATGAGGCTCATTCATTTCGGAGCAATATTGATTGTCAATTTCAGAGAATGTTCCTTTAAGTTCTCCTCCTTAGCGTTTAACTAATCACCACCCTCGAGTGGGGAAGAACATTTAACTAATTACTTCCAGCAAATGGGAAATCGCAAAGGCAAGATGATTGTTTTCACCCCATTTAGTAGGTTTGTGTTCATTTGTTAGTTAGCTGGATTGTGCCAACACTGCACAGCTGTTTGAAATGCTGTTTTCCTTCTCTATCTTCATAAACAACGGCGTGTCTGACGTTCGCATCCAGCACTTAGAGATGTATTAGAGCAACGCCTCAGTGATATATTCATCTGCCCCAGATGACATTGTGCATTGCTGCTTTGTAAATGGATTGAGGTAGCAAGTTTGCATCGTTGAGGGATGTTCTACTTTTAACTTTGGAGCTGTCAACCTTCTGTTACCTTGGTAACTGCGGTTGCACTGCATTTGTTTACAACAGGCACAGTGATAGATGTAACCGATCCCATCAAAAGTACATGATAACCTTTCTCTGGGTGCATCTCACTGATGTGATTGAGAATTTTGTGATTGCGAAGAGTTGCGTCTGGAACAAGCACAGCAACGACGCCATCTCATAATTAAAAAGATGAAAATTTTCCTGTTCCGAAGAAAACAGATGATGTTTCGTAACGGCAATGATGAGGACACCCAATGATACATAATGACGTTTATTCTTCCAAGCCTGTGTCTTTGTGTTCCTGCCCTGATGATGATTATGTGTGCTGCACTGTTTTGTATGCAGCTGTGATTCCCCCTTAATTTTGCTGCCAGATTGTCACACCGCATTCTTTTAAAAATTTGTCTAATGGACACATTGGTGAATATTTGGGGATTGTTGTCTGCTCTCTGTTTGGATTTTGCCTTTCATAAACCAGACTACTTATTTATCCACTTCATGATCAAGTTTCTCAAGAATTCTGTCTGGATCTCCTCATTGTCTTAAAATGATTTCACTTCATATTTTATTGATAATGGATGTGAAAAGAAGACGCTATTCACCCACCAACTCTGCCATCATTATTATTGTTTCAGTATTTTTTCATTTATTGCTTTACTTAATAAGACATTGAATATTAATGAACACGTTCAGAATAAAAATCAAACACAGTCCCCAACAAATGACATCAACCCCACTGTAGTTAGTGTAAGTAACCATGATCCACTTTCAACATTACTACCACTATTTACCAGTTTTAAAAATAAAAAATCCGTTAGAAGGCACATGTGCTTATATTATGACGTCAACATTGCCAGAATATGTTCTGCTGTTGTCAAAGATCATTTTCCCAGTAATTATGCCAAGTTTAATTTTGTCAGCGTCCAACTAAATTATAATGCAAGTAATAAGATAATAGTGTTCTCTTTTAAGACCCTAATATTCGTTGATCAAACAATGTTACAACACATTTCATTTCTTATGTTCCAGGTAGGTTCACTGAATAGGTTTGTTCTGCCTCTGCCATTAATTGTTACCAAGTTGCAGTGAGATCAGTCAAAGACAGATGTTGATTATATGCATAAACAAAACAACTTCAAACCAATTAACTCTCCACACACCTGCCCAGAAAATAAATGTTTCATGTGGACACACAAAATATTATTCATATGCTGATAACAAATTGTATCTTTTGATTTGATTGCTCGAGGGCAGGGGTTTTCAACTGGTTTTGTCCAAGGGACCACCATTATAACCAAGAAGTAACTTGGGGACCACTGCTTTGGCAGAATATTATTTTATTTTGCACCAAAAGAGGATAGACCTACGTATATAGGCTATCTGTTTGTCTATTTTGGGAATCTCAGCTACATTTGACATAATTTGGATGGGTGAGTGATCGCAAAATTAGCTGGGAAATTAAATCAAGTCTAAAAAAATAAATCAATTTTATATCTAAAAATGTTACAATTATTTTACTTTTTCAATTTCGTGGACCACCTGCAGTTCCACCACGGACCACTGGAGGGTCGCGGACCACTGGTTGACAATCCCTGCTCTCTGGGTATTTGCGAATAAAAACAATAATGTAAAAATAATAGTAAAATAAACAGACTGAAACAACTATAAACACAAAACTACTGCAAAGAGAATTTAGATTAATGGCGCAATGCATTTGGCAATTGGCACTTTTCAAAATCTCAAACATTGTGAGTCTGTGACACTGTGGAGCAATTATTTAATTTACAGTCAAACAACATCTGCTGGATGGCTCTTGAGGGGCATTATGAAGAAGGAAAAATGATGGGTCAGACAGTAAAGGATTGAGTAATAAAATGAGAGGGGGTGTCTAGTCTCTTCAAAAAATACGGAACTGGTTCAGTCATCATTGCATTAGAGTGGGAGTTTAGAGAATAGTGCAAAGGAAAAATGCACAGTCATTGCACCAAAATCTCTCAGGACTTCCTCGTGCAAGTCGTTGTATTTTCAAACAACAGTTAGCGTGAGTTTCTAGATCCCAAAAAACATGTCCAACAGACTCAAGAACTACTGCAGCTTCATTATTAATGAAGAATTAAAAAAATGGTTGTCATTTTCATATTGCGCACAACAAACTAGCAAGAGGCACAGTGAACTTAAATGATCTCACTTGCCAGTATTTGTTTTGGAACAGGCCAATTATAAAAATAAGGAGCACAGTTATTGGAAAAAAGAACATGAACCAAAAAAGAAGCGAGTCTTGCACCAAACTTGCATGCTCCAAGACCAACATACTGTCCGTTACCAGAACTCTGCTTCCGGATCAAAAGACTGACACACAGAGCCAATCGTTAACACCTATAAATATTTTTGGCCTACCTTAACTACAGGGAGAATGTTACCAAGTAATACCCTCTAACAAAGTTTCCCCCTCCAAATGTGATGTCAGACTCTTTTTCCCAAAATGAGCCCCCTGTTGTTTCCGAGCAGCGAGGCCAGTTGGGCTCAGCGGAAGGTTTGTCAGGCAGGTTGAAGCGTTAAGTCCCAGGGTCAAACAAACTATTTAGCTAACAATGTGACCCCGGTTTGTTGGCCATACGGTTTTCACGTCGACTGGTTGTCACCTGTCAGGGAACGGCGGATCTGCTAAGTTAGCATCTGGCTCTGCGACACGCACGCACACCACAGCGGGATGCCATTACACTGCCGCATGAATACATGACTAATTAATATTCTCACTCCTTATAATGGGGCGGCTGTTTAAAAAAGGGGGATAACAAACATCCCAACCTAAGAATGGGTAGGAAAGAGGCAGTTAGAAACAAACTTTTAAAGAACATCATTCTTGTTATAACCTTGGAAAAAGGTACTTTCACACCTTTTTGAAAGACATTATGGTGTGGAAGTAACCATTTTCAAGAACCAGTCTTGTAAGATAATGCATGATAATAGCCATGAGAAACTGTGATGGTCTACAATACCCGGAACGAATCAAATATAATATATCCTTGACCTTGCAGGGTCCTTGGGGATGACTGATTTGCAAAAAAAATAAAATAAAAAAATGATGACGCCATTCAAGATAACCTCCAACCTATAGATGAATTAGGACTCCTCCTATGCTGAAAAGACAACTGCAAAGCATGGTCTAATTGGTAGTTAAAGTCTGATACCTGCTAAGCACTGCGGCAATACCATCAATTTCTGAAAGACATAGACCATTAAATGACCATTAAATTTGGCCATTTATTAAAATATATCACATCAAATAAAATTACCGTTTTGACTTTTACCAAGAATCATAGTCCAGTTTAGCCTCTAAAAGTTCATTACAAAAACAATACTATTACTACTACTAATAATAATAATAGTAACTGGGGGCTTTGAGCCGCTATCATTGCGAACTATTATTATTATTATTATTATTATTATTAACGTGAATCCATAGGTTGTTTTTTTTTTTACCAATATTGAATGACAGCCTATGCAATGCGGTTCGCCACCAAGTATGGCGCTCTTACATTTATCAACGAATCAGTTTTGAAGGCGTCATTGACTCATTAGAGAGCCGCTCGACGCAAATTGTGCAGAGAAGCTTTGCTCACCTGTGGGAATCACCTGTTGCCCTAAATGCATATTTCAAGTCCTCAGTGCCATCTGCACAGTTTCCTACTCATCTTCAGTAAAGTGCAGTTCTGTGATTCACTTTTTTCCCCCTTCTATCAAAAGGGATTAAAAGACTGGCAACTGGGTGGGGGGGGAGAACGTGAGTATATTCCTCAATTTAAATTCTGGTTTGGAACAGTACTTAGGTCAGAGTGATGACACCAGACATTTATGTATTTGAATCTTAGTAGGTAGTGTGGTGACTGGAGGGCTTTCAAGCCCTATCTTTGCAAACGCTGATGAAGACACAGCAGGATTGTGAATTGTGAAAGAGGCATGCTGGCTCTCCGAGAAAAGCAATTCTCCAGCTGAAATTATATGATCTGACAGCTTAAGTTTTGCCAAGTAATAGAGTGAACATGGTACCGAGTTTGGGAGGCAAGTCAAATTGGGCCCCATTTCACTCTGGGTGGGCTAGCAATAGGACTGAATGTCATTGTAAGAAAGTGGGAAGGAGTGAGAAAAAAAAAAGACATTCTGTTGGGCTGTAACAGGGAAAGGGCACATTTTTGGGATGTGTTAAAGCATCTTTTCACCACAGTCTTTATAGTTTTGTCCAAAGTCCGGAACAATCATTTGTGATGCTTAAACTGTTTCCATAAATGCTCAAAAGAAAAACGACTTTCACACATATCTGATGAGAATATTTCATCCCTCGACTGGCTTCAGCATATCAAGACAACGCTATAAAGTTGACTCTTGTACTTATTAAACTTGAGTACCTGCCCATTCTTTGTTTTGACACTTAAAAGTTGGTTATACGTAGGTCACATTGAAATGCTACTGTCAAAATAATAGTTATACTTTCAATTAAGGAGGAAGCGTAGTAAAAATTTCAGAGATTCCTTTACCCTGCCACATAGGGAAAATATGAAAACATACCTGGCGTTGAATGCTGGATTCTTAAAAGACGTACAAAAATTCCCTTGGCATTGAATGTTTTAGAGATATCAGCACCTTATTCGCACTTACCTGTATTTACTTTCTCATTACACAATATATTGAGAGAAAAAATGGAACAGCATGTTTGCTCAGACCTTGACCACATAGGACAACCATAACATTAAAAAGAAAAGATAATGTACATCGCAAAGTGAAGGGCCAGTAGCCTACCACCATTATCTAACACATTAAATTAGCACCTAATGCCTGAGCCATGTTCACCAAAAGGACTCTCTCAAAAGGAAGCTCCTTTTCATTCAACCTATCCATCTTAATGCCTTTCACATCTCTATATACTTATTACCCACCATCATTTTATCAATTAGGTGGAATTATGCTCACAGACTCCTCTTCTGTATTCTAAGCCATTAAAACTATTTAAAGAAGCCAACTTCGTCAACCAGGTGCCTCTCGCCCTCCCTCCCATCTCTGTTACGCTCATGTCTGGGTCTAAATGTAATTTGAATTTCCCCTTTCTACGAAATCCCTCGTCCGCCGCGTGCACTCCTGACTTGTCTGCACACCAAGCTGAATCTGACCTCTAACGCTCACAGATAGAGAGAAGGATCTCCGCTTTCGACAAAGACATCAGTGTTAGTTGAGAGGGCATTGCCTTGAGCTCAGCCTTGACAAGATATATCTTCTCTTCCTCCAAGGGAAACTTATCCCTGTATACATCTCTGCTGACAAGACCCCAATCCTAACTTGTGAGGGTGCCAAGAGCCTTGACTCCCGCAAGCCATTTATCCTTTTCTGCACTGCTCACAATGTTCTCTGCAGCGGCTGTGAAACTTGGCCATTTTTCACAAGAGAAGCTGCCCATCTCATGTCACGCCTCCTCATGACATCGTCCAACTTCTTTTGGCAAGACTCTTTCCTCACAACTGTCACATCTTTCCGCCAAACATATTTCTCTTTTGCCTTTGTTTTTTATGTTGATGACATTGTTTTTTTTTTTTTGTGACACTGGTGGCACACAAATCCACTTTTCTAAACAGGCATGGGCCTTATTTAGTGTTTTACACATTCTAATTACTGAGGTCCCTTGATTTATTCATTCATTTTCAACTTGCAAAACCAAGGTTTCCACATTGTTGCTATGAGTGCTGGCCAAAGGCCCGCATTCAAACTCAAAGTCAAAGTAATTAAATTGAACCTGATTCGTACAAGCAATGAATAAAAACATGAAGCATGAACGTGAAAAATGTCTCCACTGTGACCAATCTCCCAACCACAAAGCCTTTGAGAAAATGCAAAAAAGCAAGTAGACCATGCAGGCAGGTAGTCAACGTGCCAATCGTGAATCTATACAATCCATTGGACAAATCCAAAGATGCTTATACACGACTGAATGAGCAGAGGCTGTGCCATGAACATGAAACTGTATTCATTCACTAAGCTAAAGCTGAGAGTCTGTGCCATTAAGGGGTCACATAAAGCAAGACAACGTTTCGGGGTTATCGCCAGTGATAAAAGGTTTTCTCTACAGTTTGTAAAATCTTAAGGGTGTAACTAGAGGGGCATTTCCTCTCTTGCTCTTTCTAAAACCCAACTAGAGAGCAATGAAACATTTTTGCATGCTGGATATTGACAAATTTGAAAGCAAAACATAGTGTGCAGGTGTCCACTTCTTGACTATGAAGACATGCTAAACTGTTGAATAGCAATTATAGTCTGCTTGAATACAAATTTACGGGAGCCCATTTTAATTCCACCACAGAAATTGCGGGATACTTTTTAAATGCAATCCTTTGCATAAACTGCGCTGAAAGACACAGTTGAAGCGCTGCAGGTAGAAGCACTGATCTAAGATAGCCCCGAAATGGAGCACTTAAAATGTAGCTCCACATCATTTAAATCATCACATTTTCTAGGTTCACCTTTGTGACTATATCCCAAAAGTCCCACTCTGGGGGATTGCTTGGAAGTTGGAAGTCCTGGTATTTTCATGACGTAATTCATATTTTCATGTGTGTGCATGGGCTCCAGGGCACCAGGGCACCAGGGCACCAGGGCACCAGGGCACCAGGGCACCAGGGCACCAGGGCACCAGGGCACCAGGGCACCTGCTCGATCTCGAATATCGTTATCACATAAAGTATTGTTTAACACTACCAAGATAAGATGACTCGTGCAAGTTCCACATGGCATGGATGTGATGACTGCAGGAATGAGGCAATATTGTAAAAACGCTTTCACTACCTTAAAGGTAGTACGGAGCCAATTTAATCTTCTTAAAGCACGATTAAAGCCTTACATTGTGTTCAAAAAATAGAGCTGGGTCAGAATAGTTAATGTAAGGTCATTCTCTCTCTATGCATATAAGCTCAGGGATTTGTCTTGGAAAAGATGACACAAGGTCAATGTTTTGTTTTTTTGCCCTCTGCAACTTTGAAACCAAGTTTTGCCAAAATCATCCCGGATTAAATGACAATTCTTTGATGAGGTAGTCCTACCTGAAAACGCTCCCGTCCTTACAATTCAGTCGCTGCGGCTTTGCCAGAAGGAAAACAGATGGCATATCGAAAACAGAATGAAGTTAAGTATTAATTTTAAGCATGAACACACAGATGTTATCTACCAAGGACCACATCAATATAAATGAAACATGTTTGTTTGTGTGTGTGTGCGTTTGTGAATGTTTGTGTTTGTGTATATACACCCCATCCATCTCTCTCAGGCTAATCTAATCCATACATCTTTCCCCTCTCTCCTTGTCAGCCATTTGATACGGACGCCAGCCGTTACGGTTCTCGCCAATCTCCGTGTCATTAAAACGTAGAAGTTTGAAAAGAAATTCCAATCGGTGGTACTTGTTTGTTTATTTCTAGATATACACAAGTAGACTAACATTTAAGTCCAATTTATTTTTACGTTCTGATTTTTAATGGACTATTAATGACGCCACCTTAAAAATGCTGATATGGTTTGACGCTGCTATGGTCTCGTTCACTCTGCTTTTTATCTGACCCATACCGTTCCTCATCTTGGTTGTTCGAGATGATCCAATACCCCAATCAGGGATTATGCATTTCTCCTCTACATGTTCAAACTGGTATAAATCATTTTCATCCCCATCTTACGTTCCAGCAACTCGGATTTATTTATTTTTTTGTTTAAGATCCCAGCACTCATAGGGTGATTTCATCCTTCAGTGGTCCGTGAAAGCTTTTTTTATACGTACATCGCCACCGCCAGCGCATTAATCGTCTCAGATGTATTGATTTGGCTGTTCTGTTGTGCAAGGGGAGACAGGAAGAGACAAAAGGACAGCTATACTGGGAAAGGGCACAAAGTGTGGAGGGGGCGGAGGAGTAGAATCTGGTAATTAGACTTCTATAAAGAGGTAGTTTGAATCTCACTCATGTAAAGCACTGTCTTGGAAGAAAGCAGGTAGTATATAACAAGATACGAATAATCCAAGAAAGTGCTTTTTTTTTTAATGCAAGACTGCAGCAAGAAATGAAGTTCATGAATTGGACACCAAATATTTATCACTGTCAGCTATCACAAGGTGCAGAGAAAAAACAGGTGGTGAAAATGAAATGTCCGCTAACAAATCCAGATTCATTTATGCGGGTCCAGTGGGACTAAATGGTTCAACGCACCAACGACTGAAGAACACAGTCGATTGATGGAAAGCGAAGCTTGCTTCTAACAAGGTTGAACAGCGGGGTACAGATATCCCGATAGTTTGGCCAGATTTAATCGTCCCGGCAGTCAGTCACTAGATAATGCGTACATTCTCACTAACAAATGTAATTGGAAGTAGAGAAAAATGTTATGTCCAGAAAGTCATCTCACAGCACCTCTTAAGTCTAAAAATCAATCTGTTTTCAAATTGCTAGTCTCGTGTACGCTTTTATCAATAGTAGCATGGATTGTGTGTCTAATAGCTTTTTAACAGGTTCGCTCCAAGAAGACCATTAAACCATCATGGCTCATTTAGCTTCACCTGTTGTTCAGACCAATCACATTTTAGTTACTTGAGAAAATTGCTGTTTCAGCTGTAATTTGAGCAATTTTGAGCAATACAAACGAGGCATATTCACAGAATAATTCACAGGTCTGGACAATAAGGTGCAGGATTTTTCTTTAATGTTTATCGTTTTTAGCACGTCGACCTTGTCTGACCTCAATTACCCGTCCTGACTCTAGCATTTGACTAAGGTAACCCACCTCTCACAAAGACTTCAGCTCGCCCTGTGACCCTGAGAAAAAAAAGACAATACAGGAAATGGACGGATGGTCTTTCTAGTTTTGTTTTGTCCCGCCATCTTTCAACTACACTTTCAGAGGAATGGGCAAACGGATCGATTCAAATGATGTAACCCTTACTGCATATTTGAAGGCGTTGCAGCAGAGTGGAAATTAGAGTTCACGGACTTCGCAACAACAAAACTTCTTGACGTAAAGGTGCCTGCCTTTACAATGCAGTATTGGGGATCTGCCAAGTGAATTTAACAGCAGCTGTCAAAAAAAAAATCTATATATCAGAAAGCAAGTCGAGTGTGAGGTTTAGCTGTTTTTGTTTGTTTGTTTGTTTGTTTGTTTGTTTGTTTGTTTGTTTGTTTGTTTGTTTGTTTGTTTGTCAGTTTTGCTCATGTGGCAGGAAAAGCAATGAATTATCCATAAAGGAAATTTTAATGAAATGGATTTATGGTCATTTACAAGTATGATGTCCCTTTATCGGCTTCTGTACTGTCCTTCATAGAGACAGACGGTAGCTTTTGAACTATCAACCTTTTATGGTGGCAGAAAGGAAAATGGGGAGGCCAAGCAATCCTGGCGTCAATCAGGGATTTCAACCGCAATTCAAATGCAATGTGATATGACGTTATGGAGGTCAGGAGTCTAAGACAAGGCAGGTTTAATATCGTTGACCAAAGTCCTCCAGGACGGTTCATAGTGAACACCATCTCAACAACCGTCGCGCTGCTTAAGGTGAAGTTCAATAATGTCGCCTCAATTGTGCATCAGCAAATCTATACTGTCCCACACGACATCACTTATATGTGACAGTGCACTGCATGGCAGAGTTGATAGAAAGAAGATTGTTGGAGCATTGCCCTGATGGCAAGTCAGGATGAAACATGTCTAACTTGTGCAAAGATAATGATGTCGTTATGAAAGAAATTCATCAGAAGATAAAACTGCCATGCCCAAAGTCTTTTACAATTGTTTAGAGGAGGTGCTTAGAATTCTAAAGAGAACAGGAGGTGAAAAAAAAATGTTTTTAACTTCCATTTTTCTTCAGCTAAACACAAAATGAAAGCAAACTTTATTTGTAATGCATCTTTCGTACATAAAATACATAAATAAAGCATGGGCATCGATCATATGCGAGCCGGCCTGGTCCTTATCCCCACAGTAATGGTTCGACTCGACCCTACTTTTTTAAACCACATATATTGTTGCAAGAAAAAATTATGTGAACCCTTTGGAACTTCATAGATTTCTGCATAAAATGGTCATAAAACGTGATCTTATTGTGATCAACGACAATATTTTGAATTTGATTTGATAACTTCATTTGCTACTTGCTGTAGACTTAAAGTGACATCTCATGTGCTGAGGGCTCAGGTAACGACAAATCACGGCTCACTTGTTTCCTGGGTGTGGTCATGTGACATTTGCAAACTGAACCATGATTGGTTGTTAATTGAGCCCTCAACATATAATAATGCTTATCAAATTAATTGTATTATCTATTCACTGCAGAAATTGGCTAAATAAGTGTGCTATTCCTTTAGCTATTGAAGATGTGCTAAAGTACACACATGCATACACACACACACCTCCTAAAGTTTCAATCGATGTTACCTTCTTTTTAACTTTTATTGTGGTTTCTGGTCAATTCAACCACAGGTGTCCGGCTAATAACGCAAAACAGTGAAGAGCCAAACCTTTCCTTGACAAGTGTATGTACCCGACACACTAATTAATGAAGAATATATTATCACAGGTTCGGTTTTCTGGGTTCATTTGAATATTTGTAACGGCAGCGTAAGATAATTGCATGCTAATGTAGGCAAAGGTGCCTGGAGGCTAAATTAGTACACGGGAGTGTCAGGAGGTGAGTTGAGGAGTCAGCTCCCATCTGTGCAGCACTTCAGGCCGTTGGACTTTACTACTGTGGACAAGAAAGGACAGGTGCTGGAGGTTAGACTGGAGGGGGGACTAAGCATCAGTTTTGTCTCGATAGAATATCTGTGTGTGTGTGTACGTGTGTGTGTGTCAAATAGACAGATGCTCGCCCGGCAGGTGCACCATCCCCATGACAGGTGACCGCTTAAACTGCTTGGAAAGCCTTATGGCCAACAGACCAGGGTCACATTGTTGGCTAAGTACTTTTTGATTCTTCCGGGATGCCCTGTTTTGACCTGTCTGACATGAGGACACAGTTAATTAGGTTCTTTAGAAAATACTGGCCGCATTTGGGCTCCTTCTGTGATGAACACACACCATTTTAAGGCTTAATTGCAGTTAGCAGCTAAATAATTATGTCAAATGTCTTCAAATCAAAGCTTCTTCTTCTTTTGTCTGATTTAAGCTGTTTTAAAACTCAGCAGGTCAAACAATGAGCTAACTGATTGTTAGCCCCTGGTCTGGTATACAGATTTTTTTTTTTTTTTTTAAATGTGCATTTCTGTTTGACAAAAGCGGCTGACCAGTGATACAATAGGAACTGATGTTAAGTGCACACAATCAAATGAAAAGTAATTATACAACACAAAGTGCTGAACGCTTAGCTTAGTTTGCGGTTTGAATAATGTTTGAAAGAAAGAGAAATATTTGCATTAAATGACTACTTCACAGCGTTTTTCAAGGTTTGTCTTTCACAGGAGTAAATTGTGCTGGCGCTTATTTCACAGACGGATGAGCAGGACAGACTACATTATTGGCTTTTAATCATTTTGTAAGATTTGGTGCAAGTCAAGAACTCGTCTCAAAATAAATTCCTTACCATATTTCTTTTAAAGGTCTTGTGATGATTCCTTGGTTGCTGACTTATCAGCACACGATCGTTTTATCAGGTAACTGGAAATGTCTCTTTTTGCGCTGAATTCTAGGATTTTGGTAATAAAAATATGATTAAGTCCCACAGTAATCTATCATTTGTAATGAAAATAATTGATAAATGATAGACATCTGTAGAATCTCTAACGCCCTGCTTTTCATGCCATTACTTTGGCTGATACTCTTTCTTAGCAAAGACTGCAAAGAAATTGTGCTGGGTCAGAGATGACCGGCCCTTATTTTGTCCCACTCCTGACAAGAGTTTGAGGTTAGTTAAAATCTGGGATTGCAGACCACTCTGCCATGTGGGTTAGATGCCAAGTGTCTGGTGTGAAAGGCTGAAGTATAACTTTAGATTGCATTCTTTGCCATATGATTGGTCTGAGAAAGAAAATTCATTTCTAATAAAGTCCCAGAATTTTAATGTAGTGAAACTTTGGCATAATGGACTAATGGGGCCAAGAGCTACCTGTTATAAATAAATAAATGTGTCCTTTTTTCAAACTTTGAAGTCTATGTAAAAGATATTTTAAAAGTATACTTACCGTATTTTCCGGCCTATAAGGCGCACCGGCCTATAAGGCGCACCTTCAATGAATGGCCCATTTTAAAACTTTATCCTTATATAAGGCGCACCGGACTATAAGGCGCACCATTCATGTCAGATTTTTAATCCAAGTCAAATCATTCTCCATTTTATATTTTTTATTTCAACTTCAGACAGAACAAATTACTTTATAATCATAAAATAATGATCCATAGTCTTTTTGAGTCATGATTCATAGTCTTCAGCGGGCCACTTATGATTGATTTCATGACACAATGCTTTGGGCCAGTTTAAATTTAGGAATTTGGTCCATATATAAGGCGCACCGGACTATAAGGCGCACTGTTGGTTTTTGAGAAAATTTTAGGTTTTTAGGTGCGCCTTATAGGGCGGAAAATACGGTAATACCATTTAAAAGAGACTGTTTTGAAAATTATACTGGGCAGCAGTCAATTTACACTCAAGAATAAGTGTCATTACAAAGATGAAAAAGATTTATTTCTTGAATATTCTTTCAGTACCAATCTGGTTGCATTTGAAAAGGTTCATGCGTCTCAGATTTGTGTTAATTTCCCAACTGGCTGTCAGACTTCATGTGGAGTTGGCTTCCTTTCCTTACAACACAGCACTTGACCATTAACCTTTTTTATGACAAAGAGTGGCACCTCAAAGCGAACCAATTTAAAAGCAAATCTTTTTTTTTTTTTAACAGGTAGACACAAAAGTCACCATAAATAATGAGCACAAATGAATCACAAAATAAAAATGCTCTAGATGATCTTGTTTTTATTATTACCAATGATGGAAAAAAAAAAACTATTACATGCAATGTTTCTTGTGCAGTTGCACAACAACCAACTTCAGATTGGATCTTCAGGAAACCATTATCTATTTTCTATTATTATCTTGATCAGGGTCACAGAGAAGCTGGTTTTGATCACAGCTATCTCAAGGCGAGTGGCAGGCTACATCTCACACTGATTAATTGGAAGGCTGACAAAGAGCGCAATCATAATTACCCTTTGCGGCAATTCCGTCTAACACCTTCAGTTATATCCAGTACAAGTGGGGAGTGGAAGATTCTGAGTTAGAGGAGAGAGCCCACACAAGCCAGGGAAAATAAAGGCCTCATAAGATACTCAAATCTTTATGGCAACCTTCCTAGTATAAGGCACCACTGTGAAATGTGCCACACAGTTTATTTTCCCTCGGTTTACAAACAGAAAATAACAAAGTTTCCGAGCCACATATCTTCCTTTGTAACCATAAAGTGCTTGAACAATATCGCTCAGCAACTCTAGTTACATTGTAATGTGTTCTCTTTGTGAGCTCACAATAAAGTCAGATAAAAGTCAAAATAAACAGCCTTTAGTTTATCTGTTTGCATAATTTACACAAAGAGTGTATGTTTCCGTATTTTGTGCATGGATTGCTTGAAATTGTGGGGAAGGAACGGAAAATGATTGATGTTTTCAAACAGGTTTTCTATTGGGTTACACTTATAACATCAACGCAATATTGAAATTAAAAATGATGTGCTAAATTAGTCATAATTAACCAACCACTAGGGCACCATGCTGCCCGTTTTACCAAATGATTCCAAAAAAAAAAAGCGAGAATGGAAGACTGAAGTCCATAAACAGTGTATAATTTGGGTGGAAAAGGTCAAAGCAGCTGATGGCTCCATCCATCTAAGATAGCAGCTGACCTAATAGTGGACTGGACTGGCTGCCAGGCTTGATTAAACAGAGCTAGAGATGCATGACAGCTTTGAAACAAGATGCATAAAGTCCAACCAACAAGTGGCGCTAGTCATCACAGTTGCTTCCAATGTTCCATTTCTGCCAGTAACAACAACAAAAAAACAAAAAATTGTTTTTACAAGGACAAAGTAGGGACGAAAGTCTGTAGTTTGAAGTGTTGATTTCACATTTTCTTGTTGTGAACCTTCATCATAAGTAACACCAGTGTCAACCACAGCCTGTCTGCTGATGGCCTCATCCATCTAATGTGACAAGCAGCCTCTGAGAACTGCTTTGGGAGCATGATGGGTCGAAGCTAGAGAGACAATGCACAGAGAAAGTAAAAAAAAGAGAATGTTACAGTATCAATCTGTTCCTTTTTGACCCAGTTCTGGTGAACGTAACAATATCATGATTGACAAGATGTCCTAATAAAGCGATAAAAGGTACTATTCATGTTTGACAATGGATTTTAATTTCCTTAGCAAAATAAATAATAAGAATAAGAATAAAAATGGATGACTCTTTTTTTTTTTTTTTTTTTTTTTTTTAAATTCACCACAACCTAACAGCCAACTGTTTTTAGGACTACTGACGGGTGTCACTCATAGAGATGTCAGCCGACTTGAGGTCACCGTAGTGCGAGCACCGTTTGCTCATCTCTTTGCCTGTCTCACATATCAGAGATTGTAGGTCCGTCCTCTTCTGTCAGACGGGACCTTTCGTGTCATACCTCTTCTTGCTTCGTTTGGTGCCGTCTTGACAAGCAGATAAATCTTGGAAAGCACTTGCAGGTAATTTTTACACATTCAACCTTTTCCTGCTGAGTGGGACTGATTGAATCAACTGATGGATCGTGGATGGTCAGATGATCACATTTCAGAGCATCAGTTCTGGTAACGGTTTGGGGTACGGTAATGACTGAACTGGTTCATGTATTCATAAATAGTTACCATATTGAGTTCCCACACAAAACGTACAGCATAGGATGACAGCATAGGATAAGAGAATGGTGTCAAGATATGTTATACAACATAAATATAATATTTGAGGAATCGGGAAATTTTATTTGTAACAATAAGTCATTTTGGTGGTGTCCATTTAGCTTGCTTTCTGTGATGGCGAAAGGTTAGGTGGTACATCTGTTTTATTTTCAAAATTTCTTATTTTTTCCAAGTTTCTTCCACTCGTTAATAAATGAACTTTTTGACTCTGTAACTTAACAAGATAAAAGTTGCAATGATAAATGCCCTGAACGTCAAAATCACCTCCAGGGCATATGAGGTCTCACACTGTGAAAGAAAATTAGTTTTTTTTTTTTTTTTCCTAATTAGCATATGGGTACAATTATCACATTACCCTTTATCCCTCTATTAGGGAAGTTTTATGAACAAGGGCTAATCAAAAGTAAACTGCCTTTTAATAAAAAACAACCAAGAAACAAAAGACAAGACACATTTTAAAATGTCTCGTTCCATACAATGAACCAAGGACAAAGCATTTCAAGACAAGAAATATCACAGAAAAGGTCATCAGGTCAAGCCCACAACCCACATTATAATGAGAATTATAAAATTGGGCCATGTAAAACCTGGCAAAAGGTTCTGGTTATTTATGAACTGATTCAATTAGCTTTCAAATTATCTAGAATTTAGTCTAAGCTCCAATATCTGTTATAAAGCCGCAATACATCTTGTATAAGCATTTAGTTTGAAAGACAGTTGTTAAATTGTGATGTTGAGATGCACAGTACTATGCAAAATATTTCCTTGGACCACAAAAAAGGCCGTAGAAGACACCATTGGAGGCTCGCAGGCTGGCATTTTTTAACATGAACCCTGATTACCTAAATTATTAAATTATGGGAATACTTGACGACGCTATCGGTTAATCGGTCTGTCGATCTGTCTGTCTGACTGTCTGTCACGTTAGGGACCATGTGAAGCCGTCTAAAATGTCCATTACGGCAGCCTACAGGATTTCTCACATTGTAAAGCGATTTGGCAACCATATGGTGTAGATAAAGCACTTTTTGTTTTTAGCATTTTTTGTTTTTGTGTGCTCTGGTATACGCATAGGATGAGTGGAGAATGCTTTCCGCGTAATACTGCTGCAGCCACTTGCCATGTCAAACAAAAGCCAACAGCGCCCTCTTGTGTATCAACTCGGCACTACTGCTATTAGATACGTACACTTGAGTGAGCGCAATGCTGTTCTGGCCTATAGATTTAAAATACAATGAAGTGAAAATGACGCTCATGTGTTTGTGAGAGAAATTGTACATGAATTGCTGTGGCGGGTGCCGCTAGTGCCGCTGGTGCCCGCTTCTATAAACATGCAGTTACATAATTATAGATATTTTCTATTACTGGGTTCCTGTATACATACATGATCTAATTCAACCAGTTGCGGGTCGGTTTGGATGCATATTGCAAATGGACCTCTGCTTATTTATACTCAGACATGCCTTAAAATTATTGATCTTTCTGTTGTTGGGAAAATGATTGGTATCTGGCAAGACATCAGGAAATACTTTGCCTGCTTGTTGGGCAGTGAAGACAGATGCAATTTTAAATGAAAAGGGCAATACAGTCAGGAACTTAATTAGGAAGTACACTATCTAACCCTAGTTTGAAAGCCTAGTTTTAAACCATAACCCTGGATTGTAACCCTACTCTATCCTAAACCTAATTTGAAACTATACTTAAAACCTTAGCCTTCATGTAGAACCCTACTACAAAACCCTAAGTCTTGTTTGAAACTTCAACCCTATACCCTACATCGAAACAGAGAGAGAGAGAGAGCGAGAGAGAGAACAAGCATTTCTTCATTTCTTTAGAAGGCCACTCCTGTTTTGATTTGTCTCGTGAACTCACTCGTGACACCTCTTTTCTTTCACCATCATGTCTTTCACTGGCAAATACGAGCTGGAGAGTCAAGAAAACTACGAAGAATTCCTCAAAGCAATCGGTATTTGATTTTCTGTTTCACTCATCTTCTCATCATGTTCGTGACGTCAGAGTAATTTCTAGTAAATGTCCCCATTTTGATTTTTTTTGCCAAAGGACTTCTCGGTGCAAAGACTGACAGCAAAGTCCACACAGAAGTTCTTCAGAATGGGAATGACTTCACATGGACTCAAACCACCCCCAACTGGACTTGGTCTAACAAGTTCACCATTGGTCAGGAATGTGAGCTACAGACGATGACAAAGTCCAAATTCAAGGTTAGTCCAGACCCCTTGTGGGAGGGTGAGTGAGAGGGGGTCAAGAAAATCTCTTTTCCTCTTTAAGGAGTTTATATTTGTATGGTAACAGCTTCAGTGGTTGTTACAGGCCCTTGTCAGTATGGAAGGTGGGAAGATTTTGGTAAATTTTCCACAATACCTCTTCACAGCTGAGATGGTGAACGATAAGTTGGTCATGGTGAGTGTGTCATTCATATGCATTCAGGCAGCAAAATCTATCCCAATCCTGAAACTAATATTGCTTGCTCAATGTGCTTTATAGAATTGCATCACCCCGGGAGAGAAGGGTGTGACTTTCACAAGAGTGAGTAAGAGGACATCCGACTGCAAGACCCAGCACGCTTGAATGGACGGTGCACAAATGTAGTTTGACATTTCAGTACAACACAAGACTGTAACACCAGCATTTGTTTCAATTAAAAATACTTCACTCCTTTTGACTTTCGATGGAGGAAAAAGATGTCACTTTTGTCTACACGCACATACGCGAAAGACATGATGGAGCCGTTAACTGCTGTCCGCAAGCCATTTTTATACTCCACCATCGTGAGGTTCATGAACCTTCATGCAAACCACCGGGGTGGTCCTAACTGCTACACCCAAATACATGAAAATCTTCCAATTGCCTGTAGGCAGTTTTTGATCTTCCAAAGCAAATTCTGAATGTTCCAAAGTCCTTTGCATTCTGTGTGATATCATCGCATTTTCTCCACACTTACATAGCGTTTGTCTCTCAGAGTTATTAAATGTAATGAAACGTGGGTCCGCTGTGAAACCCATCTGTTTTTATGCATGTGTCCCTTTGACATTCCTTAACTTGACAGAATTTGGACCTTCATTAAATGTTTTCACAACTCTTATGATGAAACATCGATTTACAACTAATGGTACCGTTGTGATGCCTTGGTGGTGTTTGTATTCCTTTTACTGACACATAAAATCGTTGAGGAGGGTGGCAAGAACCCTCCCACTCAAAAACAAAAGTACAAATGCGCTGGCATGCTTTATTATGGCATGTCACATTCCCGTTCCCTTGCAAAGACAAAAGTCGATGCAATCGCCTATGTGTGATTACTGATGGCATAAACTCCACAACAACCAAGCAGTCAAAATATCCACAAGAACGGCAAAAAGTTTCAAGTTTTCCAACCATGATCCGACTATTATTATGACAGCGTACGTGTGACTGACTGCTGATGTGAATGCAGAGTGCGCATGCGTGAGGAGTTGCTTGAGGAAGAAGGTTGGACCGGACGATCGAGGGGCTTATCTGGCAGATAACGGCGTCAATGTGCCCAACCGATCTGCTATCGGTGCTTCGAAATAACTTCGTTCAATGGCTCCACGTCCTCAGCACTGCAAACGTTTGTGCCGGTACACCATATGAAGTAAAAAAAAAACAACTCTTGAATCTTGAAAATGACGGGATTTTTCTTTACCTCATCTGATATGTATCAAGTAGGGGTGTAACGATTCATCGATACACATCGATTGATCGATATAAGGCTCTACGATTTATTGGCATCGATGCTAAAGGTAAACATCGATTTATATCGCCGTGTTTGACCTCGGACATTAGACGCGACTTTATTTGGAAATCCAGTTAATTGTTGCTTGCTTCCTCTTTCCGGGAGCAGTACGCGGCGTGTTGTGCAGGCACGTGAAAGGGGAGTCGACAACTAGTACGCGGCTCCTGGATTGGTGCTATGGCTAGTGTCCAAAAAGACGAGGAAATTGGCTCCCCTTTGGGCTTCAAGTCATTCTTTGGAAGCACTTTGGATTCCAAAGAAAAGATGACTCAACGGACAAAACACTTGCAGTTTGTAAATCCTGCCATGCGGTGATCAAATATTCAGGGACCACAAATCTCTATATTTATATTTAAAGAAAAAACACGACATGAAAGTTCAGTGTTAAAATAAGCACTTTGTATACTACAATACTCTTGTAATTTCCTAAATAAAGAGTTTGCAGTACCTTGTTGATTTTCCGTATGAATTGTTATAAATCAGCATATTGTTCTATATTTTTTATTTAAAAAATATATATATATGTATCGATCGTAGAGCACTATATCGTGATGTATCGTGAATGAATCACAGCAGGGTTCAAGATATCGGCAAATGTCGTATCGTGTTTCTTTGTATCGATATGATATCGTATCGGGAAACAATGTTCATGCACTACAGTCCTCGTTTTAGTTTGCACTCTTTTCTCTGCTTCTTACGCAACATTTAAAGGCAGATAATAGTGTTGGCGCATGAGTGAACGATTCGTTCAAAAGAACGAATTCTTCTCAAAGCAAAGAGATTATGCTTCTCTTTAGACCGTCCGTCCGTGCGTCCATTACAATCTCTTGTTTTACCGGTAATTTTCATACCCTTTACCACACTTGGCAATTTCAACACATCATCAACATTACAATGTCCCAAAATCTCATTTCATAAGTAATAATAATATTAATTGCGAATATTAATGAGAGCACAAATAACTCAACATGGTGGAAAGAAAAAAAGTTTCATTCATTCAAGGGAGCTGCATTACCCAGTCAATGCCACAAAGAGGCACTCTCGCTTTCTGCTGATTCACAACGGGATTTACGCGCCTCGATATACATTGAGGGAAGGAGGGGGGGAGGAGAGAGAGAGAGAGAGAGAGAGAGAGAGAGAGAGAGAGAGAGAGAGAGAGAGAGAGAGAGAGAGAGAGAGAGAGAGAGAGAGAGATGTAACTTGTAAAATATGTGAATAAACACACAATAACACAAGCAGAGAACATGTTGAATGCTCGTTTATTAGGTTTAAAGGCAGTTTGCAAGACCTCTTTCCAGATTACTCTGGTTGCCTCTTGCTAACCATTTTGTTGGTAATCCCACCCGGAATGGAATTGACCTGAAGTAAAGAACAGACATTAAGGTCCGGTCTGCAACAAACAATACTGGCGTGTAATCGTGTGCATGCTCACCTCGATGAGTTGGTCACCAGATATCTCAGCAGTGTACACATATTTGGGGAACTGGATCTTGATTTTATTTCCCTCCTTATTGACGGTGGCCTAACAATGACAGAGAACAAGTTAGGGTGTAGAAGGCAAAAGAAATAATAGGTGATGAAATTTTACCTTGAAGGTTGCGCCATCCAGATCTTCCAGTTCGCCCTCCCTGCCGAGCAAGAATGTGTTGCTCAGAGTTTGACTCCCAAAATACTTGGTAATCCTGTAGTAAGCACCCTCATAGAGGTCTGTTACCATGTCTTCATTTGGTATCTCCATCTGGGATACCCCTGCACAGAAAGGTACATGAGGATTCAGTTTTTTTTCTTTCTTTGGAGTCTGCATTCGCATGTTCCTTACCAATAGCCTGCAGAAACTCTTTGTAGTTCTCTTGACTCGCCAGCACATATTTGCCTGTGAAAGACATGATGAAGACTAGCGCACCGTTGACTGTTGTCCACAAGCCTACTGCTGGCATTTTTATACTCCACCGTCATGAGGTTCATGAACCTTCATGCAAACAACTGGGTCGGTCCTAACTGCTACACCCAAATCCATGAAAATCAGCCAAGTATGGTTATGTTAATCAATTGTGTTCAGTTAGTGCTTCATTAGGCAAATAAATCCCAAGCTAGTTTTCTCACCATCAAATGAAACACCAAAAGCCTAAAGGCAAGTTCCGTGCCACGAACTGAAAAACAGCTAGCATTTTGTAGAACTTTGGTGCAGCAGGCTTTGGGATGGAATATTCCAACATAGCTACCAAGCAAGAATATGAAAAAAAATAATAAAGATCTGAGAGGCAGATTTCTATTTACAGGCCACAGTAATAGATACAACTGCACAATCTAATGCATATTTATATTTACTCCTATCGGTTATCTACCGTTAAATGCCATTGTGACAAATCATTAACATGATCAATGTCTTCTTTTAGATGAATAATTACTCAAGTTATTTTGAGCAAACTTTATTTCAGACGTGTGTATCAAATGGGAAGACCTCATTATTCAGTACATACAGAAAGAGGCTCTTTTCAAAATGGTTACTGACCCCTGTTCTAATGTGATCAAATAAAAGGGAAATAAAAAGAGAACAAAAGAGAAAAATCAGTTTACATGTTTATTTTTCCATGGCGCATGACAAAAAAATACACCATTTTACCATTCTGTGTAACAAAGCAAAACTATTAGTTGGAACTTGGTAAATAAAAATAAAACAAAAAAAATCAACTTGAACATTTGTGGTTTGTCAGTGTACTTCCGCTTGAGTCAAATCAGCATGGGAGGAAAATAAAGCACGTGGTAAAGCGCTAATCTAAATCAAATGCTTCCAGTAGCACCTCACTCAAATGTGGTGGCTGCAATATGCAACATAGTCAGTTCGTAGCGACTGCTGCCCTCTAGAGGAAACAAGGCGAACTGCAAGTCAGGTCGCGGTTGACCAACAACACAGGATTGCGGTATTCGGTTCAGACAAGGGGAAAAAATATATATTGCACCTTTGTGGGAAGTTGCTCAAGAAGTCATGAGGAATGGGCAAGTTAACATCTCCATGACACGAGATTTTCAAAAAGTTCAAACCACAAAAAAGCTGTAAAACTATACATAAGTAAATGAAAACAATAAGGTCAGGTCCTTCCACAACAGCTGGGTCGAAAGTAGAACACGAGCTGGAGGCCGAGTGGCCGACGACCCATTTCGAGGTATTCCCTCTGAGACTGGCACACCGAATCTGGATGCGTTTAAATGAACAGGAAGTGGAAAATTGGGCGCTTTACAAAGGTGGAACGCAATTACACGCGACTGGATGCAGATGTTTGTGTGGCAAACGACGACTGCCAGCTCGTTCATTTATGCAGATTTGACAAACACCCTCTTTAAAGGGAGTACAGTACACTTTCTGGCCCCCCAACATTGCTACGTTGGGCTTTAGTATGAAACGGAATGATTCAGCAGACGGTTAGTAGCAGTACTTGTGTTGTGTTGTGTAAGTTGAGGGCATTTTATAACCGCCACTCTGGAATTTTGTTTTCAGAAACACATGACTGGCAGGTTTGCCAACCCTGACCTAAAGCATTATAGCACAGCACAGTATAAAGGCTAGTTTTAGCCTGTAACCAGAGCCTGGATGACAACAAGGGTGACTTTCTAGGTCGGTATTGAAAAAAGAAAAAAAAACAACCAATATATCGAACCAAAGTTTATAAATAAAAGCTATGGCATGTTCCGATGTAATATTCAAGTAATCTTGTTCAAGTCCCTGATACTTAAGTGGTTCACGTAAACATCATTAACACCGACAGAACCAGCAGTTCACTACAAGGCAGCAACAGCAGCAGCATTTCCTATGTACAGTCAACCACTTCTGGGTCTGCTTCCCCATGCTGGTCCGGTCACATGAAATCTTTGACGCCGCATTTAAAACTCGCTTGACCCTACTTGCTGCAAGGCTCGACTTTGGAAGCTGGGAGGAGCGGCGGGGGGAGTAAAGCGGGCCAGTGCAGGCTTTTTTTCCCCCTAAACCTCACCTGCTGTGCACTAAGCAAGGAATTCTTCCGCCCCTCGAGGACTAATGCAGTGTGGAATTCCCAAAGGGGCCGCTTCAGGCTTGACGCGGCCTACACTTGTTTAATCAATGCTTGCAGACATAAGACGCGCACGCATTTCCTTTACATGGCACTGAGTGAAAACAGAAAGCAGCTTCCCAAAGGTGGCTCCTATGCAAAATTTGTTTTCCCTCACAAAAAAATGTGATTTTGGTAGAATTGGTCTTTTAAAAAAATATATCATATCATCCAAACGGCTAAATATCCTTTTCACAGCTTTGTTGTTTTTGTTGCACTTTTACAAATTTGGCACTGCTTTCAGCTCAGCCGCAGTGGTGACAAGCGGTCTACGAAGACATTGCTCACGTCAGAGTGATGACTTCCACTGGGTCTCTTTTGTCTTTGGACCTCTGCTTGCGTTTGAGATGTCTCTGTGAGAGGGGAGGGTGTGGGTGACGCGCCGAAGGTGTCGCCGTGCCGACGGAGAGAGAGGACAGATCTGCGAAAGGCAGCGGGGACTGCAGCGTTGCGGCGCTCTCCCGCCGCCGTTCTCTCTCCGTCTCCTGGCGTCACCTGTCGAAGCAGCCGGCTGCGAAAGTGTGATGGGCCCCCAGGTAGCCCCCGGTGTAGGCCACGCTTAGGCAGTGGTGCGCCTCTCCCGCGAGGGCCATTTGAACAGATATAGGACCCTGGAGCGGCAGCGCGCGAGCCCCCGCCTGGAGGCCTGAGGCCAGACTTGAGTAGGAAGGGAAGCCGGCCCCAGCGCTCAGGCAAGACGCCCCCCCGCTCAGGAGCCCCATTCTGTGGCTCTGAAAAAAGTCCTGAGACACATTGACCACAGGCGCCAGAGCCTGAGCGTCGGCGAGCGTTTGCAGCTGAGACAAGGAGGGGGAATGCTGGGAGAGGTTTGGGAAGTGGTCTGGCTGAAAGAGCAGCTGTGGCGTGGCGGACGTGGACGACGAAGATGGCGATCTCTGAATGGCAGACACCGGAGAGAGGTGAGAAGTTTGGCCCTGAGATTGCAGAGGGGAAGCTCGGTGCGGGGGGGCGCACTTTGTTTTGTTGGCCTCTCTCACGTCGTTGTCGTGAGCACTGTGGAGGGGAGAGGCACACCTGTGTCAATTTCTAGAGTCAGGAAAACCAAAACAAACAGGTCCTGGAGCGGCCCCTTGATTCATTAAAACTTTTTTTTTAACTAACCTAAACAATTATTGTAAAAAAAACATTTAAATAAAAAAGCTGATCATGATTCAATACTGGTTTCCCATGAAGCACAAAAAGTAAACCAGGAAGAAAGGGAAAAAAAACCAAAACCAAGCAAATTCTGCAAATTTGAGTATATTGGTGTGTGTCTTACAGCAGCATGAGTTCAATACACTGGGTGAGGTGGTCCCAAGTGTAGCCGGTCAGTAGATGCAGCGCAGTAGTCCAGCTCGGGGAAATCTGCAGGCAAATGCGCGACGCTGCCACGCACGCGGCAGCAACTTGGGACGGTCGGAAACTAAGGAACGTGTGATCTGAAACAATACAAACAATAAGTTTGGTCAGCTGCCAGTCCAAAAGAGCCCGTTACAATCAGACCCACCTTGCAGTGAGACTTCCAGGAAGTAGTGAGTGTATTTGTCCATGAAAGCCTTGGTTTTAGAGAGGGAGGACAGGGGCCAGCCATTGTACAGATCTCCCTCTTGCACTGAGGCGTTGAGGTAGTAGTCGATGAAGTGGGCCGGTGTGGGCATGCACAGATTCCAGCCAAAGGTCTCCATCAGCAGAAGTTCCATTTTGATCAGATCCTTCTTGTTGAGAACCATGTTTAAATTACACATGAATCCCAATGAGTTCAGTTGCTCCAGTTTGGGTACTCTGTCCTCCTTCTCTTCAAATTTACCTGACAAGAAACACGTAGCTACATCACAATCACAGAAAGAAATCATTTTGGTGCCAACTTGGCAATTCTGTTGCACTGAGGGGAGGATCTGCTGTTGTAGGAATCAGCTACATAGTAACAAGACTTGAAGCATGTAAAAATCAATCAAAAGATGATTCACTCATCTCTTTAACTCCATTATGACATGAAATTCAATATGGAAAAAAATCTTTAATTTACCATTGTTGACACATTTTCAAGCCTTTCAAGGACTTTTCACACTGCACTTAGCACAGGGCGTCATCAACCAAGCTATTGTATAGGCGCGGTATCAATGTGACGAAAGACGGCCTATCCAATAGAAAAGATGGTGGCGAAATGATTTCAGCGTGTCAACAGCGAGCAATTTTGGCAGAGTTGTCAGTACATCATCAAGAAAATCCATCTTGCATCACAAATGACACATGGATTTCCTTCATGGAGCAGTTGTGTTTTTTCAGTCCTCTAGATGGCCTCGTTTTCCCATCACTACAATTAGCGAATGAACCAAGTAGCTTACGGAGTACATGCATCATCTTGATAGGCCCACATTGACAAAGCATTCTGTTGTAAGAGACAATAAAGGAGCAATTAACAACACCGGACCTCATTTGCTACAGGCTTTGGATCATCCCTAAAAAAGCCAAAAGCCAGCTATCACAAAGCAAGCGCTTACTTAACATGAGCGGGAATAAGATGACCGGCATCAAACATTTATCTGGGAAGCAAAGCCATTAAGCTAGCACGTCGAGGAAGCATCACGATGATGCTCACGATGGCTTACACAAACTTGACGCTGTCCATGAGTAAGTCAACTTCAGCTTCTCCTGCATTGTTCTCGGCTTCCTCGCTTACTATATAGCCTTGCAGACATTACAGCAGTGCCATCATGGGGAGCACCCAGCCCAACCAGAGACACCCCCCCACGACCCATTTCCATAGCAACTGCCCAAAGCCTCAGGGGTCTGTGTGGCCAATGAGGACGGACGACTCAGTCTAAGTGAAATGAGCATGCTTCAAGGTCAAACTTTACCATGAGCGCGCATAGACATTGTGGCGATGAGACACTGCGTCCGCAGGTACCACAGAGAAACATTGGAAACCTGAGAGCCCCTGCCTTGGTTAAAACGTTACAAAATACAAAGCAACATGTTTGATGGACCTCATTTACCATCAACCAAGGGAGTACTGCTCCTTCCTACCAAGTGTGAATTTTAGCACTGAGCTACTGTTAAGTGGGGGTAGGGTATGGGTTGCGAGAGCCAGCGAGCCAGAGCAAACTGGGTGAGGGAGGGACGGCAGCTCAACTGGCCATGGGGGTAATTAGCAGCGAGGCAGTAATGGCGTCTCTTCGGCAGAACAGGAAGCGCGGCAAAACGAGGCTCGTTCCACTCGCCGCATTCTGTCACCCTTGCAGGGAAGCAAGCCGTCTGCTGTCGGACTGCTATGTCCACACAGACGGAGCCATAAAAAGGCATCAATACCCCCAATCTCCACATGGCAGCAGCCTCTTTGATCTTAAGAGACACCGCCAAGTGCATTTGTCTCCGGGTCTCCTGTTTTGGGGAAGCGACTAGATACAGAAAGCCTCAAAGCAACTTGACTGTGCAAAACGATTTATTGTTTCTCCACTCAAAAATTTCTTTCTACCTATTTCCGCCAGTCTAAAGTGGCATTTGATATTTTTTTTGTATTGCGCACATTCTTGGCAATACTCTGTCGATAAAGTATTGTGCAACCAAATGAGATTATGCATACTTTGGAGTGGCAGGGCCTCAGTCAATAAGGGTTCAGCATCAAAATGCCAAATGGCTTCAAGGCAAGATTGGTCTACTGCCCTTTCACTCTGACATCCAAATAAAGATATGTTAAATACAATTTTGAGCCACTGGAAAATCTATCTTGACCATCTCTTGCTGCTCAGTCCATCAACTAAAACCAGAGAAGATGAGCTCAAGATACATTAAAGTGCACAGGCTACAATGATAGCTCATTCTTTCGACATTATAAAAAGCTACGCACCGCTTGTAAAGCAGATGGTTTAGCAAGACAAAGGCCAGCTTTGTTTTGCTGCGATAGGACTGTTGCATTCCTCGCCAGTTAGTTCAGCCAACCTGGAACACAGGCGACAAGATGATCCTATCTGAAGTCAGCGGCTAGGGGAGGCCGTCCGATTTCGAAATGTTCAACCATCATTCTCACGACATCTACAGGTGATGGCGCAGATGAGAACAGGCCAGGCAAACAGAGTGGGGTTAAAGGTCAGGGGTTAGGATATGGCAAGACCAGGATGCGGGGCCCCATCCCAGGTGTGCGGTTCGGAGAAGAGGTGGGATTAGAAACCCGAGTGCTGCTCGGCAGGGGGGAGCGGGCGGTTACTCTGAAGAAGATACAGTGCTCTTCAACGAGCGCAATTCTTACCCCGGGTGAGATGTCACAAACATTTATTCTCAATTCTAATGATAGACTACGGACTCACCTGGGAATTCTTGTGGGATACTAATTTGTTCATTTTAAAGCAGTTTGGCTAAACCTTAACTTAATTTGTCAGAATTAAATGACTATTACACTATTTCTTTTGTGTCTGCCCATTAACACATATTTTCAAAACAAATCTGTTGGTGTAAAGTACACACTTATCGACAGCAGTGTAGATTAACCAAAACTGCAAAGGTGCTCAAAGTGCATTGATAACAGTAATGACATTGATAAAAACTAAATTAATCAAGTATCCAAGAATGTCCAATCAATCTATTGTCCATGCGCTACATGAATGACGGCTTCATGAGAACATCGAATTTAAAACGCAAATGGTTTTTTTGGGGGGGGGATTATCTTTCAGTTCTTCATTCCCCTTTCTTTTTTTCTCTGTGCCGACATCCATGGAGGAATTCCCTTTGCCCGCTCCAATCCTTTCATTTGTGGCCTCATCTTTCGTCAAGAGTGTGAAATTGCTCACAGCTCCATCATAGAATCTCCTTGTTGCCACCCCTGGCTGTGGCAGCTCTCACAAAGCAGGTCCAAGTCGACCCTTGACCTTTGATGCTAATGGCTACCGAAGTGGCCACCAAAAAGCTAAGAAGCTGTGTGTCTGTGTGTGCTGGGGGGGCTCCGGATCAGTTACAAAGCATGTAAACCCCGACCTGCATTAGTAAACCCCTTCGTTTATTCTCAAATGGCACTTGGCGAGATTAAACTAACACGTTCAAATGATACATGGAACTATGAGCACCGTTGCACTGTGAGCATTGTCAAAAGGAATGCAGAACAGTGGAGGTGGGTTCCTTTTGATATACCTTTTGGGAGTCTCCACGGGGTGGTTGAGTTCGGACAAATCCCACTTTGCAGCCCGCCCTGTTTAACATCAGCCCCTGACTTGCCTTTGAAGAAGCACTCCGCTCATTTCCCAACCGCCCCAAGGATGGTGGGCTGCTTTTACTGGCTGCCCTTGTCCCAGGGCTGGCTTGCTATGCTGGTCCGAGGCAAGGTGAGGGAATCGAGTGGAAACAGACGCAGTGGCCAAAAGGTAAAAGGACACCACGAGGGACCAGCCAGCCCAATTACGTGGCAACAATTCAAAGCCTTTTTAACACCAATATTACTGGAATGGCAATCCGGATTCTAAATCCATACAAGCTGCTCACAAGGTTGCCTTAGCAACCAACATGTCATTTAGCAATGTTAGCTTCAAGTCTCTGCCACACAGGCAGGCAGGCAGGCACTCATTCTCCCTGCTCTCAGTCTGCATTCCCCTCCCCCTCTCAGAGAAGGGTCTGGCTGCATGTCCTGCTTGCATTGACAGGCTTTTGTTTGAGGCCTGACTCGGAGAGCATATGGCAGGTGCCCCTCAGCCCCTTGGTTGCTCCCCGCCCCGGGGCTCAGAGGCCTGTGGAGGTGCAATGTGTAGAGTCAATACCCCAGAGTTTCACAGGATGCTCTTTTTTTGTTTTCTTTGCTGTTCAGGAATCGAGTTCAGTGTAAAAGAAACGTAACGAGCAGCAATCTAACAATGTAAATGGTTCTGTTTCTAATATGACTTAGTACTTATAGTACTTGAAATTCAATAAAGGACTATATCTTCTTGTTTTCAACTACTCTCAAGCGGCAGTATATCTGAAAGCGCTCAACCGAATGTCAACTAACATGGCAAAAAACAAATCTCGTTCATCGGTCATTTATAAATATCAGCGCTTTACTTGTTTTGTTGTTTTTACTTTTGACCTATATTGGAAATGGAATTTATTAGATTACAAAAGTGGTGTAGCCAGTCTGTGTAGTCTGCAGCACGCAAACATTGAAGTAAAAATGCGTAATCATTCCAGGACATCGCAGCCTCTAGATAAGAAGTAACATGACATGCCTCGGGGATGTTTGAGGAAAACAGCAAGGTCCCTAAATAAATACTTCCAACAGTCAAAAACAATTATTCCCAGAGGTTGGGTTCCGAAAATCTGCCTATAATCTTAATACAGCACAAGAAGCTCATCCATTAACAAACATCCACCCAGAAAGACACAATGGAGTAACAGGATTAAGCTGTGACTACTGGGAGGTACAAAGGAGATAGCGATTAATTAACCCGAACATTTTTAAGAATGAACGTGGCTGTCTGAGGCAGTTTGATAATGAGGCCAGATTCCAAGGCAGATAAAAAGTAAAGACAACTCTGATAAAAAGTAAAGACAACTCTGAATTAAGCACCCGTTCAAGCCTTCATCAATCAACACGGAGACGACCTGGAGAAGACAGTGGAGCACAGGACACTGACTGCGATGCATCACAAGATTCTGTTTAAAAAAAAAAATTGCTCATCCATTACAGAATGCAGTGTTCAGATTGGATCGACATTATCTATAATCACGCTCATTTCTTTTCACTTGTCTCTCGTCTCATTCTAATCCATCCTAGCAAATAGAAGACTAATTGCAAAGACTGGCATGAGCATCATTACTCGCTCGCACACAAACATGGGCTGCGAGTTCCAGACACCATCATTAGTCTAATTACCCATCATGCCAGAGGTTGCATTCTGCTATCTCTCACACACACACACACACACACACACCTACCTACACACGCGAGGGCGTCGAAGTAATGATGCAATGGTGAATTGTGATATCGAGGGAGAACACTGTACATCGATTACAGAGCTATAGTTGGACTTACTGGCTAAGAGCAGACAGGACAGGGCAATGACATAGAGCTGCTTGACGGCCACATCGTAGCGGTCCATGAAGAGGTCCAGCAGGTAGACGGCCAGGTGGCGTGCCGTCGGACATAACTGGTAGCGATTACTCAGGATGGCCAACAAGTCTGCGAAGTAGCGACGCATGCCAATCTGTGGCGAATGGGCTCGGTAGACGGGTAACTTCAGCTCCTGGAGAAAAGAAGGGAAGAACACGTAAATGTTAGAGGCGGGGGTGACAGGGGTGGACAGGAAGCAATGGCGGAGAACTATGGGGAGTAGTAAACGGCACGAGAGAGGTGCTGTGGGGTTAAAATAATCGTAAAACGCTGCTTCCATCACATCTTGACGACGGTGTCAACTCATTTGAATTTCATTTATTTCTCCTTCGTTGCAGACAGGAGGAGCTAATTTAGGTCACTGAGGAGGTCCCTGAGTATTGGGCATGTGTGCGTGCATGCATGCATTTGTGTGTGGTTGGGTGGGTTTAGGAGAGGGGTGGGGGTTTGCGCTTCTCAGAGATGGAGGAGTGCATAGGATTAGGTTTCACCCCTAGCACATCTCCTATTCATGTCCAATTAGCTGCATGTGTTTCAAAGTGGAAGGAAGATCCTCCCGAGCATTAGCATTGAATCAGCCTTGGCGTCTCCTCACTCAGGCACAGAAAAAAAAAATCAACTAAGAAAGCACAAGCCTCTGGTTTCTGTCGCTGCCCCAAAGTATTAAAGGCCTATTTTGCAAACTCACGGAGGAGCTACATTTGCCCTGCTTAAGCTTCTTGTGGCAGAAAATATTTGTGCTTGCAAAATTGTTTTGCTCTCTACGAAATACAGTAAAAACAAAGGCTTAAGATTTGGATTTATTCGGAGATCGGGGATTGCCCGAGAAATCCTATTTGAAAATTGTGAAGGGTCTTGAGAAAAATCGCATCAGGGCAGTTGCTTACGAGCGAGCCTGCATTAGGCTGAACGCAACACATAAATCGCTATGAAGGCAAAATGCACATTGGTAGGATTACGCATAATGTGACCTGGAGTGTTTATCTCGAAGGCCATTAAAAAACGGATCTTCAGAGTGACTCTTCAACGGAATCCAAAAATAAACAGCTACCACCCCCCTAATCCACATAAAGCAACTCCACCCCCAGTGCCAGAATCCACGATCCCATCCAGTTCGCCTCAAACTCTCCTCCCACTGCTTCAGCTCCTGTCCATCTGTCTGTCTGGGGATACAAGGGGTGCCGGAGATCTGGGGTGTGTTTTCAGGGAGTGGGGCCTCTTAAGAGTTTGGGGGGGGTAGAGTGGCGAGGTGCCTTTGTGGAGGACCTGCACCATAATTAAGGATTCCACAGCTGCCTCTGGTTGATTTGCATGTCTGATAATTTGCCACATGCTTCGCAGTGCCGCTATCTCCCACATCAGGGCATTAACACCTCAGCAACCGCCATTAAGATAGGAACAGACTGTGGGGGAGCCGGCCGGGCACCATGCAGGAAACTACAATACTGCACGATGGCGTTTTAATTCTTCAAATTCCAATATGGATCATTTGTTTTCATTGGTCCTCCTCATGAAATTACCCACGTGCAATTAACAACTTACAAAGTTGCCATCATTAATGAAATAAGAAGTGAAATGGTCATTGTATATCATAATATTTCCTGAGTGAGCAACAAATCAAAGGTATGATTTTCAACAATTACATAGACATGATTTGTAAATAAAGCCTTTGAAGACCACTGGACACAGCATGAACATACCCTGCTAGAGAAAGGTTATGAGCATACAAATGCAAATCAGATTTTGTGGGGAAAATGTATCTTACAAAAAAACGTTTTGCAAAAACCGAGCATGTTTCTGTGTTTGTGAGCAGAATAAAAAGATAAACTGAAAATACTAGCTGACTTGGATGTTGGTGGGAAGACCATTTTAAAATAGCATGAAGGCTCCAGGTTGAAGTTCTTTTCCAGAAGGAGACAGCCAATCTCAAATTAATCACAACCTTTTGGATTTTGGATGAATTGAATAGGTTTCATTTTTAAAATAGTGTATATTTGAAAACAAATGCATATCCACGACCTCATTGAACTTTTTTTAATTAAAATAATGTAATTAATTCACATATGTATCATTCTGATGGATGATGTCTCACAATCTAGCGTGTTCTAATCAAACATACATTAACAGCAGCAAATATGCCTGTTTTGTCTACTTTTGGACTCTGACGTTTTGTCAAATTGTAAAAAATAAGTCGCATGAGTAACTATAGTTAAACTGCACAAACTTTATAGTAACACATCCAGTTAAGTCAAGAAATAAAAGAAAACAAAGGGCGAAAAGAAGGTGTCGCCTTAACTGCCAAGCTAGAAGATGTTTTCAGATTTTCAGAAGGCACTGGATAACATTATTTTAGGCCGGTGTGAAAATAGTTTTGTGTAACAGTCTGCTCTTTCAAAATAGCTGCATGGATCCTGTGTCTCAGACATGAGCTGAAGGAAATTCTGTGTTCCACACCCAACTGTTTGGGAGGGATGCGCCTCTGAAGCCACAGTGGCCTAACACCACATCCCGATGGGGCCATCTCGGACATCAGGCTTTATTTGCAGCTCAGTCTGCATACGGACATACAGGCCCGCTGACAGCTCACTCTGAATCACACGCTGTTTCTGAATAGAGAGAGGATTGTGCAAGAAAATGTCTACTTTTGTGTCCACAGACAATACAAACAAAATCCGATGCCATCACTTTACTCAACACAAGCAGGATATCTGAAATAGGCCTCTATAATTTTCTGTCTCAGTACGAGGTTGGCATTTACTTGAAGCTGCCAGTCGAGTGACAAACGTCACCATTAAAGTGGCATGGGGGAAGAAATATACGCATATGACCACGTGCTTAATGTTAATTAAGACATTCCCAATTAATGAGTCTCAACTCATCCATGTAATCCTATTTAGATCATTTTAAACAGGCAACTGAGCCGTGTAATTATATTTTCCCTCCAACGTGGAACATCCTAAGACACGTGAAGTGACGATTTTTAAATTTGATTTGATGATTTTAAAAAGGGTCAATGAATTGGTCGGGGTATATTTAAAAGTAGACTTTACAATGATTTAAAAAAAAAAAAAAAAGTCATATGTTAAAACTGGCTGTATCACCCAACAGTAGAATATCATACAAAGGTTTTTCTGGGGGAACGAAAATCATCCTTCTTTGGCCCCATCTTATGCCTTTAATTTAATTTTCAATCATTCTATCTTTATCCTGGTGGAAATTGGAGAGATTGGAGGAACAGAAGGCATGACTGAGGGATGTGTCAATCATTGGCGCACGTGCATCGTCACTCACAGAGGCCCATACGAACACACAGAGCCTCTCACAAAGCAGACGATTATAGTTTCTTGGCCAATTATTCAAATCACTTGATCAACATAAGTTAAAAAGAAGAAGCCCAATATTGTTTTGCTATCATGAGTCAAACGAGCAATGACCCAATGGCTGGGTGAGCTGGGTCGTTTGTTTGGGTGGAGTAAAGTAAGACTGCATTCCAATCTTACTAGTAGTTTCTAGCTTTAATACCACCACTATCAAGTTGCAATCATAGAAACCATCAATGCTGCACAAAAACAATCCATAGCAGCAGGCAACCGTCAAATACACTGTATTCATGAACACCCCAGTGTTCAAAGTATTCCATTTACAAACCAAGGTTCGAACCTTGTCACAGTGCGCAAACGTTTCATTCGTCCCCTTTTGTGCGCAGCCATTTTTGGTGAGGCCGATCATTTTAGCCGCTAATTGCTCTCTCACACATTGTGTGTCTCGCTGCGGACTTAAAAGACAATTTGTGACGGGTACATCAGTAGGAACTACAGGGCTTGCTTACAAATGTGGAACACCTTTGAAAAAGTTAAAAATAACCCAATTTGTGTTCAGAATTGGATTGGTTTTGTACAAAACATCCCAACAAATTGGGTTTTTCGTTTGCCAAACACCTCAAAGTTGGGTCAAATTCATTAACTGATTATTTTTTATCGATGACTAATATGTGGAATGTGATAGTGGAAACATAATTTCGATTTCTTTGTTTGTCTCGGCATGTGAAGAGATTGACAATAAAGCAGGCTTTGACTTTGACTTTTGATGTTTGAACAGTTTACGAAATGCACTTTGATCCTTGCTAAATAAATTGTTTTTGTAACCGTTTACACCTAAAATAAGCTAGGTGTCGGACTTTTTGCTTGATTTTCACATGAAAGATGATTTGCATATAGAAGACTGATAACAATTGCCGCCTCTCATGATGTCATCAAAGATGAAAGGATACTGTAGAGATGTTGAAAATTCAGATACACTCTTATCAACGTTGTAGCATAAAGCCAATACCCAAATCACAACAATTATTCGCACTTTTTTAAGAAAAAAAAGAAAAATATGGAATATACCAAAATATGAGAGCCAATTCAGACTAAACCATTGAAACTTTCTTGGTACCAAAAGGTATAAAAAACAGTATTATTCATATTTGCATTACTGGTATGGGAAAACTATATACAAAATATTCAATTTACAATAAATTTTAAAATTGTCAAACCCATTCAAGAAGCATTTAAGTTTGCGGATCGAGGTTTCCGCTATACATTAGCGCAGCCATTAATGAGAAATAAGAGAACAGACGGTTGGGAATGGAAATTACAATACAGTTTCCTTGATGATATACTAGAATTTTGCTTATAAATGTAGGTCAGTGCTTCTGATCATCTGTAGGTCACAAGGAAACACTTTACTGGCCTCTGGCAGTTTAGCAATGGTAAAAGCATGGCTATCTGTTGCTCCATCAGTGTTATTTCTGTCAACAACATAAAAGCTGCTTAGCAAGGTGAACTCACCTTGATGCGGAGGGACTGATGGATGTCTGCAGCGAGCTGTCCTTTCCACCATTGCAACTCCCTTTCCATGTTTTCCCATCCAGAGGAGACTTACAGGATCTGCTTGGACCTAGAGTCACACACGTGTTCCAAAACATCAAACTTCCACCTGACTTAGGTTATACCACCACTTTTTCCTCAATACATTGACTCAAGTAAGGTATTCTTAAACTATAATTATAGTGAGAAACTAGAAGGCTTTTGATTGATTTCAAAACATCCTATTCGAATGAGTTCATATTTGATGAGCCCCATTTCGGCTGATGGAGAATTAAAAAGTCCGATCAAAGGCTTCAAAGACGCTTTGTAACAAGCCTTTTAGTAGTCGTGGAATAAACTACAAGTCGCATCCACATTCGGTTTTTCTGTTCCAACACGTTAGCAACACCACACGCTACTCACAAGTTAAAGAGCCCCCCAATACTCGTGTAAAAAAAAAAAAAAAGCGGTAAGCAGCACGTCGTGATATCATTTCGCCTCTCGACCTGGACATGTTTGATTTCATCTCGACTAAAAAAGGTGAAACTTTGCATATCGGACCTTGTTCAACGTGCAACTCACCGCTCCAACGGGAATGCCCCCCAGACCAGACCCCTTTGTCTCAGTCCGACATCCTGAATGAAACAACTCCAAATCGGCTCAAGTTTGAAGAAAGCCCTCTTTAACGGGCGAGTACTCGGAACAGGTTCGCTCAGAGGCCACTGACTTCGAATCCCGACACGGACCGTTTTGCGTGCTGTGTTTACACTTTGCCGAGCGGTTTTCTCCAGTAAGCCTCCGCTGTAACAAAGTCGCCTGCTCGGCTGCACCAGCTGCCGCCGTTGCGGCGTGAGGCTCGTGCGCTTGACTAGGGAGTCCCTTCCTACGGACTGGGAAATGTAGTCCTTTACAATGCGTTTGTGTTAAAGGACTACAAAACGTTGGTCAACTGACCAGAGCCGCCCCCCCCCACCCCCCACCCCCCCCACACACACACACACACACGCTTTTTGTAATACCCACAATACAGACATTATTGTTGTTCGGTGAATTTTATTTACACCAAATAACAATGCTCGGGTTTTATGGACTATATCAGAGAATTAAATATTTCTTCAAATATTCAATAATATTACTATTGCGACTGGGTAGTTGCACAGCAGAACTATATCATGTTAAGTTGGATAGTTATAATGAAAACAATATTTATTTATTTTTTTTCCCTAGTATGATGAAGTATAGGCGGCTCGGTGGCGCACTTGGGTAGCACGTCCACCTCACAGTTAGGAGGGTGCGGGTTCGATTCCACCTCCGGCCCTCCCTGTGTGGAGTTTGCATGTTCTCCCCGGGCCCGCGTGGGTTTTCTCCGGGCACTCCGGTTTCCTCCCAGGTCCCAAAAACATGCTTGGTAGGCCGATTGAGCACTCCAAATTGTCCCTAGGTGTGAGTGCGAGTGCAAATGGTTGTTTGTCTCTGTGTGCCCTGCGATTGGCTGGCAACCGGTTCAGGGTATCCCCCGCCTACTGCCCGATGACGGCTGGGATAGGCTCCAGCACGCCCGCGACCCCAGTGGGGACTAAGCGGTACAGAAAATGGATGGATGATGAAGTATTTACTGTTTTACCTCCTCAATTCTGCGAAGGATCGCAAGGAGGCCAACGAGGTGGGCATCTACTTGTAGGAGGAGGCATCCGTACGGACGACTGTAGTTTCATACACATCCTGATTCCTGAATGAGACAAAGTTTAAAATTTGAGTGGTGTGAATCGGTCAAGTCATATGGAATGAAGAGGTAGGCCTATATAAACCTTAAAATTTACAAAAGTTTTATTGTGAAAATATCGGAGCTGCAAGTACCGGGGACAGGTTCAGTGTGTTTGCATTCATGTGAAATTTTATCATGGATGATGTGGAACTTTGGGGAATGTGAATAGTTTGATGTGTGCTGAAAGAGGTTTTTTTTTTTTCAAGTTGGAATGGTTTGGATCGCTGAAATCTTATGCAAAAAATTGATGGAATAAGAACAAAACTTAAAAATGTTGGCTTTGCAATTTGTAATATGCTGAAGCGCATTCAAACCATTCCAAAGGCTACTTCACTTTTATTCAGTTGTTTAGTGTTTGTTTGTAGCGCCATCTAGTGTCAGTATTTGATCATTTAACCAGGGACGTTCACACCTTTTTCCCCCACATAAAGGCCACAAACTAAACTGGGAAACCTAAGGCAGAAATCCTAATATCATCTTCATCAAACACATTGAAAACAATCCATTATAAAAGTACAAGAGGAGGTAGACTTATTTAGATTTATCAGGAAGGGGCCATCAAAGCTAATATTTTTAGTATTGGAGCAATTTTATCTGCTTCATTGTTATTATTAAAATGACTTAGACAAGTGAGGGCACACAAAATATATTTTTTTCCTAAAAAAAAGTGTTGCCTTACAGGGAGATATAAAAAATTAAAAAAAAGATTGAGAAACTATCAGACTATCAAAAAAATATCAAGCGTCACCCTGTAAATTAACTTTTGTAACAGCCTGATCAGCGTAGATAAGAAAACCTGTGAAGGTGCTGTCAGTCCAGAAGGGATCAAAGAAGAGTCCATTCTGCTCCGAGTAAAAGATCTGCAACCAGACCTGGTCTAATTGCTGGAGGCGGAGAACAGTGGAACCGGACGCCACATCGTGATTCCCTGTATTTGCATCAAACGTCTTAATCTTGTACTGTCCGTTGTGCACCAGTCCAATAGCGAGGTGCTTATTGGCCACAGTGATGTCATAGGCAAAGTAATAGACTCCGGGGATGGCGCAGACAAACTTGCCACTGCTCACGTTGTAGTGGTTGCCCTCATTGAGCAAGATGCGGCCGAAGCGAATGGGCGTGCGTTCTTTGGGGTAACTCTTTGACACGGCCACCGAGAAAGCGGATCGGGCGGCGGCGCCGCAATCGCAGCCTCCCGCTTCTCCTCTCTGACCGGTGTCCCCCTCGTCTCCTTTTTGCCCCCTTTTTCCAGCCGGCCCCGGTGACCCCTTTTGGCCCTTTAGTCCCCGAGGTCCGGCCTTGCCAATGAAGCCCGCACGGCCTTTTAAACCCGGCTTGCCTGGATGGCCAGCTCTGCCATGATCACCTGAGGGAGAAATGAGAGTTGGAGTGTTTTATAAATGCATACCGGGGTGAACAAGTGTATATCTGTAAGATATTTAACTATTAATGTTTGTAAACAATGAGCGCTGATGTGAACTGAAACGACAAAAACCTACAGGCTGTCCCAAAAGATTTGGCTAGAGGCTAAATCGAGATTTTGTTTGACATTTTTTAACAGGAATGGATAAAGAGTTTGGTTGGGTTGTCTTCTTTGAGTTAGTTCAACAAAACATGATGCTAGCTAATGCCATGTCTATAGCACACTATTCATTTTAGCTTCAAAGGAGCATTAAGTATCCTCAACCATCTTGTTAACTGTTGCCATTTTTTAAACCAACTTCATTTTACTTGACATACATGCATCTTCCTTTGACTGACGATTCATAATTATGGCGCAAAGAATGCTAAAATCAATAGTCATTTTGGATGTTTGTTTTTCCCCAGTCACACTGGCTGGTAGCTCCTTGAGCTGCATATGTGACTAAGGCCCTTGCTAAATGGAAACTGGCTTCCCAATGATCAAGTACCTTCATCTCCTTTTTCTCCTTTCTCTCCATCCTGCCCATCTGGACCATCCTTCCCAGGCGCTCCTATTGGCCCCATTGCCCCAGGTGACCCAGGGGCTCCTGGATTCCCCGCAGGCCCCACCGGGCCCGGAAGGCTGCAAACCAGATTAGACGAGTGGATAGTGATGTTGCGTCCTTTCTTTGGTGAGGAATAAATGGACTGGCAGAGGACCACCGAGAGCAGACAGGTCGTCACACACACATGAAGAACAGCGGCCACTGAGGAGTCAGGAAAAGATGGAGGAGAATGTAATTTAAGACCATGCAGCTGTCCGATGCAGCTTCTAGAAACATGCTCAGACGAAGAAAAGGAACTCAGGTAACATTCAGTTATTCTCTACAGTCGACAAGAAACTCACTAGTTGAAAATGATGATGGGCTCTTTCAACACACTCAGTGGCTGTCTTCTGCATCAAGTAGCAATCGGTCTTTCATGCTGTTTGTCAATAGTAAAATCAGTGTATTCTTCTGGAGAAGCTCTGCAAGGAAATGTGCAACTCAGTGAATCGCAGTCCATAACATCCGCCCAGCTACTCAGCCCCCCCCCCCCCCAAAAAAACAACAAATGTTTTCACCATGATGTCATTAAATTCAAGTCAGAGAAACAGTTTTGCACGGCTGAATTATGATTTACGAGCAAGGGCTGCTTAAATGTAAAATTTATAAACCTAAAAAGTGTAGTTGAAGTTTCTTCATGTCGGAAAGTGGTGTAAAAACGATTCCGGATGCTTTTGTCACTTTGAGACATGGTCCGGCTGTTGGGGGAATGGGTGTGTTCGGTTACCACTGCATTCCCATTCAACTTAAACCATATGAACAGAAATTGTGACAGCATGATAAGAACAAATTTTGGAAAAATAATCAATAATTGAGAACGAAATATGAAAACAACAAATGGACAAATAAAGTCAATCATTTTTGATTACCAATTAATCATTGCAAGACCTATCCTAATTTGCAATTGACCACATTTTCAGAATGTTGGTTTCACAACAGTAAATATTTGCAAATTTATCCAAGGAGACTTATTTCCGTGTTAGATCAACATAAAACGTTTGGAATTTCTTTTTATAATTTGGAAAAAAATGTATCAACATTTTTGCTCCTTGTTCACATGACGAACCAAACCAGTAACTGAATCTGAATTCACTTATGCTTGTGCATTTTGTGCACCGTCAGCATCGCATGTGAGGTCAGCTTTACAAAAACGTAAAGTATTTACCACAAAGCAATTTTATTAATAAAGAAATGCATGAACAAATAATTAATTTGTCTTTGTAGGCAGTCTTGTGTGACTGCAATGTATTTAAAAGGGTGGAAAACTGAATTTGTCACTATTTCTCTCATAGTCGTGGAAATGTCTAATTGACTGTGGTCCTTTGTGAGACTCAACTCGAGGACATAGTGTGAGACATTGTTTCACCGAGCAAGAGCTCTGGGAGAGTCCCTGGCTAAAGTTTTGCGGGGGCAACAGGGACGAGGGAGAGATCACTGTCCAAGAAAGGAAGCCATGGGATCGTCGGCCCGGCAGCGTTTCATGCGGAAGGCCTCGATCTCTTCCTCGGTGGGGGCCTTCACTTCCTGCAGGCTGTGATAAGGCCTCTTCCTCTCGTCCAGCTGCATCATTGCTTCCACATTCTTCACGCGCTTGTCTTCTGCTTCCAGAGCCTGCGAGGATGAAACGGGTCAGCAAAGAGTGGGAAGTGACGGGGCAGTACAGCACAAGCAGGTACTTTACCATCTTCAACTTCTCTTTCTTTTTCTCTTCATCCTCTGAATCACTGTCGTCACTGCTGATGTGCTGCTCCTTTTTGTTCTTGTTCTTGTTCCTGTTGTACTTCTTCTTTTTCTTCTTCTTCTCCTTCATCTTTTCTTGGTGCATCTGACAGTTGCGAGCAGTGACAAGAAGAGGGATAGATTTAGAATTTGGCTCTATGATATTAATTGCTGATGAAGGCAAAACTAAGTGCAGTACTTGCTTCAGACCACTAGAGGTGCTGTTGAGTTTGTCTGAACTACAACCTCGTTTGTAATGTAAAGAGAAACATGGCAGATTCAAGAGAACAGTCATGGCAGGTTTTCCTGTCTCTAGTGTCTCACATTAAGTTAGCCACAAACTAACATAAGTTAGTTAATATAAGGTGCTTGCTTCCAACTGTTTCTTTATCCCTCATAATTGACATTTAGTGCCAAACTGACATGAAACAAGATCATTTTACATTTAAACACCAAAACTGAAATCAATGTTACATTTCAATTTATAGCCCTGCCCTACAATGCATTAATATCTCTTACCTCCAGCAGAGTCTTGGGCTGCTCTTCCTCTTGTAGCTCATTGACACCGTCTTCAAACGGAACACACTGAGAGTTGCTCTTCAAGATTTAAAAAAAAAAAAAAAGATAACATGAGTTACAAGGTCAATGTGCACCGCAAAAAGCCTCAAAGTGCCATAAGCGCTCACAATTCCAATGCCAGCATCTCCAGTGCAATAACTTTGTTTAACCATGGAGTGGCAGCACTTGTATCCCCAGAAGCCATCCTTCCAGTAGGAGCCCCAAATACACTGAGGAGCACACCAATTTGGTCAGGTCAGTCAGAAGCCACTTGCAACCCGTTGAAGCACGCTCGGCCGTCCTTACGGTGTGATTGTTGAGGAGTACGTCTTCCTCATACTTGGAGCGAGCGACGGCTTTCTCGAGTCCTTTTAGGACGGCGCCGTGACGGGAGTACTCCACGTAATCCTCAGTTTGAGCCAATAGGAGCTCCCGAGGGGGTGCGTCCAAGTGCTCCTGGCCTCCATACTATTGAAAACACAAAGAGTTATGCGACAACACCTTCTAAAGCCATACTCTCCAAAGTTTGAAACAAGCTACGCAAGACGGGGGAGTCATGTAATTGCGTGACAAGTTAAATCAAACAAAAAATTGCTTTTGTGTGTTTTCTGCACCCTCGCCAAATTTATCACAGCGATCAATTTCTGCAACTCAGTTGGATGCTTGATTGCCTATTTAACTAACGCTTTAATCCCCACCACTTCGTTTTGCGCTTGTGGCCCTCTCGCAAATGTTCCATGGTGAAAACACAGGACGCGCCAATCAATACCACTTTTATGGACTGAAGAAATAGTCGCGCTCGAAAAATACAGGAAGTGTACCTTCTCCAGAATGCTCTCCCTCTGTTGCTCTTTGAAGTCTTCCTTCTTGACCTTAAAGGAACGATGAAGCAGCTCCAACTTGGTGGGGTCAGCCTGCAGATGCACTTCCGAGCCCCTCTCGTAGGCCTCCCAGGCAAACACTAACAGGAAAAGGTGTTAAATACTTCAAGAGGTCGCAGATATGCGTGCTATGGATCCATTTAACGCTCACTGTTGCAGCTTTTAATACAAATATAGCTCACGTTCTCCTGATTGTTAGCGGTTTCTTAGTGCCTTACTTTGTGTTTGAGCCATGGTGATGGTGTCACCACTATAGCGGGCAAAGTTGTCGCCAGCATATCCCACTCTGTAGGCAAAACCCAAACGGAATGTGAATGGAAATCGACTTGAGGCAATTCAAACACGCACAAACATTTTGCGGCGGCCGTTTTACTTCCAGGGACTTACTCGTCGGGGTTCATGCCAGTGCTGGAGTATGGGTTCTCTCTCATTGCTCGGGTCTTTGGATCGTAGTAGGCAGAGTTTGGATCCAGGTTCCTCAAGTACTGTGGGAAACAGACATTTATATTACTGGACATATACACGCAGTATCGCACACTTTGGTCAGGTGCCTCTTACTTTCGCTGTGTCTTCCCTAATACGCAAATTCCTGACGGTGATTCGTCTCTTGGAGTCGAAATTCTGGCCGGGCATGTCAATGTCATCTGCGTATTTATCTTCATCCTCATCCTCGCTGTCATGTTCTCGTTCCTGCAGAGAAATGATGCCACGTCGCTTTCCATAGTTAGAGGTGAAGGACAGGGGGACAAGCCCATTCAGTGTCCAAAAAGCTCACCGATTGGTCCAGCTTCCCTGACGCCAACTCATCCTGGAGCTTGTGAGCCTTCAGTGTTCTTTTGGCCTGAGAAGTAAACAGATAGGACATCATCATAGAATCATTTGGAACAAGAGGCTAAGTTTGTAGCCGGATGAGAAAATGTGCCTACCAAATTGGACTCAAGCACAGTCGCCAGGCATGGGCTGATAACACGTTTGACCGTTTACTGCGGTTTTAAAATGTCAAGGTTTTAATAACTGCTAAAACTGTCCATCGCAGTTAACGAGTTTTTCTTTTCTTTTTTTTGTTTTAAGTTCTAACGAGGCAACGTCCCACTGCAATATGACCGGCTGCTTGCAGAGATGATAAAGTGACCTGCCTCTTTGAATTTAATGACGAGAGCCCAGGCACTTTGTTTTCTTCTTCTCAGCTGCGCAGAGAGGTGCGTAGTAGTAGAAGCACAACGCACACAGAGCTCGTATATTTCATTCTATTTTATCTTTTTGCTGCCTTGATTAAGGAGCTGTTAGGCCCCAAGGACAACACGAACACCCCATGGGTCTGTTTTAAAAACGGCTCACCAGTGATGGGACATTGAGATTTACTAATTTCAGTACCACAGTATTTTTTTTTTTATGGTTCTCATACAGTCAGAATATAATACCGGCTCATTCCTACATGTAGCACGCGACTGTGCTAAACTTGATTCACAGTCAATTGATAAGACTGCTTACCAGATCCACTTTGGCGTACTCCTCCACTATGCGCTGGTGTTCCTCCGGGTCGTAGCCATTCCAACGATCTCTCTTTCCGTCATAATCCAGTTTGAGTTGCACCTGGGAATGTTCATCTGGCGCAATGGCGGTGCCAGTAAACTTTGCCCCGACTTTCCTGGGTCGCTGAGAGCAAAAAAGCGATCAATGAAAAGGTCACAGTGCAACAATTTACACTCTCCTTCTTTGACTGATGGGCTGTTCAGTCATTTTACCTCCAAACAGTCTTTCTTGTTGTGCGTCATTGCACCACAGTTCTCACAGGCACCTTTGCGGAATTTAGTAGTAACAGTGTTCTGTTGAAAACATTGACATGAGTTAAGTCATTTCAAAGTCCTATTTGTTCAGTGGTTTATTTCCTTCTCACCTCTTGCACTCCTCTCTTGTACCATTCTCCAATGGCAGAATAATCCTCTTGAATTTCCGTCTGTGGTCTCTGATGTTTAAGTGTGGGCCTTTTGGATGGGTCAATATACCACGGCACAGAGGAAATGTACTGTGGGATATGCGGGTTGATGTCCCTAGAAAAATAGTGAAATAAGGAACAAGTGATAAAAATCTGGAGCAAATGATAGTTGTAAGCCTAAACACAGAGGACACAAGCGAGTGTGTGATTCATCGATTGCGCCCCAACCCTCCTGCATAAACAACTAACAAAAACTGCAATTACAAGTGTGTGCTGTGCAATTGAAGATTACAAACACTGCTGATAAACACACTACATGCGCAGATTTTACTTGAGTTTACGTACTTGCCCTCCTCGTCCACCTCAGCTGGAGCGTTTCCCAGCTTTCTCTGTTCCTCGAGTTCCTTCTTTTTCCTCCAGTCCTCCCGGGTCATCTTCTTGGGCTCATCCAGGTCCACAACGCCCTCGACACCGGCCTTCCCGTCGTCCTGCTCAGCCATGACTCAACCTGCAACGCGGATGAGCCATTAAAAACATTCAGAAGCGGAGCAGAGATGTCTGCACCTTGCAGTCCAAATAACGCGTAAATACGTTTGTTCATAGCTGTGATCAATGGCGTTGCCGGAATATTTGATATCTCTTTCACGTTTGAAAATCAAATGGATTACCTTGGCTTTATCCAGTAATTATGTCAGTATTAGATTCGTCTTTCCAAAAATCCACACAAACGCAGCATTAGTTTACTATGTTCGCCATTTTGCGCCGAGGATATTACGTCAGAGTTTCTTAATCTGTGGTGTCCAAACGTAGCAAAAAGTGAAAGAGCGACACCTATCGGAGGCGAATTTGCATAAATTGGTAACGGATCGCTTGTGTGTAGAATTTTGAATATTTTTCCCTATTTGCCCAAATTTGAATAGAATTAAAATCTGTCTCGATATAATACTCATGTATGGCCTTGGTCATCAATCTATTTAATATGAGTGTAAACTGTTTTTTTTATTTTTTTAACTTAGACAAATATGCTTGTCTCAGGCTTCAGTGACTACAGTGTGTTTATTTTTGCATTTGGGTCAAAACATAACATGGAAACAATGGCGCAAGAGCATTCCAATGACCACTATTGTTTTTTTTCTTTTTTTCACTAAGACATTGTCAAAGACAGTGACAACCAAATGCCCTTGTGATTACAGTTTTGTCAAATTAAAATAAAAAATCGTGTTTTATTTATTTTCAGAAAATATGTCCTTAAAAAAGTCCGATGTAAACAATGTATAATAGAGTGCACAACTGGAGCCAAATGCACCAGACATAAACAAATATCAACAGAAGTAAAAAAAGAAACTGAGTGAACGTGCCCGTTGGGTCTTAGCACCAAAACGCATCCCATCTGTCAGTGTAGCTGTCTGGGATAACAAGGCAATATTGTACCAGGGAGAAGGGAATGTTGCAGTTGATTACAGTAGGTGACTTTAAGGGTCACTTGTCATTCTTCCCTCCTTCCCTAGTCATCGTCCTCGACGTCTTCATCGTCAGCATCTTCTTCAACGTAATCACCCCAACTGCCATAAAAGTTTGGCTCCTCCTGCTCCTCCTCCTCCTCCTCCTCAAGGGTGCCTCCTCCATACAGTGGTTCATCTTCCACCAACTCTATCGCTCCCATGTCATCATCTGCTTCTTCATCCTCCTCCTCGAGATCATCGGCATCGTCATCATCATAATCATCATCATCATCATTCTCGTCGTCCAGGTCTACCTCGACACCACACACCTCTCCTTCCTCAATTTCACCATCATCGCTTTGACCCTTGGAGGACGTCGGGCTGGAGAATGCTTTTTCTTCAAGCTCGTCTGTGAGGCAAGACCCGCTCGAGGGGATGAAGCTTGAGGTAGACGTCTTTGTGTTTATGTACAGACGAGGAGGAAGAGGGGGAGGAGGCTTGAGAGTGGCCGGGCCAGCCCGACCGCCGTGCCAGGTGGCGGGGGAAGAATCTTCAGATCCCGAGGCTTCACAGGAAGCAGGTGGCCCAGCAAAAGGATTCAAGGCAGCCGCGTTGGGCACGTATTCGCGAATCTCGCCTGGTTCCAGAGGGTCGGGCCCACAGGGGTCGTGGTCACTGCAAGACAGCTTGCCGTCCAGCTTGGAAATGAAGAGCATGCCATCGAGATGTGCTTTGCAGAATGAGCTGGGGCACATCTCACAAAAAGAAGCTGCCTCTATACCGCAGATGTCACACTGGTGCCAAGGACACTCCCATCGCCCTGGAAATTATAGTATGGTCATTTATATTTTATTTTGGAATTGAATAGATAAATATCTACATAGAACGATATTTTGGTTTGTATTGTGGGACGAACATTTAGGGTAAAGGATGGGCAAGTACCGATATAGAAAGCAAATTCTCATGGAGGCTGCTGATACCAGTCAGTGATACTAAAGCCCCCCCTCCAAAGGAATTTGCCTTTATTTTAAGGTAAGCCCAACTATTAGACCAAAACATGTACAGTAAATCTGATATTGTTAATCGTTATACGGATTAATTAATTATTTGTGTGGAGGACGGAAAATATACACGTTATGTGCATATATTGCACAATTGTCTTTAGTGGTTTTATACTTTTTGACAATACAGGGCTATTTTTATTTCTCAAACCCTGGTCGATGTGATCAGGTTTGAATAGCAGAGATAATTGACGACAACTAACCCGTTTGACGGGGTAAGAAGACCCTACTTGCCTGCAGGTCTTTTGGACAGGTTGAGGCAATCAGCGTGGTAGACCTTCGGGCAACCGGGCTTCTTACAAGACACGATCTGGCCCCCGTCACCACAGCTGAAACATTCATCCTCCCTCTCTTTGGTCACCTCTTGCTTGGTCTTCTTCTTCATGCCCCCTCGCCTCTTCCCTTCCTTAATCTTTTCAGCTGGTGGCTGGTTCTGAACAAGATGGCAGAAAGCAATATCAGGTCATTGATCATGGACCTTGATGTGACATAGGGCTGTGGATCTTTTTGTATTGACACAAACGTTCAATTTTTAGTTTATTTTGTTTGTTTACATGAACTATAATAACTTTGGGGTAGAGACATGATGGTTTGTGGAACACGGTTTTATAGTGAAGTCTTCCTTCAAGAGAGGAGTAAAGATGGCAAAAATAGTGTTGCAGCGTTAAGTTTGCAGCTGCGTGTTCCTAAATCAAGGACAAGCGTTATCAGAGAACTGGAATTTTTACCTTGGGTCGAACGCCAAGGAAGCCGCTGCAGTTGGGTGCTCCGCATTTACACGCGGTTTTGCCATTGCCAAGACACTCGAGGTTGTAGTTAAAAGTCAGCTCCACACCTAAAAGGCATACCTTCTATCAGTACAGTATCGTGGAAACAACTTCAACGCAACTCAAACCTTTTGGGATGTCTTGCAGAGCAAAAAGTCCCACGCGGGTATCGCCATTCACAGTCCATTTCTGAGTTTCACAATTTGGCTGGCAGCTGTGATTCATGAAGCGAGCCTGGTTCCCTTTGGGTCCTGCGTCGATGATTCGGTCCTGGAATCAAAAGGACAATTCAGCAATTTCACACAAGAGGGGTTCATGTTGTACATTCTGCAACTCTGTTGAAACGGATTCAATTACTGGTGCGGTTATTGGCTTTTTTTTTTTTTTTTTTTTTTTAATCAACAGCTGATGCTTTCAAATGTCTTGTTTTGATTAAACGACAAAAATAATGAGTCTGTCTTCATGAATGAAAAAATATTGTTGAGAGAGGATTTGGACAGAGATTCTAAGTGATTACTCCATTATTAAAAAAGTCATCAATTGATTTGATAATCCATTCATTTTAAAAACTCGAAACTGAGAAAATAGACTTTTTATTTTCTTCTTCAGAACTTTACCTTGTCTAGTGTCAGCATGTAGAAGTTAAAGATGCCTTTTTCCTGAGCACATTTGATTCGGGCCCGACATTCTTCTTCATCTATCACCTCCCCCACATATTCACTCACAAAAGCTCCCTGTGAAGAGTCACAACAGCGTATTGGTGGAAAGCATGCCCAGAACAAACATCAAGTTGTGAGCTGTGGCACGACATTTAGACCCACCTTCTTAATGTCGGACACGCTGCGCAAACCCCAGCCACGCGACAGTGTCCTAAAGATCTCAACAATGGTGTACTGGCGTTTTGTGAAGGACTGGTTCTGACATCGCTCGCCTGCAGCGCAAACTTGAGGATGGCACTCGTACAACAGCATACGGTTAATGCACTCGGAATCCACGCCGCACGGGTTCTCGTCCGACGCCTTGCAGTTGCAGCGGGGGATCTCCGATAGGTCAGCCGTGATGATCTGCACCTTCCCAATTGGCTTGTTGACCTAAGAAGATTTCACTTTCATTTCAAGATTTGCGAGGAACTGCTGGCGGGAAAGAAAACACGCATTGAGAAAAAACACCTTAACATGTTTGTATGGCGGAGGTTTCTTATGAATCTTTCTGTCCTCCTGCAGCTGCCTCATTTCCTTTTCCGCCTGAAGTTCTTTGAATCGCTTTGCTGCTTCAATCAGGGCTGCAAACAAAGAAAAACGTTTTACAGAAAACGTCCGAGACTAATATTCAAAATGCACAGTGGCCCAGCTTACCCTTTTTGTACACGGCGTCTGCCCCCTTGCCCATTTTCTCAATATTGTGGGTGTCACCCTCCATGTAAGGGAACACACGAGCTTGATAGGTCCATACAAAATCCTTGGAGCCAAAAAACTCCACCGGGAACTCCCCGACCTCGTGTTTCATCCTCAAGATATTATTTGGGACATCTTTGGCCAGACACACTTCGGCAGGCCACCACCTACAGAGTTAGATATACATTCGAATCAGTTTAAGATGATTAAGCTTTTACGAGTACACTGTCAGATACATATTACATAATTCGTTGCCCTACAGCTCATTCAAACTTGATCGAGATCGAGTGAGCCGCCTTTCCAAACTGATGCATTAACACCTGTCTATGGATATAACGTTTGAAAACTTGCATCCAAATACTGAACCTTACCTGAAGCGGCCCCATTTGACCCAGAGTATGTCCTTGATCCGTGGCCTCTTTCCGGCCTTGCAATCATTGCAAAACCAGCTGCCTTGAGGCATCTCCATATTGAGACATTCCTGATGAAAAGCAGCAGGACAGGCTTCACAGCAAAGCAGGCTGCCTCCTGCAAAGTTATAGCAAAAGCATTCAAAGCACTGAGGGGCTGTTGCATTTTTAAAAAATTGTTTTTATCACGACCGCTTTTGATGACTTGTTCTTTTCGCTTATGTATTTGAGGAATATTGAAAGACAAACTGCATGGACATATCCCACCAGGCAAATCTAAGTCAATCCATAAACACTAGAGGAGACTTCAAAAATGAAATTACCTTCCGAGCACACGAAGCACCAGCTAACATTGATGTGCTCATGGTTCTTGCAGCCTTTTCGAGGAGTGAAGTGGTTTGGACAGAGAAAGCCGTTGTTGGCCAGCACCACGCTGCCGGCTGCCATGCAGTTGTCATTAGCGTGATAAGCCACGGGGCAGCGCACACAGCGAGCCAAACGTCCTGCGCAGCGAGAACAAAAGCCACACTTTCATGAATGGATTTTTCATCCGATTAAGGTAGGCTGGCTCCAACAACATTCATTTTATTTAACTACAAAACTCATTGCAACTATTTTTTTTAACAATTTCACATACTAATTCAAAATACTAATATTTCACAGATGTTTGTTTAAATTAAACACTTGAATTATTATACTTGCACACAATAGTCACATTTTATGATTGCAAGTTATTAATCCAATTCAATTCCAAAGTCCCTCACAAAAATTTGCAACCGATAGTACAGATTAATGAAATTGTCTAGTCGAGACAATATATGAAGCGTCTTACCTTTGGAGCTGCAAGCATTGAGAGGATCGGCGATGTGGCACGAAAGACAAACGTGTAAGGGGCAGCGGAAGCTTTTGTTATGTCGCTGCGTGGCCGAGAAGGCCATGATGCAGTCGGTGTGATAGAATTTTCCACACAGTGGGATTATGCATCGCTTCACGCCATTGCCAGACTTCTTACACACAAAGCACGTATGAATGCCTGAAATAGCAGCAAAGGAATAATTTGCATTTAGTTCATTGATGGCAACACAAGCCATTGTAGACGGCAGTGTCACTCACCGGAGGTGCATTGCTGGCAGTGAAATTTTCCTTTGGGTGGCGCGGACAAACCAATACACTGAGGGTGAAAGGCTCCATAACAGTGGCCGTCACAAACCAAGACGTCTCCTGTTCTCTCACAAATCTACACCCAAACATCATAAAACCACAATTCTGTTTCTGAAGCCTAACAAATTGTGAGGTGGACAGGGGTTCTTTGTTAATACAGTTTTCCATCTCACCTGGCAGATGTTCTCCTTAAAGGAAGTAGCACCTATTTTCACTTTAACATCCATTTGGGAAGATGGGCTGTCCAACAAATTGGCATCAAGCACCTGCAAAAATCAACATTCATCTTTGCTACATAACTCTCGAACTGAAACTGAGGAAAGGCCATAATGTGATCACCTCAGATTTTGGAGTGTCAGCATCCGTGTTCTGTTTCTCTTCCATGCTGCAGGGCATCAACATGGCCTTTTGCTCAGGGGACTTGGTCGGAGTGACAAACTTGACATCCTCAGCCTCAAAGGGGGGAGTGGTCGCAACAGGGACGGAAGATGTGCTGGGATTAGATTTCTCTTTCTTTACTGGTGTGAGCTGGAAATCATTTTTTTCGAGATTAATTTATCATCACAACAATTTTGCTAGTTGTTGAGCCAAACACTGACCATATGTTCCTTATGTTTGAGCTTCTGAGGTATCACAGTTTGCTTAACCAACACTTTTACTTCAGGGATAACGTTTGGAGGATATTGTGGCTCCTGTGTGAAAATAGAGCAACATTTAAAAAGATTGCACAATCAGAACAGAAATTCAAAGAATGGTCTCGGCCATAAAGAAAAGGTAATATATTCAATATTATCCTCTGTCTGACACGACTTATTGTTCAAGAGTTAGTTAGGTTTGTCGGCTTCTGTTGATTTAATGACCAGATTTTATGTTGCACTTGTTGTTCCCAAGTCTGAACTTTGTCATTTACGTGTGGCCTCACAATACAGTAAAGTCCCTGTAAGAGACCCAATGCCAGCCACGTGAAATAAAATGTACACATACAAAATACATACAGCACTTGGGATTGAATGTCTGGATTCTTAGAATACATAAAAATACATCTCTGGGAATGAAAGAGTTAAAAGTGATCAATCTCAACAGCAGAATTCTGTGACAAAAAAAATGTCCAGTCCAGTAGTGGCTTAGTAGTAGCTACTTACCTCTTTCTTTGGAAGGGCCGACAATTCTTCAATGTTACCATCCAAAACCTTATGTGACAGCTTCCCAGGCCTTTTTCTTTCCACTGTTGGATCTGTAACCAGGAGCAAAATGATCATCATCATCATGTAATATCCAGGATGGACACATGGGATTGTTCAGACATTAAAATACCAGATTTTAGAGGGAGATCATCATCTTCTGAGACCATGCCTTGAGGGGGCTGAGTTGGTGCTGGGGAGGTGGGGGGCAATCCACAGGGGGATAGATCCTGAGAGTGACTATGTGCCACTGAAACCAGAGCCGTAGGGGGCGCTATGGAGACTGACGGTGAGCCAAGTGTTTCCGATGGTATGCTGAGATCCAGGACCGGCGACACAGTTTCACTGGTATCACTAAGAGCCTGAGAGGTACACATAGCATCAAGATCAACATTCTCTTTGATATTTATCTACCTCAAGCAACACAGAGAAAACAAGATCAGATCTTTGGAAACGCGACCATTGCAAGCTTTTTGTGTGATTTATGGAAGTGATTGTCAAGTTAAATCTACTACAAAGAGTGTCGCAGAAGAGAGACTTTAGAAGTAGAAGCAGTGACAAATTGCACACACAATACACCCACTACAATTTGTCTTTACGGGCCCCATAAAATGATGTGGCGGGCCTTGTCTGGCCCCTGGGCCTTGAGTTTGACACCAGTGCTTTAGGCTGTCGAGCTGGAATATTCTAAGCAGAGCAGCAACTGTTCCGGCTGCTTTGCAGTTTAGAATCTGTTTCTCTCTTTTTCAGGCCGATTTACAAACCAATCCATTGATAATTATAGAAAATGCCTTCGGAATAAGAATGAATGCACCTGAGGAAGGTGAGTAAGTTGATTGTGATGTACTATATGCAAGAGCAATGAGCATATTACCGTATCGGCTGAGTCTAAGATGTGTTTCGTGTATTTCCTTTTTGGGGCGAATATTTGTTCATATTCCTCGATAGACTCCAGGAGTCTTTTAGTTGGTTTCCGGAGACGTTTGTTTTCAAAATGACCTGCGTGAACACACAAAAAGCCTCTTGGAGTCATTTTGAACAAACCAAGCAGTACCGACCGACGGCGCTCGTCTTACGGGCTGCACTGCTTTCCTCGGAGAACGAGTTATTGTCTGACAAGCTGTCATCTGGAGATGCTCTCATTGGGTAAGAGCCGTTGGTCTCGCTCTCCTCGACCATTTGCCAGCGCTTCTTTGGGGCAATGGGAGATTCAGAACGCTTGTCGAGGTAGTTGGCAGCAGGTTCAAAAAGAATGGGATGATCAGATTGGGCTAAATCGCCGTGGCCAGTGACAAATTCCCTGCCGAAAGCCAAATCGGCCATGTTGGAGGAAAGGCCAGGTAAGGAAGGTTTCAGTTTGGCTGGAAGTCGCTGTTTTCGCCGTTGTTTGTCAGAGTGCTCAATCATGATAGCTTTAGTCCTCCACTTGGTTTTCACTTTTGAGAACGTTCTCGATGGTTCAACCTCTGTTTGAATTTCTTGAGACCCCCTCAACGGATCGTCAAAGGATGAAGAAGGAATAACTAAGGGCTCCTCCTTGATCAGCACAGGTGACGGTGGGATAAGCAGAGGCTTCCCCTCCTTGGCTCTCGTGTCATGACTGTCTTTGAGGAGCATGAGGAAGGTACTGAATTTATAATTAGAATCAGGCCGAAACGTGGCCACCTGGGAGTCGGTATTCTCGCCAACAAGGGACTTAAACGTGACTTCCTTCACATCCAGGAAAGCATCCATGGGACACAGTGATGAAGAGGCGCAGTGGGAGGAAGATGATGGGCTAACAGGGCTAACGTTCTCCGTCTTGATTTGAACAGGATCCGCAAAGGAATCCCTTTGGTCCACACGAGGAGAATTTATGAAGGTGCCAACACTGTTTGTTTTCTTGGCAGGCTTCCTCGCACGCTTCTTCGGAGTGCTGTGATCTACACAGGATGACGCATCGGTGATTGATTCCCAACAAGGAGACGTTTCAGTTTTTAAAGGAACATTATCACTTGATTCATCCGGACGACAATCATCAGAGTGGGCCGAGATTTGGCTTGCGGCCATCGGACTGTGAGAACTTTCCTCATCCTCCCTTAATCCCCGATTGGTACAGTCCAAAAAGTCCAAAAAGGTGCTGGCAGAATGATGTGAATCAGCAGAATGCTGGACTGTTTCAGTGAATACTGTTTTTACTTGTGTGAAGGGCTTTTCTCGTTCACGTACTGGAGACATTGTTAACTGTTCTGAACAATTCAATACAGGAAGTGTTTGCAGATCCACATATAGTGAGTCTACTGGTTCTTTTTTCAGTGCCTGGCTCGTTGCACAAAGGTCCGGTGTGTCAGTGGTGACCGCCGATCCCGCCGAACCACTGATAATGTGCCCAAATATGTCTGACAGGCATTTCTTTTTCTTTTTGTAAGTTTTGCTATGATTGGACAGAGATCCTGCTGGATTTCTGATTACGTGTTGCTCGATCCTACCGGTAACAGTATCAGGCGATGCGAGTTGACGAGCATCTTCGTAAAAAGAGGGGGTCTCCTGATTGGGGACGTGTTGTACGGACTCCTCTCCGTTGAGAGACACTGCGGGCAAACACTTGGCCTTCTGTTGCCGCACAGAGAGCATATGCTCAGCTTCCCTTACACTGACCGCCCATGCAGACTGCAAACTTTTGGGTACCTGCAGAAAAAAGAAGCAACATTTGATAGCGACTCACGATGACAATTGCCACCAAAGAAAATATGAAGAACAGGAAAGGGAGAGAGAGGCCACAAGATTTGTTTTCTTTTTTCCAAATATGCAGCTTGGTTATATTGAATTCCCATATTTGTTGTTACACATTCATCCAAGTCATGTGTGTAATTTACCGTGTACTTGTAATCTTTCTCCTTCTGCTTCCCTCTAGGTCTGAGCATGGGCAGGTCATCAAACTGATAGCCGCCTTTGAAAGGAAAAATGGCGTTCCCCGGGACCCAGGCGCACTCGATCATCTCGCCAATCGTCTTCAGGAAGTACAAGCGACAGGGGCGCGGACTGGGCACTTGAACATAACAAAACAAACGACGATCACGTTAAAGATTACCGTCAGGTCGATTGCGGTGGGCTAGTGTGACGGAAAGCTTACATTTCATCTTGGTGTGGAGGCCCAACTGAGGGTCGCAAAGAACTCGGCAGGGCCACCAGGGCCGCCTGTTGAACTTTGCCCACACCAACTCGCCTTCCACATGTTGCACTGATGGAGGAGGCCTTGCTTTTGGACTCTTGGACTGAGAGAGAGGGAGAATAAAACATTTTCAAATATAATTATCTAACATGTCGATTGTCCGGAACACGTTTAAAGGGAAATCTCATACTTTGTCTTTTAGGTTTGAAATATATATTTTGTGGATATGCCTGTGCATGAGGAGTAGAGTTAACTGCCCCCACACACAGTGAAGACGTTAGCAAAAATAGACCACGTAAGTTGGGAGGCCTGATTATATTAGAAGGGTCAGAGGCCAGGAACCACTGAGACGCCTGCACTGATGCTGAAACGGACACCGGCACAATTGGCACAGAGTACCATTTTCTGAGTTGCCTGGACTTGGTCTTAGTTTTTCCATCTTAGACAGTTTCCTCAAACTAATTTGATCCAAAATTAGATGTATCCATGAGGTGACCAAAAGATGTTCAATAATATGATGGAGTGCAGTTCCACACCACTGTAAATTAAAGCGACTATGTTACTTCTATGTCTGAAAACTAAACAGTCAGTATTAGTTATGATTCTGTGTTGAGGTTTAAACGGGATGGGCCCCATTAGCTTGGGATAAAAATGCAGTTAAAACGTTTTCCATCCACACGTTTCCTGCTCAGGCTCAGAGAGAATATTGACAAATTATCTGTCAATCACAGAACTGACAAAAAGGCAAACAACCAGACAACTCGTAATTCGGGACCCGCGATGCCGCCTACCAATATATTTGTAAAATGACAGAAATACTTGGGATTTGTACAAGACGACAACCCCAATGTACTGCCCAGTTTCAATTTAAAACAGAGTCTTTTTTTGGCAGCCTATACCGGTGTCCATTTCAAGTGACACATAGGGCTGCTTACACTTTTTGTTTATCACGTGTGTCAATTGAGCCATACAGACTTAGAGACAGAGTGCCTGAAAAATATCTGGAGTTGTACAATCCAAAAACACAGACAAAGCTTTGGTTTTCCTGATGTGACAAACAAAGAATCTGCAGTGTTTGCAACTCACATCAGAGTTGCCGCCGGATGGTGAAATTAGCCGAGGCTCAGTAGCGGCAAGTTCCCCATCACTTTCCAGTTCCTCGTCCACGCTCCACCCGTCCCTCATGGTGATGTCCGGCAGTGCGCTGGGGCTCAGCATGGGGTTGAGTTCCGAGATAGTTTTAGACATCAGGTTAAAAACAGTAGGTTTGTATGTCCTCTGGTCTGAGCCCGAAATGTTTGAGGCTGGAGAGCCGGTAACAGCGTGCTCCCAAGTCCGGTGATAAGGGTTGAAGGCCTCGTTACGTTTGTACACAACATGATCGTGGTGTTGCTGCTTTGTGTCACTGCTGTCAAACAATGAAGTGCCAAAATGCAGGTAGCCGTTTGAGATGGGAGAACAACAGTCTTGGCTGTCCGGACTGTGAGGAGGGAAGCCATTCCTGTTGAAGGGTGGCAGAGATTCAAATGATGTGTTGCACGGCGAGGGAGGCAAAAGGACAGACGGTGGCTCAAACTCCTCTTCGTTCCCGACTGGGCTTGAAGGGTGCAGGCGGTTCCTCGCATGGAGGTCAACCTTCTTGACCACAGCGCTGAAGTCATGCAGCGGGCCATAACAGTTGGACGCTGACGGCTGCTCCGACCCGCGCTTCGCCATGCCGCACTGGCTTCTATAGGAGGCGTCCAAGAAGCCATTGCGGGGCCTCGGCTCCGGCTGGCTGCTGGAGCCAAACGCTGAGCGGAAAGCCGGTCTGTATGACTGACTCATGTTGTCATGGCTCGCCCCTGTCAAGGAAAGGAAAGATGCTGAGCAACAGTAAAAGCGGTACGAGTAAAATCACCTGAATTATTATCCTAGAAAAATATCAACAATGGCATTAATTATGGTTTTGGCTGCATTCGAAGAACCTGGTAAAAGCTGTTTTGTATCAATAGTACAAACACAGTCCTGGTACATTACTTAAGTTACCATTTTTGAGAAATGTGCATAATGTAACACAAAATCACACCAAGTATCATATTGGACCATCAGGTACTTTGGGGGGGGTGCTTATTTTTTAAATATCAAAAGTAGGAGTGGTTTCTGTACACAGTATCGGTAAGTAATCAAAGAGTGAGCACTCATACAGGTATCGCCTGAAACAGTAGCATCAAATATCCTTACCCAAAATCATTCATGTGAGGTTGATTCAAATTGTACACAAGTATAAATGGTTATTGAGCTATTTGGGCCCTGCAATTGGTTGGCGACCAGTTTGGGGGTGTACCCCGCCTCCTGCCCAAAATCATCTAGTATAGGTTCCACTCACACATGTGCCACCCTAAAAAGGAAGAGCAGTATGGGGGGGAAAGTACTGATATTTATAGTTAAATAATAATTCATGTGTTTACCCGTAGCTGCCAGAGGACTTGCTATTGAATTGGAAAGTATGATTTTGAGAAAACTTGTCATTGCATGGCTTCTACACAGGAGGTAGGTCATAACAAAACCTAACTTGAGCGTGACCAATTTCATTCATAAAAATCCAGCACAACAAAGCTACTTGGACTGACTGCTGGGGGCCATTGCTATGGCGGAGGAGTCAATGGAGGAGGCTGTGCAGGAAGAGGAGGTGGTGACACTGAACCAGCACACAAACACATACACAGGAAGACAGACAAGGCAAGCTACAAACAACCCAGAAAAATCAAACACGCGTGGAAGGCGAGAAAAACTCACCATGTGCTGGTCGCTCACTGTGAAACCAACATCGGACGCGTGATTATGGGGCAAAAAGCAAGTGTTAATGCGCAGATGTGCACAATCCCAGCAGCGGCTCCTCGAGTAGGCCGAGGCAAGGCGCTCATTCTCTGCGCCGGCCCTCTCCGCCGAACTGCCACTGGAGAAACTCAAAGTAGCACTTCTGAGAAACACAAAGCGAGCTCCATAACGACCGGCTCGTCTCAGCGAGCCAACGGCGGTCCCCCCTCTGGCACTCCTGCTAGCTTATTGACTACATGATCGCGCCTGGTTGGCCTCCGGTTTGTGTTAAAACAAGCCCAGAGAGCGAGCGAGTGTGTTGGTGAGCTGCAGCCAATCGGCACCGCCACCCAACCCCCCAGCCAGTCAGTCAGTCAGTCAGTCTGCCTGCTTGCAGCACAGGCCGTGACACCCAATTCTCTCGAAGCGCGCGCGCACGCCCGCATACGGTTGCCGCGCGCACGCGCAATAAGGTTAACTATTCAGACAAAATCCGCACGAGTCAATAAATTCTCGAAAGGCCATTTAACTCAACGCGGAGGGGCCCGTGCGAGTGGAATACAGTACAATAGTGCAAACAGCGGCGGCCATGTTGCTTGCTCTGCCCATCGGCAAAAGGAGCGAGGCCGCTTGGGTGAAAAAGCGACAAGGAAACGACAGTAAACACTCACAAATTCAAAATGTTTAGACCGATAAAGATGTTCGCCTTTCAGCTTGTCTTCACGCACCGGCCGGTGGACGACGCTTCCAACTTTGCAGTACAAAAGGCTGCGGGCCACAGGATGAGACAAAAGACAGCCTCGGCCGCTGTTCACGGAGTGTTGGGAGCAAATGTACTTACCTCGTATTACAATTGAGGTTTTACACCCCAAAGCGGGCCATTTTAGTCAAGTTTTAGTTGAAATATCATCTGGGAACACAAGAACTTGTTCACTCTCCTCGCTGCAGCACCGTTTAAAAACACGCAGTGCCACCCTTTATTAAATTCATTTTCACCTCAAGACAAGCGAAGCGTGCTACTACAATTGTTACACCAATTAATTCAACATAACGTTAACATATTCGTCATTTTACAGGTTAATCGTTCTATTTAGAGACGGGGGGCCTCTGGTGTACGCAGACGGAATCACACCTTCCATTTAACAATAAGCCATGAGCAAAAAAACATTTTATTTGGATTTTTTTGCCCAACAAACTGGAACAACATGCTGTGAATCTGTAAGTAATATGGTTACAAGACATAGTGAAGAGTACGTGGGGGGTGTTTAACACCGTCAGTCGGACAAACATGGTAACAATGGCGTTCCCAACACAATGTATTAAAACCAATCAGAAATTTCCAACCAGTGTGCCAAGTGAGAAATGCCACTCTCCAATTTGCCTTACTTGGTCCCAAGATTATTTACGACAAACAATGTCACTATCTGTGCCACCGACATATAATGACAGCTAAAGCAATTAAATGCTCTTTGACAAGATAGCAGTAGTTTAATAAAATCAACAATGAACTATTGTGCCTTTTTTGTTTGGTGGTTTTCAGGGATTTTTCCCCCCCCATGTAAAACTTTGGCTCAACAAAGGTTGGGAATACTAGTTCAACACTATTTAACACTTCAACCGGCTGTACCAAAAATCTGGAATTGACCAGAAAACAAGCAAGAGTATTTTAAGAAGTGGATAACACATTTACAGAAGTTCACATGATGGTGTTGTGATTGGCTGTTTATCACAAAATACTTATCTAGAAAATTGTACAAGATACTGGTCCTATGTGTTCAAGGAGGGATCACATTATGACAAAAGACTCAATTTCTTACCACCAAAATGATAACATGCAAACTTCCCTGCCAAGTGCATCTTGGTGAAAGGGAATTTGTTGATGTAGCTAAGACTGTACACTGAAATAGAGTCAGGAAGTTGAGTGCTTGGCTGTCATGTTTTTTTTTTTCTTCTTCTGCGCTCTGATGTTATGAACCGGTGTCATCGGCTTTCACGAGAGGCTCGCACAAGTTTCTCTTCTCCATCATGGCATAGGCAAGCAATGGAAGATCACAGCTGGTGAAGTCCAGTTTGCTCGGACTAAATTCGAGTTTCTTGGGAGCATCACCACCACTTTGCTGTTCCTTGAGCCTCGCCGGACTCTTGACACTACCGGGGGGCCTGCCGGGGCTCACCTTATAGCCAGCTGCTTTGGTGGTACCGAGGGGCCTCCCGGGACTGGTTTTAAAACCAGCAGCTCTTGTGGTCCCACGTGGACGTCCAGTACTTGTGCGGTAACCAGCTAACTTGGTGGTCCCCAGTGGTCTGCCTCTCCTCCCAGACTTCACTTTGCCTGTATTTTTTTTGGTGCCGTCAGGCCCTGCAACCCCTCCACTATTGATAGTTGTTATTGGCAGAGGCTGAAAAGTATTCTGGGTGTCCTGCGTCGTACCCGCCATCACCTTGTGCATGTTCTGTGGCAAAGGAGCCAGGCCTGTGAATGACAGGTGCAAGCCAGAGTTTGTGGGGGAGCATGGGTAGAACTTGTGAGACTGGAGGCTGCATAAATCAAAACGGCTTGCCGGATGGCAGTCTTCTGCAGGTCCGCTCATACAGAAATCACTGCTGCTGCTGCTACAGGTCACTTGATGCATCATTTTCTGTGTGGGGGTGGGGGGGGGGGACAGCAAAATAACACTAACTCATGTTAATAACGCAACCATATAAATAAAACGAATTTTATCGCTGCGCACATTTAATCTCGACTAGTCAATGAAGCGTAGCATGCAAGTAACGAAGTTTAAAAAAATGCTAACCTAGACTGGAGGGCCTCACTTACCTCAATCTTGGGATAACATACGACCAAATGTTATTATTGTGTCGTTAACAATGGTCATGTCTGTAAAGTACGCCTTGGTGTCCGAAAATAAAAGGAAGTAGTGGTTTCATATTTTTATTAATCCTTCATACAGTCGGCGAGATGAGACAGGAAGCCATTTTTTCCTGAAAAAAATATGTAGCAAGATGGAATCACTGCGCATGCGCGGGTTTAACGATGTCGTACTTCCGGGAAAAACGTCATGTTTTGGAGAATGAAACGTTGACATGAACAAGTAGAATACCCATCCAAGCAGTAATATTTTTGTTTCTTTTAAATTACACAAAGCTAACATTTTGGAGTCATAATTTATGCCGCTCTTAAATGCGTTCGCCGTGCTGAAATCTGAACAAGACAACGAAAACGTGCTCAAGTACGGTAGTGACCTTCAGTAAGATTGAGTCATTTCCCCCCCCCAACACAACCACGATCAAATACGACATTAAATAATTTTGTTAATACACCAACAATGCCTATGTCTAGTAATGTCTGAATTAGTACTGGTGCTACTGTATCTCATATGATTTGCGTCACACACGCACACAGAAGCATATTATTGGGAGGTTTTATTGACATCCAAATGAATTTCAGTACAGACACTGATTTCTGGCGCAACTGCAATGCCAAACAGGTAAGAATTTACATGTATTAGCACTTGTTCACTTGATGGTCATTTCTAAAACATATGCAAGATGAAGTCCACGGGACTTAGGAGTCTCTCATGATCTTGGTCAGTTTCTGAATCTTTGTCTTTGTGGACATGTCCACGTACTTGTCCCCGATACTGACGATCATGCCACCCAAGATTGAAGGATCGGACTGGAAAGAGGAGAACATTTTAAGTCACATTTTGTTATTCTCACTGCACAATCCTAGTGGTACAGTTAGATTATACTGCACACAGTTACAATAAATGAGGAGTTAAAAGGTTTTAATGGAAATAACTAATAATAATAAAAGGTAGATAACATTCTCATGTATCCATAGTGAGTAGAGATTACAGTAGATCCTCAGTCTCAGTTTAGAATTTGCAAATTCACACATTCCTTGGTTATTCGCAGGAAAAAGCACCTATTAATGGGTTCCTGAAACGTGGCCTGCACAAAAGTCTTATAAAAAAAAAAAACTGGATGTCACCTATTTACTGTATAAGCTATTGGAACCAGCATTTCCCTAAGGAGTAATCTCAAGGGTTGACTAAGGTTGGGTCTAAATCTAAAACAATAATCAAAGTAGTCTGCTCAATGAAACGTTATCAAACTGTTATGACTGGTAGTTAGCAAGAATGCATTATAATATGGCGACACCCATGTCTGCTTTGGCCCTGATACCTTATGATACAGTACCATTGATCACAAAACAGGATGGAAGGAAAATTAATTGTTGATTAAAATTGTACCTTGGTTTCCAGCTTGATCGTTTGACCCTTCTGAAGAAATCCATTAAGTGCGGTTTTCAACTCAGTGAGATTGGCTGGATCCAAAGACTGAAATGATTATATATTGATGAGGTGTGTGTACGTCTAGCTACAATAAATACTGGTTGACAACATGATAGGCAAAAGCATTTGCGCAACCTACCTGAGCAGTAGTTACTGAGCAGATCACCTCTCCACGATGTGCACTCATCATCTTGCCAAAAGCAGTGATGACATCACCGGTTCGAGGCAAACGACCATTATCAGACAGAACATCTGCAGAAACAAGTATATTTTAGCCAAAGCTATTGAGACAATGCAGACAATATTAAAAAATAAGCTTCAAGTGGCAACTCACTGATGAGGTTTGTTGTGATAGTGGAGACCTTTGCCTTTGCAAGGGCATCATGGAAGGTCTTCTGCTTGAGGCTGCGCTTCACGTGAGGGTTCATGACAATACTTGAAATCTTGGGGTCCTTGATGAGGGCCTGTGGGGAAAAGCAGCCTTTAAGCAGATCAATCTTTCAAATAAACTTGGATTTATAAAACGCTCTTTACTTACATTCACTTTGCCCAGCTCCTGCTCCACTTGGTCCAGTTTTTTCTGCTTACTGGCAGCAGAAAACAGAGCAGTGGCATAGCGACCTTCCACTCCATAAACCTGGATGGGTGGCTTAAGGGGGAATTCAAAATGAGATTCAAAACACAACAAAACACAAAGTTCTTTCATATGAGCGGTCGCCCACGAAGCATGCTGTGTCATTAATATTTACCTTCATCAGTTTGGATGCAGGCCTAATGGCTGATGTGCTAAACTGGCGAGCCTGCGCGAACACAAGTAGCAAACTTCTAACATCAGCGATGCCACGAACATGAGTGTATACAGATTACCACACATACTGTCTATTGCAGCTAACGCGTAGGCTAGCACTTTAGCAGTCATTCAAGTGCAAAGCGTCGTGTAAATTATTTGACATTTAAAATCAACAGCACGACTTCACCAAGTTTATAGTGCGTTAGAATACCTTGTAAATACACGAATACAGAGTTTCAGCTATTGTAAAATCAATCAATTGTGTAAAATCATTGAACGTCTTACCTGCTGTCCTAGCACGAGTGCTGCCATTTTCTCCTCCAGCTGTCCGGACTGGAAGCAAGGACTGCGCATGTGCAGTAAAGACGTCGTATTTATTCATGGGGGCTGTAGTCCTTTAAATCGAGTGTGGGCATTAATACAATTAAACACAATTACCATTCCTCATTTTACCGCATTTATAAATCGTTTATGTTGTTAATGTTAGATAGAATATTGTTTGCCTTTTTCGAGCTAGGACATGTTTCAGGTAGTCGGAGGCTGAGCCGGAGGCCACCACTCTGAAATGGAACGACAGAAGCTACCCGCTGTGTTGTGTGTGCGTTTATGTTACATAAGTAAAGTTTAGCGTTATCTACAAATCTCAAATTTTGTGTTGTAGTTGTTGGTTTGTGCATTGCTTATAGTATAAAAGTCAAGTGTTTTCACGATACTGAAGTGAGCATGCTAGTACAAGTAGAGGCTTTTAATGCCCATGTGGAGGTATCCTACACCTCGTTGAAATGAATTGTCCCAATAGCATTGCATTATGGTATCATAGATGTAATGTATAAACCGAATCCATGCCCCCGTGGCTCAGTATTAAAATAATCCAAAGAATGAGGGTTTAAGCAAGCTTCTTTCATAAATGTGCGGATCAAACTGCATGACAATGAACAAACGGAAATGTATCTTGCTTGGCCGGAAGCTCAGGGTAGAGGCATTGTATTTGTGCATGCTTTCTTCAATCCTCCCGTAGCCAAACCAACTGTGCTCTATATTAATGCCCCTCCGAGTCACTTCGTTAACCAAATTCACAGAAAAAACGTTTTTTCCCCCCAAATTGCCATCTTTATTTTCCCCATATCTAGAGCAAAGTATAACTGACAGCATAAACAAAGACTATACAAAAACGGCTAAGAAAATACTTACCAAGGCTGTTCCTTCAGTGTGATTTAAAACAAGTTAAATTTGTTTTTTCAGCTATTCTGCAATTTAGATCTGGAACATCTTTAGCCAAATTACCAGTAATGTTATCAGTGTAACATCAAGTTGAGACAGTAGAATGAAGATTTGGTGTATGTGACTTTACCCAAACAATTTTGCACATCAACTCCTTTTTGTCGTAAAATAACATCTTAGGAGAAACTGGTTGCAATCTCCGCTAAAATGAAGTGTTTAAAGCTGAAAGAACTTGAAAGACTTACAATTTCCTTGGAGCAGCCTTCCCATACAACAACAACAAAAAAAAAAACATGGATCCTTTTATAAATACAACATCTATAAGGGTGGTATTTGCACCACAAGCTTCAATTAGTCCTGTACATCCACACGCACATACACACGCAAACAGCAGAGTACAGCGACTGATCCAAATACTTCAGTGTGTTCAGTAGTCACTCAAATGTCTCAGTTTCCTCTACTGTAGTGTCCCTCACATGATACAAAATGTGATAAGGATCGAGCGGGGATAAATGTGTCTGTGCTCATGACACTGGGTCCCACTTAGAAGAGAGCGTGCAACACAATCATTCACAGAGGAGAGGGCTGGCTGTGAGTAAACCATCCAAACTAGGATGCTCATCATGGCTTGGAATAAAGATGTTAGGGAGGAAAACACTGGTATTTTTATAATTTGTCTCTAGGAGGGCTTCCAGTTCAGGCGCTGTCACCAGTTTCTACTGCATGGACTTGAAACATGTGTTCCGGCTTGTTGCCCTTGCTGTGGTGCTCCCACATCTGCAAGTAGAGCCTCTCCAGGTCTATCGTGTACTGCTTGGTGTTGAAGAGAGGACTACAGATGCGCTGCTTCCAAACACGTGCCCGAATCATCTTCAGGCTGAGAAAAAAAAAAAGAAAAGGAATCAGCCACAAGCTTGTCAAACATGTCAATGGTTTTTCAAGGTAGTATAAATTTCTTCCTACTATTCCATGTCAGAGCCCAGTTTGACCGCAATGTCCTCATACTCCTGTCGACTATGGGCGATGAGTTCCGGACAGCCAAGGCAGCGGAGTTGTGAAGCAGCTACTCGTGAGGCAAGGGTTTCACCTTTTGTGAGAATGATGTTAATGGAGAACAATCAAGTCAATTGATAGTTCACACAGTCTTTAAAAGTAGTGTTTTATAGTAAAATAACCAAAACCTCACCTGGCATAGTAACCATGGGGGTACCAGCCCACAGAACATCCATGCCTGTGGTGTGACCGTTGCATAGAGGCGTGTCTAAGCACACGTCAGCCAGCTGACCCCTCCTAACATGTTCTTCTTTAGGGGCCACAGGTGAGAAGATGATGCGAGAAGCTGGCAGTCCCATGTTTTGAGCGTACTGCTGGATGTTGGGCTCACCCACAGCGGGGAACCGAAGGAGCCACAAGACACTGTTCTGTACACGTTTTAGGATCTGTAGGGAAGAGTTGCAAAACATTTCAAATACAAGTGTAAAAAGAACAACAAACTATTACGGTGTAGTGAAGAGGCTCTGACTTACATTGGCCCACATTTGAAGAGTTGGGGGGTCAATTTTGTAGAGCTGGTTGAAGTTGCAGTAAACAATGGAGTCCTCTGGAAGACCATACTGAGAACGGGTGGTCACAACAATTGTGCGTGGCACCTCCTCCCCTGTGGCAGCTTTGTTGTTGATCTGAAAAGGGAGTGAAAATAATCATGTGTATAAACAGAGCACGCCAACACAAGGCAAGTAAGGGTTCTCCACATCAACAGATAGCACGTATGTGACCATTCACACTAACCAAAGGTAAGCCGCTACTTAATTGGGTATTTTTCAGACTGAAGTTTTACCTCCATGAACCATCAAACAAACTTAACATTTATATTGGGCGCAGAGCTATCGCTTGAATGTCAGTTAGCACTGGCTCATTAGAAACGTGTGGAAAATAATCATCTTTGTGTACTGCCTACCTGTGTGGTGGCAAGACCGTTGCTGACGGTGAAGCTGTTGATGGTGACCTGTATTTGGCCTTGGTTGACCATATTGATGATTGCTTCTGCAGCCGTGTTCATGGGGATCACTGGCATAGACAATGCTCCATTTGTGTCGGCGGCAGGTTCCTGATTGTTGTCACATTTCATCTGGCCAACAAAATAGATTTCACCCAAGTTTGAGTTCTATGTTCAACAAATGTGATCAAAATTGCCAAATAAATAAATGAAAATAAAAGTCATCCTTAGTCAGCTAGACTTGTGCTCATTTTAGTATTGTTTAATCACTCATATCACTTTTGTTCAACCTTCAAAAATGTTACCCACCTTTATCACTTTGACATCTGGCAGACTGTCCAAGAAGGCTTTCAAATCTATACCATTGAGAACGATGCGGTTGTCAAAGATGTGTCCATTTGATTTGAAATCAATCACAGCCTTTTTCTGTGGGTACAAAACAATAGACACAACTTTGAGACTCTACTAAGAAAAATAACTAAATCTGAAAATTAATGACACCACATAGAGACAGGACAAACCTTCAGATGAGGAAACATGTTGGCATGATCTCCAATGAAAAAGGTATGTGGCATGAAGGCAACCTTCTCCGAATATTGCTCGACTACTTCGCCAGGCGATGTCTCTTTGTCAGTGATGATGTAGTCCATGAAAAGAGCGCCGCTGGTTCCAGGGTAACCTAGCCACATAGTCTAACGTGGGTAAAGGAAAAAGATAGTTAAAACAAGCCATACAAGATTGACTCTGAGACAAGGCCAAAAATAAAGCTTGAAATAAGAGCCAATATTTTTATCTTACCTGTATAGGAGCAGGTCGGAGGGCAAACAGCTCATTTCGAGCACCTTTGGTGTAGCCATTCATGTTGACAAGAATGTGAACCCCATCCTGGTGAATGCGATCAGCTGCCTTGCCATTACAAGGAATCTAAAAGTAATGGTACTAGTATCAGTAACATCCTCTTTAATAGAATATTGACACATTTACAATTATCAGTAGAAAACACAATAGGTTACCTGTGAGAGGTCTGTGAAATTATGAGCCTCTGCCACGACTTTCACTCTGAAGTTTGTACTGTCATCGGGGCTCAGTGCGTAGCAAAACACCTTGGGGAAAAAGAGAAAGTTGGAGCAATGAATATACATGATGAGATACTTGGATACAAACCCTCCCTCTGCTGTGGCGAGCCCTGACGGGAGCAGTCAAGAGAAGAAGGGTTTACAGTGAAGGTGACTCACCTCAAATTTCTCAGGATTATGCATCCCAGGAATGGATTGCATCAAGTGGGAAGTCGGGTGGTTGCCAAAGTCTGAGCTGACATAACCAACACGCAGACGTCCACCGCTGGCCGTCAGATCTTTTGGATGCTCGTAGGCAGGTTTGTGCAATGCATTAATCTGCTCAATAAACAAATGTGTACACGTGACAGCGTCAGAGGGGCTCATTTTACAGTAAGAGCGCTGCATAGCTGAACTTTGATCATCAATCTAAAACAGGGGTGGGCAAACTACGGCCCGCGGGCCACATCCGGCCCACGGGACCGTTTAATCCGGCCCGCCAACCCTGAACAAATTGTATTACTAAACTTTTTTTTTTTTTGGTCATTTTGCCTGCAATGACTGCGTTTCGCCAGTAGATGGCGAAGCGCTCGCCTGCGCATTTACTACCGGAAGCCGTGTCAGAAAGCTCGGTGCACACTCACAAGTGCGTGTACGTACTCAGTAGTACGGACATGGTGCACTCTCGCTCTATTCTTATCAGTCCCGAATTTAGAGCGTGGGCTGTGACGACAGCATTCTTGTAATTCGCGCGCTGAGCTTTCAGATGCAGTTTTGCGCTAAAGCCACCCACAAACCTTCCCCTGGAATCCTTCCATTAAAATGAGTGGCCCGAAGAAAAGAAGTGAGTGCCGAATGTTAAAAGAGAGTGGCCAATTTGGCCCGACGTACGCGACGTGACGTTCAGCCACATCAACATCAACCCGTCACAGATCGAGGTAAACGGACCAACACCTCGCATCTCTCCTAAGAATTTCCACAACAAATTTTACTCCAGACTATGACGCACTAGCAAAAAAGGGAGACCAACAACACTGTTCCCACTGAAAATGAACGGGAGGCTCTCAAGTTTATTGTAAAAAAAATGCATTTTGAATATGATTTGTACACATAGCAGGGATTGAAACTAGCGACCATTCTCATTTTCAAACAATGCAGGATGCTCAAGGACATTGATGCACCACCTATTTGCGACTAATCTTAACCTGTAAACTTCTTAAGGCTTACTTTAAGGAAGTGTTTCCCGTTTCCTCACCTCTGTTACCAGGTGTTTGTGAGTTAAAACTCTGCTCTGATTTTCAGATACCCCTCACCGTGTTGCTGTTTTGATTACTTTATTTGGATGTATGCTTTCACCGATTCTTCAAGAATTCAAGAATATTTGGTCAGAATGTTTGCCGTTTGATGTGATCTCATAAGATAAACATCTTTCATTAATCTGACCTGCAGGCACTGAAGTGATGGAGACTGCTATTCATAATAACGTGTCGTATTTTATGAGAATCACTGATAGCAGTTTTTTAGTGAATTATTATTATTATTATTTTTAATGCTGTTAATAAATGCATTTGTTTTCAAAAAACTTGTTTGGAATATCCATGCTTTACTACCTACTAAAGGCCAAAATCTTTTATGCAATGACCTTTGCAGGTCGCTTATATGACTTCACACAAAGCCTACCTCCATCTGCTCCTGGTTCGGCCCTCCGGTCCAAATTTAGAACCCAGTTCGGCCCGCGAGTCAAAAAGTTTGCCCACCCCTGATCTAAAACAACGTCACTATTGAAGGTACCCTCACATCCACCAGCCAAACCTCTGACAACAACCCAGTGGCACCTGTCACTTCCACCAGAGCCCACCATCCCAAAAGCAACTCAAATGTTACTTTGAAGAGAGTGTACCTTGTCCAGGCAAAGGTTTCCATGGCGCTCAGCAATGGCCTTTCGAAAGCCGTGAGAGAGCGGATATAACATGCTGTGGTGAGGGTGCACCGATGGTAAGCGGTTCTTCTCCAGTTGGTCGGCAACAATGCTCACTAGTTTTTTCATGCGCTCATCATAATCCGTCCAGTCGCACACAATCTGAAAAACAGGGCAAAATTCCATGACTTAAGACTAAAAAACTGTCATGTAACACCATCCGTATAAACAAATGTGTAAATGGGGAGAATCCAATATAAACAACACAAACCTGCAAGCAATGTGCCAGGTTACAGTAAGCGTCAGGGAAATCAGGCTTGAGTTTCAAGGCAGTGCGGTAAGATGCAATGGCCTCTGGGATGTTTCCAGAATCCTAACAAACCAACATACATCCCCATACATTAGAAACATGATACATTCTTATTATAAAGAATACTCAACCATGGCATTATTGTACAAAACGTTTTGTCCCTTTCGATTCCCATAACGGTAGCAAGAGTAATCCTACAGTTACAGCTACTAACAATTCTTGTAATAACAGAGCTAGGTTGATAGAATAAAATGTCAAAAAATAAGTGTTGCTACAACCAGAAGAAAAGTCACAATACATACTTTGTGTATTGAAGCCAAATTGCTATGAGCGTCAGCAAAAGCAGGATTGATCTGGATGGCACGAGTGTAGCACTGGAGCGCTCCTTGCACATCTTGCATTTCCTTCAGCGTGTTGCCCATGTTTGAGTAGGCGTCCGCAAATGTGGGGCTGATTCTGTAAATCACGGACAATGTGTTAGCGCCTTGTGTCATCAGTGAACAGCATAATTCTTGTTAACACTTAAAACGTCATGTTCTGCTGCACAAGAATAAACGTCCAAATGGTATATTATTGTACGAATGCAAACCTGATGGCTTCCTTGTAGTGCATGAGGGCCTCCTGGAGTTTCCCCTGCTGCTGCAGGACACTGGCCAGGTTGGAGTGAGCTGCAGCAAACTCAGGGAACACCTGGAAACATATCATTAATAGAAACCATTTTGATCATTCTCTTGAACTGACATTTTGCCCAATTGTACACGCTTTTCAAGTTGTACCTCTAGTGCTTTCCTGTAAAGCTGGACCGCCTCCTCAATGTTGCCCTGTTCACGTTTGATGTTCGCCAAGTTGTTAAGGGAGTCTGCATGCGTCGGGCACAAACGCAAAGCTGTGTTGTAGCACTCTTCTGCCTCAGACACCTGGAAAGACATTGGCCAGGATAAGTGTCAAATGACGTCACAGACCCTCCAAACTCCTGGTCAATTGTGCAAATCCATGCTCTTAGCCTTACATTGCCTTTCTCCTTCAGCGCATTTGCCAAATTGCAGTAGGCATCTGGAAAGTGAGGCTGCAGCTCAATGGCTCGGCGGTATGTGTCGATAGCCAGGTCAATGAGGCCTTGCTCGTAGTAGACACAGGCCAGGTTTCCATGAACAACTGCATGGTTTGGACTTAGACTCAGGGCTCGCAAATATCCCGCCACAGCTCTGGAAACACAACCAACACTGAATTGCATGCAACCGCGTCATCAAAACATTTTTTAACCTTATTCAGTTATTTTATACAGGATATGTAAGGCACACATGTCAGGATTGAGATAACTGACCTATCAAAGATTCGGGCTTCCTTCAAAACGTTTCCTAAATTAATGTAGGCATCAAGGAAATTTGGGTCCAGAGTCACCGCCTTCATTACACGCACACACACACACGGGATTAACAAACGATACTTCAACATTTTTCTACCAGGTGTTTGAAAATATAGCAACAGACCTTTTCAAAATGGTGTATGGCCAACCATATCTCCCCCTGGGCATTGAACACACAGCCCAGGTTGCTCCACGCCACAGCGAAGTTGGGCTGAGTCTCAATGGCTTTCAGGTAGCAAGCCTTGAGTTCCCAATGGAAAAAGAGACAGGAAAGGAAACAGATAGAAAGGGAATAGTGTGGAGGGGGGAGGACAAGGGGTTGTAAAAAAACAAACAAACAAAAAAAAGGTTGAGAATAAAAAGCAAGAAAAAAAAAAAAAAACCAAACAAACAGAAAAGGGCAGAGAATGCAAAATTAGTGACTTGTCTCCAGGAAAACAAAAAGTGAGTCTACAGCATGGGCTCGCTTGCGCCAAAGTCTGCTGCGCGAAGCTGCACTGCTTCTTCCTACGCTGCGCTGATCCAACCAACACCTACACATCGACCACCATCGCGCAGTCATGGCCACCATTTTAAAAGCCCGGTGGCAAAATTAATATCAATCTTACAGTGCACTTAAAAAAAGCTACAACCCCAAACTGCTACACTATTATCTAGCTAAACAAAAACATGTACGACATCTCACAACCTGCGATGGTGACCTGATTGTGCAGGTGATGGTCCCTGAAATGCTTGCGCGACAAAATCACGCAGGTGCGCGAGGTGGACTACTTGCCGCCGCCACCACAATGCGCCACGCTTGCGCAGCCTTGCTCGTGACAGAGGCCATGGCTTTGCTGCTTCGCTTGCCAACCATCTTGGTGCAACAGGCACACACCACCCCCTCAGGCAGAGAATCTGCCACACCAGACTGGCACAGACTCACAGCCACCATTCTCTCTTGCCATTAAGAAAACATTAGCAGAGCAAGGTTATAATGCAATGCTATGATTTGAAGTCCGCAGGGACTGTTGGGGGCGAAATATAGGGATGGCCAAACTTCAGAGAAATTGGGGCATTTGGGGGCGAGGCTGGTTTCAAGGGTGGAGTGGTCTGCAACCAAGAGGTCACAGGGATTGGGGTAGGGGGTCGCATGCTGGCGCGCTGTGCATTTTTAGTTGCCTGGAGGGCATCGCTGCGCAGCCCCTGCGCTACTGTAGACTCACAGCGCAATATCGGTATCATCACAGCGCTGCAACTCAACAAAGAAGGGAAACATAAAACAAAACTGGAAAGTAATAAAGAGTTATGTAGGAGTTAGAGCGTTCTTAGTTGGTTTTCACCATTACTGCTTCCAAATCCAAGTTTCTTTATGTACTTAATCTAAAACTCAGTCATTAGTATAAGCATATCTTAAAAATGCTTACTGTCATTTCTTTTGCTACTCTTTTTCATTTGCTCTTCAAGAGATGCCACAAGAGAGGAGCTCAAGCATGAAGTGAGGTGGTTTTTCTTTTGCTGGCTGTTACAAACCCGTTACCATATTTTTGGACTTTGTCAGAGTGGTGGCCGCGGCTGGCTGGAAGAAGAGAAGACTGAGGCTGCCCCTAGTGTTCCTTTCCGCCGGGCACCTACGCAGGTATAGTGTCACCCACCTGAAACCTTCTATACAACAATTTCAGTTGAGGAAAAAACCAAAAGAGACAGAATCAGAAACAACATTGTTAGTAAATTGGATCAACAATGCATTTGTCTTTCAATATGGAAATGTAGCAGGTTCTTCCAAAACACACAACAAACATAAACCGACTATATGTAGTATTCTTTCATGCAAAAAATGTTGCGTTCAAAAGAAAACCCCAAAAATGCTTGGGGGAAGAGAGGGGGAAGAAAGGCTTTGCGTGTTCATAGTTTCAAGTTCTATCAGTTGTGTGAATTTAGTTTAGTTGCCATGACAGGAGGGCAGCTACTGGCTTGACCTTAAACATAATGAACTGATCCCATTGCTTGGGGGATATTACATACTGAAGCAAAATGGAAGAATAATTAAATTGTTGATTTTCTGCCTTATAGCATTCTCAGGAACTATTTTAATGCTTAAAATGCTTTGTCCTGGCCTGCTCTCTTGAATCCTGGCCAATAGGGTAAGGAGAAAAGTCTGTGGTTTATTTGGATCTAGAAGCCTCCACAGCTCTGAAATGAAGAAGACATCGCCGTTGCTGCGCACGCCTGCCCTTTTGGAGCCGCATCTGACGCAGGAGGTGGAGTATAGATTGTGAGCTGACTGCCGGACACCAATGGAAGGCACCACTGAAAGGAACCTGAGTTTACGGTAATCAAGCTTTTGCAACCACATGGTTGACTATTTAATGGTATAACAAAAGACATGGCATAGTGAGACAGAGTTAACTAAAAACAAGATTGGGCACTGTTGGAAGAGCTCTCTGGCACTTTTGGGGGAAGGGTGATAGGTCAGGAAGGCAGCTCTAGGCGCGCACACTCCACCAATCCTTAGCAAGCGCGCGGGGGTGGAGCGACAGAGCAGAGGAGCTTGACACTCCCTCACACTCCATCCCCACTCCTGGAACACACCACCCCCATCTAGCATAAAGTAAAATGGCCTGTAACCACTGGGACAACTGCACACCTCCAGATTTGACCCAACCCAGGGAAGGGAGCCCCATGTAATCGGGAAAGAATTGAAGTGGCAAATAGAAGCAGTAAAGAACTGAAGTGGCAAATAGGAGCCTAAAAAATAGTCAGTGTGAATGGGAGGGGGGGTGGGGGGATGGAGGTAACAAGTGTAATGTCCATTAACTGGAGATAATACTAACGTACAGTGGCTAGGTTACAAACCATCTTATCTTTAGCACTGCAAATATAAACTAATGACTTATCAGTTCATATATTCTTCACAGACCGAGCCAGTATTTTCCCCCCACAGTCACACTATCAAATGCATGGAAAACAATATTGAGTGTCAAGTCTTCTCACTTATTAGAGCCTTTCTTCCTAAAGGGGGAGAGAGGGGGAAGGGGGGGTTGACTTCTTGTATAAGGTCAAGCTAAACCAAAAGGAATTGAGACAAATGATCATTAATGAGGTTGAAGGCATAAGAAGTCTACAATATTGTGGGGAACTATAATCGTTTTTGTAAAATTTGATCGAAAACGTTTTAGCATTAAAAAAAGTTTTTATTTAGGTTTACTCACATGGGCTTTAGACAATTTATGGTCCAAAACTCCCAAGTATGCAAGGCACAATTCTACTGGGAGGAACTAGGCCTGTTTTCTGAGATATTGTATAATGGGCTTTTTCTTTTTGTTCAGAAACAAAAACAAAAGTCAGTTGACAAAGAATGGCTTCAGTAAGAGAAGTGACACTAAAAGCACACATCAAAACACCACATGATTTCGAACACCAGACCAGGATGACGTACCTTGGCCTCTTCCAAGCGCCCAAGTGCTTTAAGTAAGTTGCCCAAGTCACTGCGCACACAGTAAAGATCCTGGCAAAGACAAACAACTCACTTGAATATTTTTCAAACAACTGTTTTGAAGCTTACTTTTGCTTGCTCTGGCTACTGGTGGCTCGGTCTGAATTCAGCGCGCAGCATTCGACTTACGGGGTTATACTGTAATGCAGACACATAAGCCTGCACCGCTCCTTCCATGTCCCCTGCAGCGACCAGAGCTGCCGCCAAGTTGATGTAGCCATCGATGAAGTCGGGCTTCAGTCGCAGAGCATGGCGGTAATGTTCAATGGCTTCCTGCAGTTGCCCTCGCTCCTTGTACACGTTCCCCAGGTTGGAGTAGGCCTCGGCCAGCATCGGGTTCTGTTTAATGGCCAGCGTACTGAAATGAGCTGACCTGTTGGTTCGGAAACGGGACAAATGAATCAAAGTTGGTAAGTGACTATTTAGCACCAAGGCGCATGATGAAAAGGAGCAATAGCAGTATGTGACAGGAAATCTGCAGCCTATATTTATCCACACGGCCTTGGACATTTTTTTACTCAACTGCAAACAACGCTACTTCAGATTACATTTTTAGGGAGAAAAGCAAAAAGTAAAGCAGAATGGACAGAACTAATCTGACTGCACATGCTTCAATGTAATGCAAATGATGCATTTAAGTTCGCGGAGTGCGCACATAGGCCTCCTGGAATGGTCACCTTATAACAGCCTCATTAAAACTAAGCAGAAAACAAAGCAAGTCTCGACGATTAATGTGAGCCAGTTTATGTGCTTCTGAATGTTTAGAGTTTAAATGGACTCATCAACCAACCATTTGATGTTCCTGAGTGAACGATTGCATGCATAAACTGAAAGAACAGCACGTAATTTCCTTAGAAGATGGTGGCGTGTCTAAGCTGAAGAAACATCACTTCCTATCGGTTTTGATTTCCCGAGGAGGAAAAAAATAAGCCACCTGCTTAACTTGATGGCACATCCTGTAATGTATCAACTTCAGGTTCTAGAACAAAACACTTCTCCAGCTCTCCCGACAAAACACACTATGGAACTAAAAGTCATATTGACGCTGTGATTGCATGTAATCTTGTATCCAGAGTGACGCAGCAGACAGAGACTGCAGAGGTCCATTGCAAAAACAAATTACAATTGGCAACTTTTCACCCCACACCAAGTGATTTGAGCACAGCACGTCTACCGGCATGCTACAACTGAAGAACTCCACATACAATAAACCTCAAAATTTTGCAAACCACCATTTGGTCCACAAATATCTGATCTCAAACTGAAAATCTACACGAGTACACTGATCACATTACGGTCAGATATACTTACATCCTCAAAGTTCAAAAATTCAACCTGCAACATGTTGGACAATTATTTCATGATGAAACCTGTTACAACGCAAGCCACCACCAACTGCTATTTAATTGATGAGCAAGCAAATCTCCCAGAATATGATTTCCTGACGACAGAAGAAATTGTGACTCGCGATGCATGGGACCGTTGACGAGCCCACCTCACCTGTCAAGCCTTCGGCACTGGAAGTGAATGGAGGACAGAAGCAGCAGCACGCCTGTGTTATCAGGCTCTTGGCGCCACAGCTGCATGCAGTGGCGCTCTGCTGCTTCAAAGTCCCCCGACTGATATTCGCGATGTGCCAGCTCAGCCAACCCTTGGAAGGAAAGAATACGTTTTGTCGGTTCTGGAGCACCAACACAGTCCAAGGAGCAGGGGGGAGGGGTGGGGTGGGGAAACAAGACATTAGATGTGATGGATGGAAAACGGCAGACAAATGAAAAATAAATCATAAATATCCATAAAATATAATAATTACATAAACTGAACAGAAAAGATGGAAATTTTCATTCAGCATAAGAACGTGGAAAAAAAGTTCTTGAGAGTTACAGTAACATATTTCAATAGAAGTGGGGAAACCGGAATTAAAAAACACTTTTTAAATTAGGCAATCTGTAGAAAGGGGCATTTTTACATGCATGAGAAACGTCAACATTAAGCAGTACAAGAAGTTAAGGTAATGATTTTACTTAAAAAGTGCATGCTGCCAACTGCTTCACTTCGATATGACGACGAAATACATGCATGGGGTGAAAAACAAATATGGGAGGGGAGCAGCATAACAGCCTTTATTTACAGAAAGGGTTAGCATCAATGCCAAAGTATTGCTTTTGTATTAATCCCCCATACACCTAATTCACACCAACCACAGCAAGCTTGCATATACAAGTGTATATTACATAAATATCTACATTTTGACGATACGATGTTGTCTGTTTGAAACTACTACGATACATGACGTAGAATTTAATATTGACTATGTAACACCTCGATCACATCAAAATTCAAAATGATGGCCCGTTTCTCGTGCGCCCTCCACGCACTTCTTGCGCCATTTTCTTTTAAAACGAAACCAACCTGTACTGTCAGCCACGTTCCCCACGGAGCTCGTCATCTCCTCGGTCTTCGAGTCTTGCGCGTTGGACGTCAATGTGTCAGCCGTCAGGTTTACAGTTTAAAAAGAAAAGAGGTCCGACCCGGCAGTCGTCTTTGTCCCACAACGAGCAGCAAGCACGTTGCCAGCCAAACGGCGAACCGTTACACCTTTAATTTTCGTCACGTCACGCGCTGTTACCTTGACGTTGTAGCTCGTACCAGGTTGAAAAATAGCCAAACAATTAAAGTCGTTACACGATAGGTATTCGGAGTGACATTAAATTTGTTTTTTCGCCTCAAGCTAAAGCTAGCTAAAGCTTCGTGACAATGCACTCAACGAGTAGAAAATGGCGAAGTGGGTGTAACCAAATTTTAGGCAGAAAGTAGTTCCGCTTCTTGACAATACGACGCAAAAAGCGCTTATAACATCGAATAATATTTTATTCACTTAAGATGTATTACTTGTATGTAGAATTCTTACATTATTTATAAACTAGTCACAAATCTAACGGGCTTCTCTGTAAAAATAAAAATTAAAATAAAAAAACAGTGGTGCACTATTATGCGCGGAAGTATATATTTGCGCAGTAATGATAAGGACAGCCATGGTGACTAAAACCGTTGCGCAAAGTGATCACGTGACAGCCTAAAATACTGTCTGTGCAGATATTACGAGTTTGCGACTCTATTATTTATTTCCCACCAATTCATGTAAAATTCATAACTTATCTATACAAACCTTAGAATACACAATTATTTCTGTAACATTACGAGTTGGGGACTGTCTTAATTATTTCCCACCAACCATATTACATGTGAAATTCATAACTTATCTATGTAAACCTTAGACTACACAGTTGTTTCTGTAACACTAAATTTCATGGACATAATTGTCCACACTTGACAATATATTATTGTGATTGAACATATTGAGTCGAATCATACCGAAGGTCTCCTTTATTCTAGTTAATTTACTAATCCATGGGAGTTATCCAACTACAAAAGATCACCGCCATAGTTATTATCGAAACGAATAAAAGCTTTAAATAATTGTTTCAAGGTTGTTTGGTTGGAGTGAAGTACAATATTATGGTCAATAGGGGGCAACCTCTGTGAACGAATTGGAAGAAAACCTTCCCGGAGATCTGGGGGGTTCCTCGCTTTATGATGAAGTTCCTTCCCTACGACTAGTACGAATTTGGCCATAAATAACAAACATAAAAGACACGCATATACCACAAATTTAAAACACTAAAAGGAAAAACAGTAAATATGATAATAAGTGAGTGGCCTGCCACATAAATCATGAAGTTCCTGAATCATCTGCAACTACTTTATTGTGCACGGTTCATGAAATAATTAATGTCGCAATGACAGTACGCATTTACGAAACACACGTTATGCCATATAACAAAACCACAAAAGTGTCCCTTCTTGAGAAGATCAAATTTACTTTCTAACCTTTCCATGTCGGGAAAGAAGACCCATTATACAGTATTGCTTCAGATCAATATGATCTGTTGTGAGTTTTGCCATTCGGCTCCTTGTTTGCTCTATGAATGGACCAATAACTGGTTAAACAAGAATTATGTAAGTAGTTTTCTTCATCCTGCATTTGGGCACAATGAGACCAAAGGGAAACTGAAGAAATTGTCAACAGTAACTCACCATTACAAGATTTCTAAAATCCATCAGCAGGTTGCAAAAGATACTTGAAGAGACAAGAAGACATCCTTTGGAATTTTCATGGACCTGTGCAAAGTGTGAACAATTACTGGAACAAATGGGCAAAATGTTCAAACATTCCGAGGTCAAACAAGTTCACCCCAAAGACAAACTCTGAAGACTCCTGCATTTAAGTCAACTACAACCCTAAATGCTGACATTTATTTGATCCTTGCTTAACTTCAGTTTTTCTTCAACTCACATGTAAGTGTCAGACATAAGACACGTGCAGTCATTCTTCCTTGTATTATTTTCAAAAGGGGTTTCTGCTTTCTGCACCCCATTTTCCCCGCATTGTTCCCCAGTGGGAAAGTAGCTGACATCATTATCCCCATTGAATTTGCTGTCTGAGCTCAAAGCATGCAAAGGCTTCGGGGGATTGTGTACTCTTTCCACACGTTCCTCTCTTTTGCTCTCACCCGATGATGTCATGTGGACTGTATGTGACGATTGCATCTGACGTGCTTTATCTTTGTGCAAGGAATCGAGGGGGTGATCCCATCTAAAGGGTTGGCGAGAGCTCTCCGCAACAAACACCACTTTCTTTCACACGGGCTATTTTTGGAAACACGCGAGAGCAAGTAGTTCAGTAGCTCACTGGTCACTTTAAACTGGTTGTTATTAAAATAACATCGTTCATAACATTGTCTGAAAATCTCAAGCGCTTAATTGCTGCTGCTCAAAGGGTGGCCTTAATTTCAACTCATTAGATAGAGACCAAAAACAGCATGATGACCCACATTATTTAAAACTGCTTTAATTGATATGTGAATACAGTGGATTGAGAGGTGAGAGAGTTCGTTCCTTAGATATATTACACCATGGACACTCATGACATAAAATTGGGTCTATTCACTAATTCGTCTTGATTTACAAAGACGTTTGGGGGTCAGGTATTCATGATTGATGAACCTGTTCTCGAAAAAGATTTTTTTTTGCTTGTGGTAGCATATGACGACCAGTCCAGTACGTCTCACCTCAAGTCAGCTCGGAGAGGCTCCGAATCATGCTCTAGAAGTGGTACATAAAATTCTTGAATTGTACCATACACCTTATATCAAGCTAGATATCGAATCATTTTTTTTAACAGAATCATCTTTGTTGCCCAAGTATGTCAAAATACACCAGGAATTTGTCTCCAGAAGTATGAACCACACCAATTTTGCAGTAACAAGGAAATTATAACAAAAAGAACATTTAGAACGTAACACAAGTACAGACAGTCTTTACACAATGTCAGGGTACTCTTAGTACTGTAGTAGGCTACTGAACAATGTCAGCTGTGTGACAGCAGTGCAAATGATGCGGACTCATCAAGAAAAATTTAGAAAAAAATATCCGTGTATCTGCTTGTCTGTTTTAAACAGTTTCAATGCTGCTGTGAGGTCTGCTCGACTTTGTGTTGCACAATAGAGACTAAATCAGCAGAGCTTCTAATAGTGGTGCACGTTGCAGTAAGCGCAGCACATCAACATGCAGTTCATAGTGCTTATGTTTGTTTGCATTTCAGACTTATTTTGGCAAGACTTTCTTACAGAATAATTTGATGTCTCCCAGACATGTTAATCCTCTGTAGCGGTTTGATTCAAGTTCTGGGCCTTTATTTGAAACATTTCTCAGCTGCACTGATGTTTTACAGATGCATATTTTGTCCTTAGAAGTCGTGTCAGAACATACAAATTATGCACCCCTGTAAACAGCTTGACTATTTGAAGTTTGGGTAAAAAAGAAGAACACAGATTTGTGTTGAAATTTGTGGGACTTTCCCATTAAAAATATTCCTTTATAGTACTTGATTTGTAAGATCTGATTTCTTATATAAGAAAGTGTGCTCATGCTGGTGGTGACGTGCCTGCAGTGTGTTCAAGTACAAGTTGTTGCTATACAGTGCATAAAATTATTTGTATTTTTTTTTACTTCTGAAATGTCCTACTTTGTGAGCATCATTGAACGCACTTTGATTCTATCGTCAAACTGTCAGTAGGTCGCAGGGGAGGAGAGGTTTTAGTGAACAAGGCGTTTTACTGCTAGATAAGAAACGTAGCCACCAAAATCATTAGAAATTGCCATCGTGCCAAAGTTAATACACAAGCATATGTATATGGCAATAATTAACAGTGGGAAGCTTAAAATAGCTTGATACAGCTCCTTTAAGCTTTCATGGGCCAGTGACCATTTTAACTCAGTGTCCATCAACAAAAGCCAGAATAGGTCAAATTTCAGTTCAGAGGTGTCGAGGTCTGTCTGCTGTTTCTGTAAATCTCAACATTCCATCTCGTGTCATTCATCATGCCTTCATGAACCTTGTTGCTTCGCTTTTCTCCCTCTCTTCTGTTTTGGAAGATAGCGGAGGGCCCAGTGACACGTATGGTGACAGCAGCTCTTAAGCCTCTGCTATCAATTACACCGAATGATTGACATGACTCTCCAAACGTGCTCTTTTCACTCTTACGGTTGAATGTCTTACGGCTATGACAGCACTGATGTCTGACTTGGCCTTTTTTGCAGCTTCCGGCTCCTGGAAAGCAGTGTGTCACACACACACACACACACACACACACACACACATACACACACACGCACACGCACACACACATACACATACACACACACACACACATGCTTACTTACGACAGCGTTTTAATGGAAACAGTTCCTTCCCCAACGGGGATAAGATTCTATCTCACATGTAGAATATTTTCTTCAGGTAGAAAAGTCGACTTATCCGCACTTTGCCAGATCTCATTTAGATCCACCCGAGGGAGCATTTAGGTGGCGTACAATCCCGGAGACGGTATGTCTGGGGTAGGGGGGATTGAAGTAGATCAAGTCCCCCAGGCAGGATGGAGTATTCCTCGTGTTCCTTTATGGGGGTACTTTGTACACTGGTCAAAAGACAAGAATCATTTGACGTTTTTTTTTCCTGATTATTGGTTGCTTATACTTTTTCATCAACTTGTAGTTTAATCTATTCATCAATCTTCAATTCTGTTGCATAATAGACTTGCTTTATGAAGGACATTGTGGAAGTTGATTCCATGTCGATTTCATGTGCTTACTGTATTTCGAAGTCTGTTTTCATTTGTAGCCCTAATTCCATGTTGTTTAAATTTTGTTGTTCATAGCAGCTCAGGCCAATCTTTGGGTTTATGTTTATTGTTTTTTTAAAAAAAAAGTAGGACAAAATGACAACGCCACAGGGGAAAATGACTTTAGTTGTTTGAAGCAATAATAATGACAAAATGCTCAAGATTATGTTTGAATCAATCAGAATGTTGTTTCCTCAAAATTGACTGATACTCAAATACATGTCATTAGATGGATGTTTTAAAATTGCAAGAGCAAATTTATGATGTGATATCGTAATGGAAGTGGAACTGTCCGTGAAATAAAAACACTTACAAAATGTTCAGTTTTGCATGAATAATTACCGTTTTTTTCCGTGTATAGTGCGCAAAATTTTACTAATTTATTGTCCTAAAATCCGGGGTGCGCATTATACATGGGTACAAAAAAAAAAAAAAAAAAAAATTTTTTTTTTTCTTAATTTTTTTTTTTTTTTTTTTTTTTTTTTAAGTCCCAATGATCGTCACACACGCAGGGAGGCAATGGGTCCCATTTTTATAGTCTTTGGTATGGTCTTAACTAGGCTGGATGTAATTTTTTTTGTTGGCGTTGATTTCTCCGACTGCCCGTAAACGCACCACCGCGCTTCGTGCGCGCACGGGACAGCAAACGAGCAGGTGATCGAGCAAGCGTCTGATACGAGAGCATTGCGGTCGCATGGAGCGTGTTTGAAGTGAACAGCAGAAAAGAAAGGCAAAGTAATGTGAAATAAAATGCACAGAACGGATGCGCAAGACACGTCAGCTATATAAAGAGCGAGAGTTGTTTTCTTCCTATTAGTTTCAATTCACAGTTTAATTAGCAGTTTCAATCAGCAAATAACAAAATGCGTATTACAGGTAATATTTTATTTCACAACACTTTGCCTTGTTCCTTTCGTCTCTGCTGTTCATCCTAAAACACAAAGGCGCTCTTTAAGCAATGCGACAGTGAGCGCCCGGCGCGCTGCGGTTGCGCGACCGCACCAATTAAGCTCCCTGCGCAGTGCGCACTGAGGTCCACTTAAATTTTAGAAAGTACATCAGGACTTTAAAAATATCTTCTAAATTTCAGCGACGGCTCTGTCACAATAATCGGCCAGCCCGGTGCAGTTGGGCGGTCGGCGGCGCGCTACGGTTGAGCGTTCTCTCGCACGCGCTCTCTCTCGCTCTCGCACACACGCAAACCGGATATCATACGGAGGCCGCCATTACAGATGCGCAGTACGGATGAGCAAGACACGTCAGCTATATAAAGAGCGAGAGTTCAGTTCTCTACCTAAATCCGTATTACAGGTAATATTTTATTTCACAACACTTTGCCTTGTTCCTTTCTTCTCTGCTGTTCACTTCAAACACGCTCCATGCGCACGGAGCGCGGTGGTGCGTTTACGGGCAGTCGGAGAAATCAACGCCAACAAAAAAAATTACATCCAGCCTAGTTAAGACTATACCAAAGACTATAAAAATGGGACCCATTGCCTCCCTGCGTGTGTGACGATCATTGGGACTTAAAAAAAAAAAAAAAAAAATTACAATTTTTTTTTAAAAAAAATCATAAAAATTCGGTGCGTATTATACATGGGTACAAGCTTTTTTCCAGCATCAGCATGCCATTTTTAGGGGTGCGTACTATACATGGGGGTGCACTATACACGGAAAAAAACGGTATACGAACATGCTGTCCGTCATACTGTACTGTGAGGTAAAAATATGTTTCCTTGTTGGGCTCAGCCCTCTTCCACCAAAACAATCAGTCACATTTTGCAGTGCTCGCCTTCTGCCCATCACACTTGGCTTTTCAAGTGGCCTTCCCCACCAGCCTACAGTAATTGAACCACGGCCAGCCCTGAGCAAATAGGACTAGTGTTGTGTGAGGGGAAAACACTTTGTGGAGCCGTTTATCCAGAAAAATGAATCATCCGTCACCGACCCCACGCCCCTCCTGGTGCCCCTCTCCGCCCACGGGTTGCATAATAGACCCTACCTTGTGAGTCAGTCATGGTGAGGGGAACTTTTTGTCTGGAAAGAAGGTCACCACCAGAGAGTAGAAACTCAACAGGATCTTTACACTCCTGTATCATCCTAAAACTACTTGCAAAGAAGAAGGTGTGGTTGAACTACGTCGATCTCAGTAGGCTACAGGTTGACAGTTCTTACATCAAAAGTAATTAGTTACGGTCTTCGTGTTCGTGTGAGAACTATTCTCTTCCTGTCTTATTGATGCAGGCTCAAGTTATATAACAGCACACTATGTCACACTGAAGGATTAGGACTTCTTTGAAAAGATAAGCTTCATGGATCATAAGTAGACCCAGAGTTGGTTTTCTATCTTTGGTGTTTTATAACTAACTTAATTCTGTCATTCACTATCATCGGTTGTAGCAAGTGAAGCGGACATCAACAGGCTTACAAAATCATTTGCTTGTTCCTCTGGACAATTGTTATACTGTACAATTATTTACTCATGTAGTTGTTTGAACAGTTTAAATCATATCTGTCTTTTCCCACCCAGTTCTTTTCCTTTCCAGGTATCCTGTTTATATGATTCACACAGTCACAGAAATACAGCGGAAATTGGGACTCGCCTTGACTCCATTTGCACAAGTAGTCTTTTTTTTTTTTAAATGTCGATAAAACATTGTGAAACCGATTGAAATTTCTTTCCCCCAAATTTGACCTGAGGTCATATCAGGGCAAATGGAGTTGTTCGTTATCTGCGCATAAGTGGCCAAATCGGAAATGGGCCGGACCACAGTGACTGTGAAAGGAACAGGGAAGGAATTGGGAGGAAAAGGTGTGACTGCAGCTAGTTGACCACTACATCCCTAACCCTCGGCAGTGGGGGCAATAAAACAAGAGGCAATAGACGCAACACACTCATAATGGAGTGTATAGCAAAGTGCAGCAATAATTCATGCACTGGCAGTACATACGACGGCAAATAGGAATTTCCGATTAATTTATAACTTTGGCTGATACTTTTTCTTTGTGAGACGGAGTAAGGCAAGATTGACTTTTAGTGTGCATTATGCTTTTGTCTGTCCTATGGACTCAAATAGTGATTACACAAACGGGCGTGGTGGTGGTGTTGGTGGGGGGGTCGGTCAGAGCGCGGGATTGCATTCAAGCACAGCTGTCCGGTGCTAAGGTCATTGGGGTCATAGGAAGCCAGCAGAGGTTATTGCCATTTAGTCCATGCAGGCTCTCTTATGTTACTTTGTGTTAAAGCCCATTTGACAGTTCTATCCATGTTGCAACATCTAGAAAGTTACCTTGCAGATTTTTGTTTGGATTCCTGCAATCTTGCAGATTCACACGATTACATCCCTTCTGCGCTATCTCTGGGGAAAACAATTACAGGAACCGAGGACACTTTTGTCTTGCTGACTGTATGAATGAAAAGTGAAAACAATGTGAACTCAAAACTGTGTCCAAGTTCAGGAACTTCCCTTGGCTCAGCTATGGTGAGATAAGATTTAGAGGGGGTTATCCGTATAATTACTGCATGACTGAAGTCAACATGCATTTGCAATAAATAAATGTTCTAACAAGTTCCGAGGAGACAATAAACACCGTGACGGGGTCCAGCTTCCCCTCGAAAGCCCTGGCAGGTCCACACATAATAATTATTCCCTCCAGGGTCCATCCAGGGAGCAGACAAGGCAATAAAAGGTACTTGATCCAGAAGTGAGGGTCATTGAGGGAGTGGACAAGGTCCTGACCTTTGACATCGTCGTCCCACAATTGCATATTTAAATACAACCCAGTTTAAAAATCTATATTATATGTCGGTAAATGATAAATGCCAGGAAAATCCAGAGCGTGCTGGGCCCATGCCCCAGGACCACCCAGCTCTGTTGTGCCACTTTGTAGCTTCCGAGTCTATTTTGATGCCAACATTGGCACCATTCAAGTAATAAAATGTGTTTTGTTTATGCTTGACCACATCCCTGGTGAGAGCAAGGCATCGCCGGGAGGAGTTATTGTTAAATTAAATTTTATCTGTCTGTTTTTGAGGCCTGAGTTCTGATTTTGACTTTTGAGGTTTACACAACAAATGTTATGTCGCAGTAGATCTTATGTATTTTTAAGAAATTAATTTAGCTTTTATAATTTCATTGCCCCACCAAAAATGCTCGGAGACAAAAGTTATGTACAATATGAATTTAAGAAATAAAACGGTTGATTGCACCATATAAAAATAAATTCTTAATGT